>NC_136527.1:192834655-192914655 GCF_053919585.1 Euprymna scolopes
AAATCATAACAAACAAAGTTTCTGTTTTGAACACAATAGAAAAAAAAAACGACAATTTTCTCGTATTTAATTCCCTGAATGAAAGGTAAGTTTTTTGTTTTTTTTTTAATATCATTTAACAACTTACAAATACTTTTAAATATTAAAATAATTTATTTTTTATTGCAATCCAATATTAAAGGTAAGTTATTTTTACGACTTTAAAACATCCGTTTGAATAACTTTTAGAAATAATCTGAAACAGAAAAGCAGTTTATATTTTGCACCTCAGAATTTTTTTTTTTTTTATGAATACGAAATATAAACTTACAATAAAAATACCCCAGGAGTTTTAAGAATTGACAAATATAATCTAAACTTTATAGGAAAACAATTCGGACATTTTTACACAAAATCTTAAAAATTAAAAATGGTTTATTTTTTTTGCAATCCAATAAAAATATTGATTCCGCCATGCTTTATAACAAACTTGAATGAAAATATATGAATCTCCGGTACTTGTACAGTTTAATCAGACATTAAAAAATTTAAATTTAATGAATTTAATACGAAATATAAATTTACAATAGAAATAACCCAAAAGGTTTAAGAATTCACGAATATAATCTAAACTTTATAGGAAAACAATTCGGACATTTTTACACAAAATCTTAAAAATTAAAAATGGTTTATTTTTTTTGCAATCTAATAAAATTATTGATTCCCCTCAAGACATTAAAAAATGAAAATATTGAAAAGAAGGTTATACTGTACGTATCCGTTTTGGACTGAAGATCTCCGAAAAAAAATTCACTTAATTTGATCGAGTAGTTTTTATTTTTATTTTTTTTTACAGCGGACAAACACGTTTTTATGAGAGCGCGTTGAAGTAAGCCATTGTGAAAGTTATTGAACACGCCACGGGGAGATAACTCTAGTTAAAGCGCTGACATCCCCCACCCCATTTTTACTACTAGCTTTTCTTCCTAAACATCGAACCGGTCGGTATCATAACAAATTGGTTTTCCCCCTGTAAAAAAAAAATAAAATAAAAACACTACTTGATGAAATTAAGTTAATTTTTTATTTATTTTATTTTTTTTAATTTTTTTTTAAATTTATTTTTTTATTTTATTTTATTTTTTTTATTTATTTATTTATTTTTATTTATTTATTTGTTTTTATTTATTTTTTTTTGTTTATTTATTTGTTTTTTTTTTTTAATTTATTTATTTGTTTTTTTTATTTATTTATTTTTTTTTGTTTATTTATTTGTTTTTTTTGTTTTTATTTATTTATTTATTTTTTTTTTTTGAGAACTTCGTTCCATAACGGATCCATACAATTTAAACATTTTTTCGATATTTTCATTTTTTTAATGTCTTGGTTAAACTGTACAAGTACCGAATCTCCGATTAAAAAAATTAAAAAATCTTCCGGTAAATATGAAGAATTACTCCCCCCTCGAAAATTCATTTAAAATTACCACTCATATAGGTTTTCAGGGTCACTGAAAACGAAATTAATGTTTAAAATGATGGCAAACGAGTAGATTCCAAGATATAAAGAAATGTTAGTTTAAAAAATGTAGAGGATCACTTTTCTACATTAATCTAACGTAAAATGAGCACCCACTTTGTGGCCATGGGTTTTTTTCGGGGGGGGGGGCTTTCTTTCCACCCTCGGAAAATCCTTTAAAATTACCACTAACTTTTAAAATTCCAGGAAACAAGTAGTTTCTAAGATATAAAGAAATGCACTCACTTCATGGTCACCTTTTTATTTTTTTGGGTGTGGGAGGGGGGGAGACTGCCGGTTTGTTTTTCGTTCTTTTTTGGAGGGAGATATTCAATTATAGAACTTGTATAATTTTTTTAACAAGTGCTTATGCAGTTTAATTAACTGGTTTGAGCAGCAGAACTGTTTAATATTTTACAAAAAGTCTGTTTACATTTAGTGGGAGGCTGTGGAGGGGCGGGGATGTTGTGGCGGCCATGCCCCCTCCCTTCACCACCTCCCACCAAATGTAAACAGAATCTTTGTAAAATATTAAACAGTTCTTCTGCTCGGTTAATGTCGGCGTGTTACTTATGTTAAAACGATTAATTAAACTGCATAAGCACCTATTAAAAAACTATACAAGTTCTATAATTGAATATCCCCCTCCAATTGCGTCTGAAAAGCCATAAAAAATATCACGAAAAATAGAAAAAAAAAACAAATTATAAATATTTAAGACTTTGTTATATAAATTTAACATAAATAAAGCACCTACTTCCTGTCTAAATTTCAGTCAAAGAGACATGTAATCGTTCGCAGTTTCAAAGTGTTATGGCAGGAAAAGGGAGAGGGAATTCCTTGTATCGATTTTTGTTTGGATTTTACGAAGGTAGGATTAAAACCCACATGTTTTTAACTATTCTCTACTTTCACCTAACAATTTATTTGTCAGAAAAAGTGATGCACGACATTTATTTGCGACTGTCTGGAAGAGCTTAAGCAAAGAAAATGTTTGTTGGAATGTTGATTCTTTTTATGCTTGAGGTAGCCATTACGTCCGACTCATTTGATTGGCTAATTTGGGTATAAAAAGTCACATGATCAGACTTGCTTCCCTAGCGCACTCAGATATCCATGCTAGTTTTGCTGACTAACCCACTCAGATATTCCCGCTAGTCTCACTTCTTATCACACTCAGTTGAAAAATACCACATAATTCTAATAAAAAATGGAATCTTATCAGCATTGAGATGACATTGTAAGTTCCATCATTTTCATTCCTGTTTTCTAGAACTCAACTAGCGCCATCTTGACTGCTGGCCTTATAGTCTCACATGCAAATAACATTAAACCACATCCCCCCTGATCCTTAATGTTCACCTCATAAACCTACAAACAGGCTAGTTTCACTTCCTAGTCAATAAAATATCCCTGCTAGTCCCACTTCCTCGCCCACTCAAATATTCCCGTTAATCTTGCTTCATAGCAAACTCAGATATCCCTGCTAGTCTACACTTTCTAGCTCATTCAGATATCCCAACTAGTCTCACTTTCTCGCCCATTCACATATGCCTGCTAGTCTGGCTTCCTAGCCAACTAAGATATCCCTGCTTATCTCGCTTCCTAGCTCATTCAGAAATCCCTGCTAGCCTCGCTTCTTAACTCATTCAGATATCCCTGTTAGTAATGCTTCCCAGCCCATTCAGATATCCTGCTTTTTCTGAATCCAAGTCCACACAAATATCCCTGCTATTCGTGGTTCCTAGCCAAGGGTACTTGGCTAGACGCAACTAGATACGTGACTCCTCCTCCTTAATACGAGAAAACTGAATCACATTTCCAAAATTCTTCATTTTAAAACGAATTTTTAATTACTTCATTTAAGAGCGACAACTTTTTTCAGCGGATACAAGCAAAATTCTTTTTTAAATTTCTCATTTAAAAACGACGACTTTTTTCATACAAGTTAACTGAATTGCATAGAAAGTTCTTTTAACAGCAACGACTTTTTTCTTCAAATACAACCAAATTTAAAATATGACCGAATTTCAGCATCACACACTCGAATTGCCATTGTAAGTTCTATAGAATATTTAATTTCCAAATTTTGACTTGCATGTGCAAATAACAAATTCTCTATAGTCCGACAAATAATCACAAGTCCGAGCTTCAAATGCATATTTCACTTCTTAATAGCATCAATTTTTCCAAAGTCCAGCTTTTGAATATTCATATAAAATCCACAGCATGACTAATTTTCACTTTGACTTTAAATTGTGCATTTTTTTTTATTATTACATTTTCACCCCAAACAAGGCACATTGCCACTTTGGTGTAGGGGGCTACTATCAGGGGAAACAACTACTGGGGTACTATGTAGGGATTTGGGCAGCAAGATGTTGGTTCACGTTGCACTTGAACTTCTGCATGTCAGTACAGTTGGGGAAGCAGTGACCTGGAATGGAATTCCAAAGTCTCGCGGTTCTGGGGAAGAAACTTCCGGAGTAGAAAGATCTTTTACATCTAGGGATCTCTACAGTGTGGGGGTGGGATTTTGCAGCTTGTCAGGTCTGTCGAGGGTGTTCACGTCGTGAGGGCACAACTGCTTGCAGTTCATCAGAGCATTCAACATTAAAATACTTGTAGAACAGGCAGAGGGATGCAACGTTTCGTCGATGGGACAAAGGCTGAAGCTTAGATGCCAGTTTAGGGCCTATCAGATTTGCGCCTCTCTTTTGAACCCTGTCAAGGAGCAAGAGACTAGTAGCCGATGCACCAGCGCAAATATGACAGCAATACTCTATACATGGGCGAATGATTGTCTTATAGAGGTACAGGATACTTTCGGGTGTTAGTAGTTTTCTAGCACGGTAGAGAGAGCCCACCTTCCTTGCAGCGGCCCTGGCAATGCCCTCGATGTAATTGTTTCAACGAATGTTTCCTGTGATTTAACATTGAACCAAATAATCTACTTGTCTGAAAAAGTGATGGACGACATTTATCTGTAAAGAAAATGTTTATGGCAATGTTGATCTTTTTATGCTTGAGGTAGCCATTACGTTCGACTCATTCGATTGGATAACTTGGGTATAATAAGTCACATGGTCGGACTGAAGGTGTGGTTAATCATTCCGAAGTTGTGATTAGTGGAAATTAAATGTTTTCTAACATAACCAGACCAATGAGGTTATACTTTTTGTGTTACCTACGGCACAAGTTGCAACAATCCCTTGTGGCAGACCTAAAATAACTGATGCTCATAGTGGAAAAATACCACATAATTCTAAAAAACTGGAATCTTATCTGCATTGTAAGTTCTATAGAATATTTAATTTTCAAATTTTGACTTGCATGAGCAAATAAAAATATCTCTATAGTCCGACAAATAATCACAAGTCCGAGATTTGAATGCATATTTCACTTCTCAATAGCATCAATTTTATTCCAAAGTCCAAATTTTGAATACGTATATTAAATTCACAGCATAACACATTTTCACTTTGACTTTTAAATTTGTATTTAACATTCAACAGAATATTTTTAAATACGTTTATTATATTATGACAATAAAAAAATCCAACGAATTTGCACTTTGACTTTTAAATTTGTATTTAACATTCAACCAAATATTTTTTTAAATATGTTTGTTGTATGATGACAATAAAAAATTCCAACGTATTTTTTCTTTGGATTTAAAATATGACTTTTAACATTCAACCGAATAATTTTTTAAATACGTTGGTTGTATGATGACAACAAAAAAATCCAACGAATTTTTACTTTGACTTTTAAATTTGCATTTAACATTCAACTAAATAATTTTTTAAATACGTTTGTTGTATGATGACAATAAAAATATCCAACACATTTTCATTTTTAATTTTAAATGTGCGTTTAATATTCAACTGAATAATTTTTTAAATACGTTTGTTGTATGATGATAATAGAAATATCCAACAAATTTTCATTTTGAATTTTAAATGTGCATTTAACATTCAACCGAATAATTTTTTAAATAAGTTTGTTGTATGATGACAATAAAAAAATCAACAAATTTTCACTTTGAATTTTTTTTTTGTTTATAAAAAATGATTGTAAAAAGCTGCAATCGATATGCTACTCTTATATCACTATCAGCTGGTCACTGAGGTGTATGACCGACAGACGTGTTATAATAAATGTCGTAAAGTGGTCTCGGGGAGACGTAAAGATTGGCCAGTCATTAGGGTCTTTGTATCAAGAAAAGCATACCTGATATGTTGAATGTGCCGTGTTGCTCCCTTTTCTCCCAGGAAACGTCTTGACCTCTTCACCCTTGGTGACGTTCTGACTGGAATGTACAACATATGTAATACAAAAACTTTTACAATTAAAAACTGGACAATAGGCTTTTCAAAGCTAACTAACCTAACTAGTATAAAGGGAGGCGGTGCTCTCCCCATTTATGAAGAGACAGAATATGCGTCTTCACTTCATGGTGGTCGTGCAGGAAAGAGACAGAAAGATAGCAAGGGAATTATGGGAAGGGATTTCTTTGTATCTATATACATATCAATATATCTCTCTCTATATATATATATCAATATATGTATATCAACATATATATGTATATCAATATATATATATCAATATATATATATATCAATATATATATATATGTGTATATCAACATATATATATGTATATCAATATATATATATGTATATCAATATATATATATATCTCTCTCTCTCTCTCTCTCTATATATATATATATATATATATATATATATATATATATGTGTGTGTGTGTGTTTCCTATGTTTTCACTATGATGAATATCATAAAATTCTAGGTGTAACTGTTTCTAAAGTATATGTTAAAAAACACCTGTATCGACTCTTTCTGTGTCAAATTATAAAACATGCAATAATTTTCTTCTGTGTATCATATTAAGGTTTGAGTAAACAAGATTTGATAAAAAACAATATATAAATGATGATACTAAAATATTGAAATTCATTTATTTCTTTTATTTACAGATGTTCCTGTTTGATGATTGTTATAGAAAATTATTGATATGAACGACAACACATATATGTTTGCGAATATGTATATATATATCATTATATATTATTACATTTTCATTGATCAGTATGTTTTACTATAGAAAATTATTGATATAAAAGACAACACATATATGTATGCGAATATGTATATTCAAAATAATTATTGGAAATAGTGTAGAAAATCACACCTTGAAGATAATATTCACATATGCAGTATATGTGCTTAATGTTCAAACGAATGAAAAGCTATAAACAAGATAATCACAATTCACAGAAAAGTATGCGGTTTTTGAAAAGAAAATATTGTACAATATTCGATCCCATTAAATAGCTTTTCCACAGGTAAAAAAAATATTGTATTCTTGTGAAGGAGAATATTTTCGAAATAATGCTAAAGTGAAATTCTGTAATATTCATAACAGAATACATAATATTGAACCGGGATAAAGTTTAGTAAAACATGCAAGTACACAGTGAGAAAAGGCCACATTCTTGTGAAGTGTGTGGATATTTTTGTTCTAGAAAATTAAATTTAGTGATACATATGAGAACTCACACTGGCGAAAAACCACATTCTTGTGAAGTGTGTGGGTATTCTTGTTCTCAAAAATATTCTTTAGTGAAACATATGAGAACTCACACTGGGCAAAAGCCACATTCTTGTGAAGTGTGTGGATATTCTTGTTCCAGAAAATCACATTTAGTGACACATATAAGAACTCACACTGGTGAAAAGCCACATTCTTGTGAAGTGTGTGGATATTCTTGTTCTAACAAATCAGCATTAGTGACACATATGAGAACTCACACTGGCGAAAAACCACATTCTTGTGAAGTGTGTGGCTATTCTTGTTCTACAAAATAAAATTTAGTGATACATATGAGAACTCACACTGGCGAAAAGCCACATTCTTGTGAAGTGTGTGGATATTGTTGTTCTCAAAAATATTCTTTAGTGACACATATGAGAACTCACACTGGGGAAAAGCCACATGCTTGTGAAGTGTGTGGATATTCTTGTTCTAACAAATCAGCATTAGTGACACATATGAGAACTCACACAGGGGAAAAAGCACATTCTTGTGAAGTGTGTGGCTATGCTTGTTCTATAAAATCATATTTAGTTGAACATATGAGAACTCACACTGGCGAAAAACGACATTCTTGTGAAGTGTGTAGCTATTCTTGTTCTACAAAATCAAATTTAGTGATACATATGAGAACTCACACTGGCGAAAAACCACATTCTTGTGAAGTGTGTGGATATTGTTGTTCTCAAAAATATTCTTTAGTGACACATATGAGAACTCACACTGGGGAAAAGCCACATTCTTGTGAAGTGTGTGGATATGCTTGTTCTAGAAAATCACATTTAGTGACACATATTAGAACTCACACTGGAGAAAAACCACATGCTTGTGAAGTGTGTGGATATGCTTGTTCTCAAAAATCAAATTTAGTGACACATATGAGAACTCACACTGGAGAAAAAGGACCTAAAAATGATCTAAAAACGACATGGTCTCTGAAAGAAATAAACATTATACCGGTTGTGATAGGAGCAACTACGTTGATAAAAAAAGAATCTTCAGAAATACTTAGAAGCAATCCCTGGAAGACCAAGCTGTAACGAAATACAAATAGCAGCCATAAAGGGAACAGCATCTATTCTTAAAAGAGCCCTCGGATATAAATTTAAATCATAACAGAATCAAGGAGGGAGCCCCTTGATCTCTTAATACTTACTGAAGTAAAATAAATAAAAAAAGAGAAAAGCCACATTCTTGTGAAGTTTGTGGATATTCTTGTTCTCAAAAATCACATTTAGTGACACATATGAGAAATCACACTGGGGAGAGATCTTGAATGCCTACTGGAGAGAACTTAAATGCCTACTGGAGAGAACTTGAATGCCTACTAGACACTATCCTCGAGTGTCTAAGGTCTCTCTGTACATGGGTTTGTCAGAACAATCTTGCATGAGGATGCTTTTTCCATAGAAGTAAACTCTGACCAAATATTTAAAATCACATTTCGTATTCACAGCCCAAATAAGATCTCCTCACTATGGCCACTCCACAGCTTTTCCGAGGAACGGTGCACTTTCTCCAAGTTATATTGCCTCAAGTAATAGCACGAAGCTGGATACTCCACCAGACTAGATAAGTTCTTGTCCTGGAATCCAGTAAGACCAAGAGACCAACATGAAATATATACTACAACGTATAAAAATGGTTAATTTGGGAAAGGAAAATTATGTTCTCAATTCTTTACTAACTCAGTGCTTGAGAGATAAAGAACTTTAATGGAACATTCGAATATCTATGTATCTCATATAGAGTTCAAGTGTTAGCCCCTGGTTGTGGGCCTTTTGATTTCTGAGAACTTCGTCTGAAGTAAAATAAAACAAAAAAGAAAATGTGTTGATATGCTTTTTCTAGAAAATCAGGTTTAGTGACACATATGAGAACTTCTCACTGGAGAAAAACCACATTCTTGTGAAGTGTGTGGATATGCTTGTTCTAGAAAATCAGATTTAGTGACACATATAAGAATTCACACCGGGGAAAAAAACACATTCTTGTGAAGTGTGTGGATATGCTTGTTCTAGAAAATCAGATTTAGTGACACACATAAGAATTCACACCGGGGGAAAAAACACATTCTTGTGAAGTGTGTGGATATGCTTGTTCTAGAAAATCAGATTTAGTGACACATATAAGAATTCACACCGGGGAAAAAACACATTCTTGTGAAGTGTGTGGATATGCTTGTTCTAGAAAATCAGATTTAGTGACACATATAAGAATTCACACCGGGGAAAAAAAACACATTCTTGTGAAGTGTGTGGATATGCTTGTTCTAGAAAATCAGATTTAGTGACACATATAAGAATTCACACCGGGGAAAAAAAACACATTCTTGTGAAGTGTGTGGATATGCTTGTTCTAGAAAATCAGATTTAGTGACACACATAAGAATTCACACCGGGGAAAAAAACACATTCTTGTGAAGTGTGTGGATATGCTTGTTCTAGAAAATCAGATTTAGTGACACATATAAGAATTCACACCGGGGAAAAACCACATTCTTGTGAAGTGTGTGGATATTCTTGCTTTAAAAAATCAATGTTATTTATGCATATGAGAACTCACAGTACAGGACCGTAAAAATGATCTTAAAATGACATGATCTCTGAAAGAAATATACATTATACCGGTTGTGAGAGGAGCAACTAGCTTAATAAAAAAAATATTCAGAGATACTTAGAAGCAATCCCTGGAAGACCAAGCTGTAACGAAATACAAATAGCAGCCATAAAGGGAACAGCATCTAATCTTAAAAGAGCCCTCGGATATATATATATATATATATATATATATAAACAAATATGAGACTGATGTGTGGATATTCTTCTGAAATATGCAAGTCAGTGAAACATGAGAACTTATACTGAGTAAAAACCATTGTCATCTAAAGTGTATGACTATTTTAGTTCTGCACAATTCACATTTAGTGACACGTATGAGCACTTACACTGGAGACATAATTGGCCAAACGTTTTGGACAAAATTGTCTTACAGATAAGACAGAATCTCTGTTACAAACATTGCTCCAAAATGGCAAAAAATATATAAACTTTCATTGCATGCATCTTAAAGGGTGGGCCAACAGATACCAGAAAGGACAGTTTGAAGTAAGTCTATTGTGTTACTATTTTTGATCGTACTATTAGTCTTTCTAGTTCACTCCCACCCTGCTATGGCCGGGATTTAATTTGTCACACATGGAGGCACTCACAAGTAAATGAGAACCACAGTTCACTTCCTATTCCTTCGACCTCTTTTGCTCCGGACAGCCATGGGATGAACACATATTTTCTGCTTCCCTGTAAACGACGGGGCCACCCCCATTTCTGCCAACACTAGTTAGGATTATCTACGTAGTTCACTGTAATCATTTTAATAGTTTACGTAATAATTGCTCTTAATTCTTTTTGTAAAATATAGTAATATATTTGTGTATAGAAATAAAAAAAAGTATTTCTCATATGTATTAAAATTGTGTCTTGTCGTGTTATGTCTGCCTTAAATATTGAGATGGTGTGACAGCATCAAGACTCCTATCATTTTGATATCATGTTACAAGCTACCGTTTCGAGGAAATTTAATATGAGTGTAGGTCGCTCATGTTATTGGCCGGCCGATAGTGTCACTATGACAGAACAATCTTTACAGCTATGTACCTACGGTGCTATAAAACCTGACATGGTGATATGCGGCATTATATATATATATATATATATATATATATATATATATATATCGGTATTTTTTTCAGGTCAACAAAGGCGAGTAAGCATACCTGATTGGTCCTAGAATTTCAGTTTGGCTTTCAATTTTTGTTGTAAATTCACGTAGTTCATTTGTCAGTTACAAAAGAAGTCGATCATCCCCAGCAAAGTCCTGACGTCTGATCCAAAACAAATAATTTTTTAAAATATTTTGAGATAAGGTTTTATTTTTTGCGTATTCATTTATTTTCTGACTTTTGTCTGAAAATGGGAGACCAGAAAAGATCACAAAAATTAAATTTCAAAGATTATAAATTCCAACCTTGATCGCCCTTCGGGGATAATGGCGCAATGGATAAAGGCAGTAAATTTCTTCGATTCCAAGTCAGCTTTGCCTGAAGATATCGGTTTCATTCATACTCAAGAAAGCCAGAGGATTAATGGACAAACAACAACTATGGAAAGTAGGAATTACTGTGGAATCATTTAGAGAACTTCCGGTCGCGGTTCATCACCTGAAAGAGGATGAGTTGACCAAAACAACAATTACTATGGATTCATTTAGAGAACTTCTGATCGCGCTTCATCACCTGAAAGAGGATGAGTTGACCGAAACAACAACTATGCACATGAAAACAAAAGTGTGTAAAAAATGTATGAAATTTCATGTGAAATGATTAAAAAAAAATATAATTTTCTTCCTTTTAATCGATTTTTTTTCATTTGACTTCACTGTTTTGTAAAATTCCTTTCCCTTATTTGACTTATGTAAAATAATCAGTTTATGTAAAAAATATTTTGTAAACATGTTGTAAACACTGTTTTTTTAAATAAAAAAATAATATTTCTATTATTTTTTAAACAACATTGATAGTTTATTTTGGAAGTATATTCCATAAAATAAATAAACAACCCACTTTAAAAAGAGAAATTACGAGGTTTTAAATTTTATTCGCAGTTTTCTGATAGGGGTGTCAAAAATTCCTCCAAATTTCTGATATATGTAGAGATTCTTATAGGATTTTCATCATTACTATATATATATATATATATATAAATATATACATATATGTATATATATACATATATATATGCATATATATACATGTATATATATATATATATACATGTATATATATATATATATATATATACATATATATACATATATATATACATACATATATATACATATATATACATACATATACATATATATACATATATATACATACATATATATACATATATATATATATATATATACATATATATACATATATATATATACATAAGTATATACATAAATATATACACATATATACATATATATACACATATATATACATATATATACACATATATATACATATATACATACACATATATACATATATATACATATATATATATACATATATATGCATACATATATATATATGCATGCATACATATACATATATATTCACATATATATACATATATATATATACATATATATATATATATATATATATATATATCAGTATGTTTTTCAGGTCAAAGGGGACGAGTGAGCATACCTGAAGGGTTCTAGAATTTCAGTGTGACTTTCAATTTTTGTTGTTTATTCACGTTGTTCATTTGTCAGAGTTACATATTTTGAAGTGACTCGTAAACCACACAAGTCGATCATACCCAGCAAGGTTCTGATTTCTGATAGATTTTTCAGGTCGAGTAATCCAACGACTGCTTTTTGTTAAGTTTGTGATTTGCTGATGATTTCCTTAGCGAAGATTTGTCGGATGAAATTTTTTTTTTTTTTTACAAAGGCATCACCACATTATCAAGGCCCAGAGGCCACTCAAGGATAAGGGTTAAAGAGTGTACAGTAGAAGTTGGTCAATATAGTAATCATTAGTAATGAAAATTTGGTAAATTTAACAACTTATATGGAACGGCTCATCAAGAACTTATTTACTTTAGACTTGAACAAAACCATATTGTAGTCAGCCGGAAAGCAGGAAAACGGAAGACAATTCCACAGGCGTGCAGTTCTAAGAAAGAAGCTTTGTTCATGGAATCTACGTTTAGGTTTAGGCACAGATAAAGAGTGGGGGAAATTATTGATAGTGTTTACAGCTAGACGAGTGTTTCTTGTGAAAGTTTGGCGAGGGGGCACCATAGATTGAAGCTCAGTTGAACACTTTCCATTAAAATAACGATACATCAGAGACAAACTCGCAACATCTCTTCTGTGAGATAGAGGTTGCAAGGAGAAGAAAAGGACATCTCCTACGAGGCTACAAAGTCTATTTTGAACTCTATCAAGGCAGGACAAGTCCTTTCTAGCAGCTCCTGCCCAGATGTGGCAACAGTATTCCATCCTTGGACGTACCTGGCTCTTATATAGATAGAGAATAGCATCAGCAGTGAGATATCTACTGGATCGATAGAAAGATCCCACCATTTTTCCAGCGGCCTTGGCAACAGATTTGATATACGTGTTCCATTTAATATCAGGAGTAATGGTCAAGCCCAGAAGCTTGTCAAAACTTGAGGCCTCCTGAAGACGAGAGCCATTCATTTCAATTGATGACAAATGTGGATTAGAATGTTGATGATGTAAAGAGAGAAGCTTGGTTTTAGATGCATTAAAAGTAACCAGCCACTCCTTTCCCCATTGTACTATGTGCTCAAGATCAGAGGAGAGAGAATTGGAGAGAACTTGCTCGTTTACTGTCTTAGATGTGGTACCATAAATGGTAGTGTCGTCAGCATAAATGTCTACAAATGATGTAAGGATATGATTTGGAAGATCATTAATGTAGATCAGGAAAAGAGTTGAGCCCAGGATGGATCCCTGAGGGACACCGGCATTAATACTGTGAGCTTCTGATTTTTGCCCCTCAACTACTACTCTTATGAACCTATCAGAAAGAAATGATTTAATAATTGAGAAGACTTTTCCAGCTATACCATAGCTAGCGATCTTATGAAGTAAACCTTTATGCCATACCCTATCAAAGGCTTTAGATATGTCAAGAGCAATTGCCCTAGAAAGATTGCCACCGTCGAGAGATTTGTTAATCCTATGCGATATAACTGTAAGGACATCTGCTGTAGATCTAGCAGAACGGAAACCATATTGAGTGTCACTAAGAAGGTTATTTTTGTTGAGATGTTTGATTACTTCTGTATTTAATACAGATTCTAGCAACTTACTCATGACGCACAGGAGACTTATTGGCCTGTACTGAGAGGGGGATGAGCGATCACCTGAATTCTTAAATGACATTTTGTTATATGCACATTTGTTGTCATTGAATGTGAAATCTTTTTCGCAAATTTGTTGGAATATTGCATGGAGTTTTTCTGCTCTGATTTAAAACAAAGGATTATTTTATATTTCGAGATAAGAATTTATATTTTGCGTAATTATTTTTTGCGAATTTTCTTGTCTGAAAATGGGAGACCAGAAAACATCACAAAATTAAATTTAAAAGATTATAAATTCCGAGTTCTATAATTTCAGTGTGACTTTCAATTTTTGTTGTTAATTCACCTAGTTCATTTGTAGAGTTGAATAGTTTGAAATGACTTGTGCACCAGACAAGTCAATCATCCCCAGTAAGGTTTCGTAGAAGGCCAGAGGAATAGTAGGCCGAAACATGGTAAAAAATCAACTATGGAAAGCAGGAATTACTGTGGATAGAGTTACAAAATTCATAATTCATATCCGGTCGCGCTTAATCACCTGAAAAAGGCCAGAGGATTATTCGGCCGAAACAAACCCTATGCACATGATAACAAAAGTCTGTAAAAAAATAAATTATCTAACTTCATCGGAAATGATTCAAAAATATATTTTTTTCTTTGTTTAAATCTTTTTTTTTTCATTTGACTGACTTCACTGTTTTGTAGAATTCCTTCCTCTTATTTGAGTTGTTTATATAAAATATTCAGTTTATGTGAAATATTCAGTTTATGTAAAAAAAAATCAGTTTAAGTGAAATGTTTAGATTTGAAATTTTTTATATGAAAATTATTTGAATTCTTTTGACTACTGTTTGAAATGTTGTCAATGCCCTCAAAATAGTGTGAGGGGAGGAGGAAAAATAGAACATAATACATTCTCATTTAAGGGGCAGGTAACTCTTTTGGGAGTTATGTCCCTTTGGTTGCAACATTACATTATTCTTATCTTGGATGTTTACATTAGTTCGACTAATCTAAATAATTATGAAATGTTCAGTCTTAAAAAATAAACCTGATTTTTTATCTCCATATATTTTATTTATTAATGAATTGGACACACATAAGAGAATTGTAACGTGCATCCAGGAGATAAGCGCCCGCGTGTTTGCATGTTGTGTGGGTACGTGGGAGAGACGGGTGAGGGGAAAAAGACTTACCTCGAGACCAGCTCAGCGTTACCGACCAAAAATAGAAAAGAAAGACCAAGATGGTGGCCGCCGTCTTTTGTAAATTATGATGTCTCGCAAAGTCACACGAATTCTGGGAATATGCAAATTTAGCCGGCCTAGAACGACGATAAAAGCGGGTGAGGGAAAAGACGTGAGGAGCGACGATTGAGTTGGCTGGGGAATCGTGTGGCTGTTGCTTCTTGTGCCGTGTGAGGATATTTTACCGTTGTTGGAATCCGTGCAGAACCGGTGTAAAAAGATTATTGAATTGCTGCAACATTTATAACATCTTTTCCTGAACTTACCGTGTTAAAGAGAGAGTCGGGCGCCATCTTGAATTTTTCCTTACACATTTCTGTTTCAAGAATTTTTCTTAATAAATCGTAACAAGACATTGACAAATGTAATCTAAACCTGATAGGAAAAAAAGGCAAGATTGGAGATTAGGTGGCAAAATACTCTTGATTTCTATATCACATAAAACGAACGAAACTCTGTTATCACCGTTATGTTACCTTGCCAAGAATATATAAATAATGACATCGGTATTTCGGAAGTTTCCAATTTTAAATAAGCAGAACGGTTTTTTCAAAATTAGACAGGAAAACAAATTGTATTAAAAAAAAAGAATAAATACTTTGTTTATTTTAAACAATATATATACAGAACTATTTTTTTTAATTTTAAACTATTTTAAAAGAAAAACATTTTTTTATTTATTTTAAACAATATATATACAGAACTATTTTTTTTTTAATTTTAAACTTAAAAAAAAACAAAAACATTTTATTCATTTTAAATAAAACTTTTTAAAATTTTAAACAATATGAATAGAACTTTTTATAATTAAAAAAAAATAGAAGCCTTTTTTTAATGTTTTACAATATAAATAGAACTTTTATCATTTCATACGATAGTACTTTTAGCAGATTTGCCGTTTAGTTGTACAAATAACATGTAATCACTAAAAGGGACTTGTTTGGTAGACACCGATAATATCGCTTAATGTAAGCAGAAGTTTTTAGGGAAGGTAATTTGAAGAACACAACACAAAATAACAACAAAAATCTGTTTAACAATTTACAATATTTATTTGTAACAGGAACAGGTCGGACTGCGATAAAGGAAGAAGTCAGTACTGTGTCGTCCCCAGCTAGAGGAAACAAGAGAAATAGTATAATCACTTTATAATTTTTTTTATGTGAAAACATTTTCTTGCTGTTTTTTTCTTACTTTTATTTTTGTTTGAAAGAAAATCCAAGCAGAAATTGGACATAGGAATATTATATATGCAGAGCCTTACATAATTTCTTTGGGCAATGTACTCTACGACCACTGCAATACTGCATGTGATGTTTACATAATTGTCTTTGGGTGGAGTACTCACTTCAGGTATATGTGTATTTTGATGCTGTGTCTAAGTAGGGGGATGTGAGGCTCGTGTGTTTTTGTGTTCAGAAAGCCTCTTTTTGCTCTGTCAAGAGAGCCAGTTTCTCTTTTACAACTAATATCTAGAGTGAAAAGTTTATAAGTACGTGAAAGCACGTAAAAAAGTAAAGTTAGAGGGGCTTTCACGGCGTCCTTTCTGAGAAAAACGTGAGTCGAAAATGAGATATCTTTTGGGACCGATGATCTGATGGTTTGTTCCCTAGTGTGCATCGGTGAGATCTTACTAAAATAAGCTCACAGTCTGTCAACATACACAGCTGAATTGATTGTTGTTAATGTTATCGAGGTCAGTATTTGACCTAACAACGATAGAGGTACTCCATAGACAAATTCGGCTGGAGAGTATCCCAGGTCCTCCTTGATTAATGCACGACAGCCAAGAAGGACAACTGGTACACATTCGCTCCATCTCTGTTGGTCAGGCTAACCCAACACGCTGCTTTCAATTGGCGATGAAAGCTGGGTAACAGCTCGTTGTCCGAATATCGCTGGTAAATTGTGAAACAAAGATCCAAGTGGCGCGTTTCGTGGAAAGAATATTTGTCTGGCTTAGAACACTGTGTTTGTAAGCAGACGATAATTAGTGTAGATTACAAATTGACGGCTCTCGAGTGAATGTTGGAAGTGTTTCACTGTGAGGTACATTGCTAGGAGTTCATGGCTAAACGTGCTGTAACATTGTTCTGCCAGTTTCAGCTGAGGAAGTGAAGTAGGTGGTTGAAAGTCTTGTATAGCCTTCACTTTTTCCGGTAACGGAGATATACTCTCTGGGTTGATAATGTGGCCCATGAAAAATAGTGACGAAGCACCGAAAACACATTTACCAGGGTTAATCCTCACCTGTTATGACGTTAAATGGACTGGAAAACAGCAAAACAAAATAAACCAAAGACAATACGCAAAAGTCCAGCAAGAATTCGTCACTGATAACTTTCTCTCTCAACTTCCAGCACATCTCTCCTCACCTCCTCTGCCAATAAGCACTATATCAGAAAACTGTCCTAATTCCATTTGTATACATGTGTAGTGGAAGATGAGATCTCGTGAGATTCCACGAGACTACACCTTATAAATCCATGGCTGTCATCTTTAATTTCTCTTTCTCTCAGATCCCATCCGAAGGTAAGTTGTATGACCGCACGACACACACGAGGTCGCTTTCCTCTTTGATTATTATATTCAACTTTTTTACTCCCCCCTGGCCTCCAGAACACATATTTGGCATGGTGGACGTGTTTGTTTGATGCCGGCACTCCTACGAGGGGGGATTGACTGGACTACATCATCTTCATTGGAGCTCTCAGAAGATGTGTCGGAACCATTAGCATCAGCGTTAGGGCGTACAGTCATACCATTAGGCTAGACTTCTTCGTCTTCATCGGAGCTCTCAGATGGGGTGCTGGAAATATCGGCGTCAGGGTTGGAGTTCACAGTTGTACCATCGCGGGAAATAAGACGGATCCACAGGTCATCGTTGGAAGATTAACCATCACTGCTACTCACCAACTGGTTCGTATTCAGGGCAGGCCGGATATCCTTCACATGGCGTGGAGTACTATTGACTAGCACGGCTTGCTCACTGAAGGCCGTGTCACTGTCTGTAAGGATCTCTTCAGGCGGGCCCCTTTCATAAAATATGGACTCCAATTCACGGATTACACTGGAGGAATCCTGTCTTATTAAAATGCGCCAGATTGCAAACCTTGTCGGTCCACAAGCGATCAGGGTGAGGAAGTGCTGGCTGCCGTAGTGGGTTATGTCCATACCCAGTCGGCTCCAATTTGCACTTACTCCCAGCTGACCTTTCCGCCATCTGGCCGGGGAGGGGTCGATTGACTGGCATGTTTGGCATTCCCTGACTACCGCTTTCACTGCACTTTTGGATACCGACAGATTGGACAACTGCACAAAATAATATGTCCGTCTCCCTCCAAGGTGTCCACTGAGGTGGTGTATCTTCCTGATTTCATCTTCAATAGAGGCGGCACATACTGGCTCGGCTTTCTTCTTCATGGTGTCATACCATTTCTGTGGCTCCCAAGTGAGCCTATCAGCAAGGTTGCAATTTGAAGTGACCAGTACCGTATCCACAGACAGGTTGTACTCTGTAACCAGCATTTTTACGGTCTCCAACCTCCGTCTGAGCAGCATCTTGTGGCTGCCATCATGCGCACCCTAGTCTTGCCTATCAGTGTATCTGATATCTAGTGGTACACACATAGTGAATCTGTGTGCATGTGTAATTTTCTGACTTTCCACTAGAATGCCAGGTTGATACCTTTTATCACGGCATCGAGCTCTGCCAGGTTGATATGAGCAGCGTCACTCGCCGGTCGCAACCAGCAAGCGGGCTCAATCGCAGCACCATTCTTCTCCAACGGCACACCAATTGCCAGAGAGCTCGCATCCACCCACACATTCAGTTTGTCTCTCTGCACGCACCAGTCTCGTTTGGCGAGGTCATCCTGCTTTACCCTTGCGATAGTCTCTTTCATTATGCAAACCAACAGATCGTCAGCTGTTTCATTATCCCAGTCTTTGGTGACTGGGCTTGCCCTACTTTTTATGATGCTTGTTGCCACGCAAGTCCAATAACACCCTGGTAGGTGCCCCACAAGTTTTTCACACAGGAAGAATACTGCTCGACTCATGAAAACATCGGGCACTTCAGGAACTGCAGTTCTTCGCCTCCATTTCAAAGTCCATCGCTCCTGCCGAACGTTCAGACCCAAGACACGAACGGCATTAACCAAACGTTCTGGATCCTTGCACGTCAAACCAAACTCAGCCAGTTTTGCCCTCACACGTGACGCTGACACAATGTCTTCGTTCACATATGTGTCATCAAGGTATGTCGATGTCCCATCTTTTATTGTCTCTTCCTGTGACAACAAAGTGTTAATAATGGTCTTCATTATTTGGGGTGCCACGTTCAGCCCAAAGCCTAGTCTGGTAAGGCAGTACCTCCTGCCAGCAAACACTACCGTCTGAAATGGCCATACTGTTTCACTGATTTGGACCTGCAAGTATGCTTTTCTTAAATCCTGCAGGGACACATTGAAATTCTGCTGGCGCCACTCTCGTAACTTGTTGGCACAAACGTCAGCATCTGCCGTGAATAAATCAACATGCGCGTTCAGTTCGCGATAGTCCATCACTGGCCTCACCTTTGCCTTGTTGTGCTGAGCGACTGCCATCAGCGGAATCAGGCCTTTGGGAGGTCCAAGTTTCTCATAGGGGTAGGGAATCAACCAGCCATCCTGTATCCAATCACGAAGTTCCTCTTCATACGCAGGCCTCATTTGGTCGGGCACATGGTACACTGTCACCTCATTTCGCAGTTTGGCTGGTTCCTGGTTTTCCGACCACTTCCACGCGGCTGTCTAAGCCTTCTGATGCTGGTCAAACGCGACAATAAAGTCTGGCTGTTCAATCCTCAAAGCAGCACACACTGGAACCTTCTCCTGAAACTGTATCGCCCCCGTCTGCGTTATGTGAGCACCACCTAGGGCTTTGATGGCGTCATAGCCTAGGAGCAGGACAAACCTGAGCGGTTTATTGAGTACTACCAGCGCTTCGAAGTTAGCTGAATTTCCAGTTTTAGTGCAAATATTCACAGTGCCCACCCCGCAACATGTCCGCATCGCTCCACTGAGAGTGGTTAATCTAGTAGTCTTCTTCTTCCAAGTACGGCAGAGGCCCGCACTTACTACAGTGCGAGAGCACCCAGAGTCGAAGAGTACTGAGCACAATGTCTCAGTAACGTAGACGTGAATGGTCGGAAGTGCCTCGTCTAATTTTTGCTTGGAGAAGAGGTCGACGCTGGCACATTGTCCCCGACTCTGTTTGCCGAACAATCCCGGGCCATATGACAAGTCTTATTACATCAGTAGCAGTGAATAGCCGGCAGTTCTTCGTAATGTGGTCCTGGTCATTACACCTAAACCACATGACTTCATATCGCAGGACGGGTCCCTGGGACGGTCTATCTTCATTTAATATTCGCTGTGCAGCAGCGACTACCGGTTCTCACATCTCATAAGTATTCTTCATCACAGTCCTGGCCCGGTCTACCAAATCGTGAAGGGACAATGAAGCTATGCTTCAGCTACCTCGCAGGAGTTGTTTTGCTCTGGTTGGGAGCCCTGCCAAAAATTTTCATGCCAAGGCCCGCTCAGGCAGCCCACTAAACAACACCGTCAATTTCGTCAGCTCGGCCAAATAAACGTCGACAGTTTGACCGGGATGCAAGGTTCTTGCCTCAAATTGCTCCCAAAGCAGTGGCGGGGTCGATAGCGAATGCCTTGTATAATGCCGCCATGATCTTTTCATAATCCTGTTTTTCCTCAGAACTAAGTTGTTGATATACTAAAAAAGCCCCGCCGGACAGACGTAGAGAAACCACATATTCAATGTTCTTCACACTAGACAGCAGGCAATGTATTTCCACCTTCTCCACCCAGCCAAGTACCGGGGTCGAGCTGTCGAATTCCGGTACTAATTTAAGGTCGAATTTGTCCCCCATTGCGCCGAAATAGCTTGACGTTAAATGGGCTGGTAAACAGCAAAACAAAATAAACCAAATGCAATCCGCAAATGTCCAGCTAGAATTCGTCACTAACAACTTTCTCTCTCAACTTCCAGCACGTCTCTCCCTACTGCCTCTTCCAACAGACATTTTATCAGAAAACTGACCCTATTCCATTTGCATACATGTGCAGTGGAAGATGAGATCTCGTGAGATTTCACGAGACTACACCTTATTTATAAGCTACCATCTTTAATTTCTCTTTCTCTCAGATTCCATCCGAAGGTAAGTTGTATGACCGAACGACACACGCACACGATGGCGCTTTCCTCTTAGATTATTACATTCAACTCTACAATATTGTGCAGGGTTACCTCCCTTACACTCTAATGACACTATTGATGCCCTTTATCACTAGCGGGCGTAACAGTCTTTTACGGTGCATTTTGTAAATAAAGCGAGCGTGGAACCGCCAGTTTATTTTAACTCATTAAATTTTGTTAATTTTGTCTTCTGCGTTTTTATTTATGTGCAGTGTTACTGTTGATACAGTTTAATTGGCGACGAGGAAGGATTAATGCAGAGGGGTAACAAGACAATTTAAATATAAAAGTGGTGAACACCTACAGCCCAACGAACCTGTAAAAGTTGCTGAGGAACGGATTAAAATGGCGTTGCTAGGCACAATTCAAGAATGGAATAGTGCAGAAGAATGGTCGCACTATTATGAGGGAGTAAATTTTTTTATTGCCAATGATATGTTGAATGAAGGTAAGAAGCGTGCTATATTTTCGTAGTTTATTGGAGCAAACCATGATGCTATTCTCAGAGATGTAGCCGAAAACAGGCCTGAGCAGAACACATTTGAAGAACTGTGTATTCTGATGGAGTGACACATCGTTCCGGTCCCAAACGAGATAATGAACGTTTCTTATTCAACACGAGGGACAAAAGAGAAGGCAAGTCTATCAGTGAATATGTGGCCACACTGAGAAAAATGTCGGAGCATTGCATCTTCGAAGAAAAAGTAAATGAGCACATACGTGATCGTTTGGTTGTGGGAGCGAAAAATGTGAAGATACACGAGCGCTTGCTTGGCGAAAGGATGCTAACTTTTGACAAGGCCATTGAAATAGCAGTGTCCATGGAAATATTCCAAGTTGATGGTGTAGCACAGCCGAGTGTAAAACATCCGTACACTACGTGCTATTAAAACGAGAGTGTTAGGGTTGTGAAAGCACTGGCCACCAGGAGGACAAATGCTAGTTTAAAAACAAGGTGCGTTTTAAATGTAGGCGAATCGGGCATACTCTTCGGAAGTGTAGACAAGAAGAGAGCAGGCCAGCTAGCTCAGCAGCAGTAGGGAATGAAATCAGGACCGTGAACAATGTCGAGGAAAATAGTTGTGCAGAAGAAATGGAAATAAATATGGAAAAGCTAGATTTGCACACAGTTGCTACACTTCGGACATATTGGGGGTAGGATGGTCTGCCGTGTGTTAGACGATCCCGACCCCATATATATAATGGTGAATGAATATATTTAATGGTAGAGGAATTGAAAAGACTAAAGGTCGCATAATGAAAACGAAAATATACCGCTATATATCAAAGAAACAAATGCAATTTATTTGTATAAATATACAGGAAAGAGGATAGAAAGAATGAGAATTCATTGAGAGATAAGTAACGTTACTTGCGGTTGACTGGCTAGTCAGGACACGGCGGTGGCTCATGGCCCCCACCGGAGCGGTGTTTGTCACATCTTGACTGGTCGAGCGTTCAGCGGTAAAGAGGGTGAAATATGAGAAACAGGAAGTGACGTAGGTAGGTCGCTCTTCTGAGTTAAAGGGCGACAATCGAGTTAGGCTGAGAGTGTTCAACTCCCGCAGACACCACCAGTATTAGTGGAGCTACTAATTAATCAAGAGAAAGTGGTCATGGCCAAATTCGTGATCTAAAAGAAAGCCATGTCAAGTAACGACCATACACTTACAAGTTAGTTAAACCACATGGGACCACAAACGTGAAAGTAATCCAAGAAGAGTTAAAGCATCGACTACGTTTGTTGGTGGTGAAAGGAAATGTACCGACACTTCTTCGCCGCAATTGGTTAACTAAGGTAAAGCTAGATTGGATAGCCAAGTTTCAAGAAGGAAAAGTTTCTTAAAGAATTTGAGTCGTAGTTCAGTGAAGAAATGTGGGGTTTAAAAGATTTTAAGGTGAAATTACCCATTGATAAGACGGTGAGTCCCAAATTTTGTCGGGCAAGACCAGTGCCTTATGCCATAAAAGCGGATGTGGAGAAAAGGCTATATCGCCGGGAAACCCAGGGAATTTTAAAAAGAGGGGAGTACTCTAGGGGGCTGCCCCATTGTACTAGTTGCCAAAAATGATAATGGGGGCATCCGAATTTGTGCAAACAGTAAACCGAGCATCACTATGTGACAACTACCCAATTCCTCGGACAGAAGATATATTTACTATTTGAAAGGGGGTCAGAAATTTAGCAAGCTCGACTTGCGCCATTCCTATCAACAACTGGAATTGGATGAAGAAACCCAGGAACTGCTAACTGTAAACACCCACCAAGGATTATACTAGCACCCCAGACTACAATTTACGGTACACATTGCTACAGGAATTTTTCAAGGTGCGTGTGGATGATATCTTGGTTTCAGATAGTGACGACATCTGAAGAATTTACAGAGTGTATTGGCTGCCCTTGATAAGGCCGGATAAAAATTAAAGAAGAATAAGTGCAAGTTTCTCCTTCCTGAAGTAACATATTTGGATTTCAAAATTAATAAGGAAGACACAGGGCCTCTTCCAAACAAAGTAGCCGCCATGACAGAGACACCTCTGCCACAAAACATCAAGGAATTAAAAGCCTACCTCGGGGCACTTAAATATAATCATAGTCATTTGCCGAATTCATCAACAATACTGGAACCGCTTCACAGCTTAATGAGGAACGGTGCTCCCTGGGTATTGGGTGCTGGACAAACAAGGGCCTTTGAAGACCTATTCTAGTGCAAGTAGATGCTTCTCCCTATAGACTGGGAGCTGTAATAGCTCATAAAATCGAATATGGAAGGAAGAAACTAGTATGCTGCATATCACGAACGCTGCCTGAGGCAGAACGGAATTATACGCACATTGAGAAGAAGAGGCTGTGAAAAATATCTGTATGGGAATAATATTACGTTGTTCATCGAACAAAAAACGTTATTGGGTTTGTTTGCTGAACACAAGCATATCCCTTCTCTTGCTGCTGCCAGAGTTCAACGCTGGGCAATATTTCTGTCTGCCTACAATTATAGGTTGGAGTATCATGCCGGGTCCCTTAATGGAAAAGCAGATTGCGTCAGTCGTCTTCCAATCGGTGCGGAGGAACAAGATGTCACCAAATACTAACAGCATACACATTATGAACTTGATTGACGCTCCAGTGACTGTAGTGTCAGTGAGAATGGAGACGAGAAGAGACCCTAGATTGAGTAGGGTGTACGAATACATCTTGAGTGGCTGGAGCAGGTGTATTCCAGACATAGCAATGAAACCCTATTTCAACAAGCGGAGAGAGTTGACATGTGAAGATGGTGCAGTATTATGGGGAAGTAGAGTTGCAATTGCAGCTGGACTTAGAATGAAATTGTTGCAGTAATTGCATTAGATACACATAAGGATCGTACGGTTTAGATTATGCGGGTCTATTTTTTGGGCATATGTTTTTGATAGTAGTGGATGCTCATTGGAAGTGGACTGAAATATGTATAATAAAACCATCTTCTGCTATGACCACAATTTAGAAATTGAGAGGGTTCTTCGCAATATATGAACTGCCGGTATTAATCCTGAGTGGCAAAGGTTCCTGTTTTACAAGTGAAGAATTCAAAGCATTCATGAATGCCAATCGAATTCGGTATATTTTCACAGCTCCTTACCATCCATCCTCAAATGGACAAGCCGAACACAGTGTACGCACCTTCAAGGAAGCGCTTAACAGGGTGGAAACAGACCGCAAGCAACACTTGAAACTAAGGTGAACAGATTTTTATTGACTTATAGGGTAACTCCCAACTCATCAACTGGGGTTTCTCCTGCTGACCTGATGTTCAAACGGCAGTTAAGAACGGCGTTTCATTTGCCAAAGCCAGACACGTCCACGGCTCTAGATTTTAACAATAAAATGGAAAAGGAGAGCAAAGTAATGGTACCACTCCGTGAGTTTAAAGTACCGTAACTATAAATTTGAAGACTATGTTTGTGATCTGGAATAAGATTGAAGGGATTTAATATATTGGACAGGGTTATTTCCTTTACACTCCAAGGAAACTATTGATACCTTTTATCACTAGAGGGCGTAACACTCTTTTACAGTGCATTTGTAAAAAAAAGTGAGCGCGAAACGGCCATTTATCTATAATGCTAATTTTGTCTTGTGCGTTTTTATTCATGTGCAGTGTTAATGTTGATACACTTTAGGGTGGGGGCGATGGAAGGGAGGACGATGTGCGATGTGTGGTGCCTCCACATCCCGCCCCTCCTTCATCACTTTCCCCATGTAAATAGAATTTGTGTGAAATATTAAACGGTTCTTCTCCTTGGTTAACCTTTATTGGACCGACCATAGCATTTGCTTTACGATTTCGTTCATTTTTAAAATATGAGTTCACCATAGCTTAATGATTTTATATATAAAATTTGAACTTTATACGATATCAATTTTTTATTTTATTGTGTGTTCCATTTAAGGAACATTGGGAGGTTACAAGTGAACGACATTGAAATTCTGACAATTTATTCCTTTGTAAAATAAGTGATCTCTAGGCACCGCCAAAAATGGCCGCAAAATCAAGTTGTTGTTGTTTTTTAAAACGAAATTACATTTATTAAAATCCATTATTTCTGAGTAACTTTTTTTTCCAGAAAGATAAAACCCTGAATTTTATCATATAGAAAACAGAATAATGTAAAACTTTTTCTACTATTTTTAATTCAATTTTAAATGTTAAATTTTCCCAAAAAGTTAACAATTGACATTTTTTGTCTTGCACAAAAAACGTACTTAAATATTAAAAAAAAAGGGTTTTTGAAATAATTAATTAATTTATTTACTGTCTAACTAAGATTTAGGATGATTTTCTAAGAGAATATGCAAAAATATTATAATATAAGTACCTGAATTTCAAATAATTCCACTTATTCATATAGGTAACCAGATATTTCGCGTTGACGTAGAGTTCAGATCGACTCTGTTTACGTTTTCGTTTGATAAAAAGCAAACTATGGAAGACCAATCAGGCCAAAAAAAACTTATTTTTCAGTGACGAAAATTTCAATGTATTATTAAGCTGAGGCTGGCCAGTACCAGATGGGTGACCATTTGTATGCGTTTGGTTTTTAATGTGTATGTGTGTGGAGGCCAGGCTCCCCAAAATGGGGGGGCAATTTAAAGCAGAATAAAAAAAAAATTATTTCAGCGCGTTTGGTTCACCGTAGTCGAAAGGCGGCAAACGTTTTCAAACGGGATCGAAAAAATGATGCTATTTTTAACACAAAGGGCACAATATTTATCGAATTTTTTTTTGGTATCGATTATTCAAAGCATGCCCTGTTTAATAATGGTCATGCATTATTCGGCTCGCTAAAAAAAAATTGTTAATTTATTTATCAAAAATTTTAAAATAGCTTTTTTCGTATAAATATTAACAAATATTTTTTTTTGTTTTGCTTAACTTAAATTAATTATTTTACTTAACATATTCACCGAATTTCACACTTCAAAACTCAAAAGCGGGATAATTAAACACAATCGAAGTTCTGATATTCAGACGTCAAAATAAGGTATGCAAACAATTTTTTTTTTTTAATCTATAATTCTGTCCCTTACAACAACACAATATGTTGATTTCAGTTTCAGATGATTATTTTAAGCATATTTGTTCCCACTTCAAAACAAGGGGGGGTTTGTAAGCAAAAAAAAATATATATATAAATATCGTTTATGAAAAATAAGAACACTGTTATAAAGTTCATTCTTCTCCTAATAATCGCTGAAAATTTCGTATTGATCGGATAATTACCTGATTTTTGGTAGATTTTTAAAAAGACGGTCCGTCAAAAAGTACTGACCTACCCCCCCCCAGTTTTGGCGGTGCCTAGTGATCTCTTATAAAGCTATAAAATAAAATTCGATGTATAATATACTAGATCTAAAATATAAGAAAAGAAGTGTTTATTTTATATGTTTTCATTGTTTCTTATGATATTTTTCAAAACACAAATTTCCCCTCTCCGCATGTAACCGAATATTACACTTTCTGCACATATTTTTGTATTTTTGCTGCACACTTTGCATCTCCCTTGTGTTGTGGACACTAATGTATGATCCATTTCATCAAATCTTACATTGGCGGGCAATGTTCCAGCCGACATAGATATTCTTCCACGTTGTGGTCCTGCCTTTAGCAAACACAGTGTGATTTGACTGCGAAATTCCAAATGAGATAGTATTTTTGATCGGTTTTGCAGTAAAGCGTCCATGCTGCTATAACTGACAAATTTATTACATTGATGAAGAGTGACCAGTACCACTTTTTACCCCGTATACTAGGTCGATAAGATTCAGCTAGTCTATCCATTAGGTCGACACCACCCATTCCGTTATTGTAAGAGTGTACGAGATGTGGCTGCGGAACCTGCTTTTCTCCCCCTTTGACACGGCGTCTTACCTTATGAACAGGCTTATTGTTTTCCCAATTGCTTTCGATTGTTACAATTGAGTTGTTTAGCCATTTTTCAACATGAACTTTTCCATCAGAACAATAATCCCCTTTCCTTTTTCTTGAGAATTTTGCTGCAGATGAGCTTTTTCGTTGCATTAGATGTTCTTGTTTCTCTTACTGTTCCAGTTGCTATAACACTTTTATCACCTAGTTCAGACAGTAGGTTGTAGCTTGTAAAAAAGTTATCAAAGTACAATTCGTTGCAGGTAATATTCGTATTCGACATTATAACATCTACCATGCCGTTGATTATCCTAGTACCAAGGGGCAAGTTTTCAGGGTTATCCTCCTTTCTCTGATAGACTTTCATATGATAAGGAAAGCCATCATTGCCGCAAATACACCAGATTTTATATCCGAAACGTATTGGCTTCCCTCTGATGAACATTTTAGCACTGTGACGTCCATAATATGGAACCATTGACTCATCTATACTGGGCAGTTTGTGAAAAACACCAAATTGCACAAGATTTTCATTCATCATATCATATAATGGTGAAATTTTACTCATTTTATTACCTGCAGTAAGCTTCAGATTATCAGCAAAGTGTGAGTACTTTTTTATTTCAAGATACCTGTTTCTACTCATAGTTTTAGCAACAATATCTACACGAAAATCAGGCTGGGTTGACCAATGCAGCTTCTCTTGTGGTACAAGATGATATCCTGATAACAAGATGATCCCTAAAAATTGTTCCATTTCATGTTCTAATATTATGAATTTTTCAACGTTTTTATCCCTATTAGCACACAGGTTAGTTTGAAAAACTATATGTTGCAACATTTCGGTAGAAAATATTAGCTTCCAAATTTCATAAGGTGTCATTCCTTCAAGTTTTTCAAGCTTCTGATCTATAACGGCATTTCCAACTTGCATTGGCTTGCTAAATATAGCACTCTTCTTCCAAACAATGTTACTATTCTGTTTCCTTTTTTTTTTTTTGAAGTGGCAGGATTTCGTAATCAGACTCGCTTTCCGTATTTTCTTCTATTTCAATTTCTCCAGCCGGCTCATACTCAACTTCCGGGTCTTCGGGAATTTCCTCGATATCACTTTCTTGATCTGCTGCATCTCCTGCAGTAGGAGGTAGCACAACAATGGCTGCAGGATCTGATGATTGCTCAATTACCTCACGAGCTTCAGCAAGTGTAGAAACTCTTGTCGTCTTTCTTCCATAAAATTTATGAGGATCCATCTAGAAAAAAAAGGATGAATATTGTCAGAAATGTGAAATTTATATCTATATTTTTAAAAATATTTAGTGCATACCTTATATAACGTACAGTATTAGGTAATACAATACAAGATATATGTTGCTACCCTTGGAGCAGTAACCTCCCAATGTTTTATAAATGGAACATTTATTTTATTTTTCTAATATCAAATTTTTTGTTATGTGTATTATATTTTTAACAGCATACATACAAACCTTGATTGCTGCTGAAGGATATCCTCTTGATCAAAAACTTCTATCAGGTTGCTTTATGGTTATTTCAGGCCTTCCAATTCTCATCCAGAAAAACAGTGATTAGAGCTCTATTTTAAATTCCATTTATTTTAACTATAAGAATAATTTATAAAAGATTTCATAAATCTGGAGTAAAATGAAGCTACGTTAATAGAAATAACTTATAAAAATTGAATTTAAAGCAAAATTACAATTTCTATAGTATGTTGAAAACTATGTTCCATTTAAAGAACATTGGTACAAAATGTCGACGGGTTACTTACGGAAAAACGGTTAATTAAACTGCAGAAGAACCTGTTAAAATATTACAACGTCTTACAGAAAAACGGTTAATTATACTGCAGAAGCACCTATTAAAAACAATACACGTTATATAATTGAATAACCCCCTCCACCCCCAAAAAAGAATGAAAGACATAAAAATGTCTTTGATCAATTAAAAACAATTAAAAATATGTAACAACACACACAAAAAAACGAATCACATTTTTTTTTTAATTTCTTATTTTAATTCTCCGCTAGAAATTCCTCCGCAATTTGACTAGTCACTTTACTACGCTCGAGCACGTTTTGTGTATTGTTTGAAATGTTGTAAATATGCAAGGATGCGAGAAAACTAACACAGAACTACATATCGTTTAAGGGCAGGTAACTCTATTCGGAGTTATGTCCCTTTGATTGTAATACTATTCTCATCTTGAATGTTAATAGTAGTTCCACTAATTTAAATAATAATGAACTATTCAGTCTTAAAAAATAAACATCATATTTTTTTTAATAAATTGTATACACAAGAGAGAAATTTACGAAAGAAATCTCCACAAGCTTTAAACATTAACAAATATAACTAAACTTGATAGGAAATTAATTCGACATTCCAGCCCCCACCCCACCCAAATCAACAGAGATTAGACCATTCCTATAATGATCCAGTCCCCGTTGATTATTTCGGTGTGAGTAAAGTTGAGTGTAGTTCTCGGGAGGCACACCATCCCAAGCTTCGCCTTCTCTCTTTGAGAAGCGGGTTAATTTATTGTTAATCGCCTGAAGGGCTTTTTTACAGGTCAGAATACCCGCCTTTCTCTTGAGCATTGACTTATCAATCCCATTTTCCGACCCTGGTGTCATAGATCTTGCAGTTGGGGAGAATTAAATGCCACTTGACTAATGAACGGGCATTTTTTCACAAGAAACAAAATAACGATTACACCGTTTTACGGTGACCTGAATTCATTGTTCTTTAGCAGTTAATTTTCTCTTTAAAAAATTTCACGTTTAAATCGTGTTTTTCATGTTTTAATTTTGATTCTTTTATATTTTTATTTACTTTATTTCTTAACGAATTGGACACACAAAACAAAAGTTGTATCAATTTACTTAACAAAACTTTTCTGTTTTTAACACAAAAGAAAAACGAATTCATCTCGTTGTTTTTTGTTTGTATTGCATTCCAGCAATAAAAGGTAAGTTATTATTTATTTTTATGTTTTCATACACTTTTAAAAAAATTACATCCAATGACTTTTTGTATAATTTTTTAAAAAGTTTATTTTTATTGAAATCTTATAAAAAAATATTGATTTTGTCACGATTAAAATAACGAATAAAAAAAAGTACGAATCAACTATTTAAAAAAATCGTTTAGTAATATATTTTCAATCTGAATTTCGTACAAAATGTGTTTATTTAAGTAAAACTTATGATTTATGATAACAATATTAAAAAAAATATTTACCATAAACTTAATTTAATTAAATGTTGGGTGAATTGTTACACACACAAAAAAAAAAAAAAAAAAAAAAACGGAGCTAGTGCAATTATTGATCCGCGCTATTTTTTCAAGTTTAATTAAAGTTTTATTATATATGTTTTCATTAAATTGTAAGGTTAAAGTACATAATAATTACCAAACACCCTTCGTTTCCTCATATTAAAAATGACTTTCTAAATAATAACATTATTATTATACATACTTATAATAAGTGCACTTGCACTAGTTTCCAAAAATTTGTATTTATGCACGTTTGTTACCGTGCTGAAATAATAACGTTATTATTTTGAAAGCCATTCCTAGCATGGGGAGTGTGTTTTGTAACTATTCCGTGCTTCCACCTAAAAATTTAATAATAACAATTTAATAATAAAAAAAAATATTATGAAAGTTTAATTTAACCTGAAAAAAGAAAACTATTGAAAAATAGTGCGGTAGCAAAAGTGCATACTTGCCTTTAATTGTTTTTTCATTTAAAAATATTTTTTCTGTCTACACTTACATATTATGTTGCTACAAATTTCGTTTATTTTTTAAAATGTCTTATCCAATATTTTAGAATGGGGTTCACTTTCCTTGTTATAAACTTTACTTAAAATGTGTAATCGTTTATCAGCCATCATAAATTAGTAGAAATTTAATGTAAAAACAAAAAATCGTAAATCCTTATTATATAATCCAGCATAGTTTACGATCGGGAAAAAAATTCGGTGCTAATGCAGAGAGTGATCCGCGCTATTTTTTTAATCGTATTTCCAAGTTTAATTAAAGTTTTATGATACGTTTTTTTTTTATTCAATTGTAAGGTTAAAGTACAGAATAGGTACAAAACAACCCCTCCTTATGTTAGGAATGGCTTTTTAAATAATAACCTTATTATTTCAGCACGGATTACTCTCTACATGAGTATCAAAAATTCAAAGCAACATTTGTTTTTCTATTACATTTCAAAAGCCTTCAAAATATCTGCAAAGAAGGAATTAAAAAATATAATTAAGATTTTAGAGTGGGAGATCTCTTTCTGATATAAATGTTACGTAAAATGTGCACCCTCTTTATGGCCAGTCAGTGGTCAACAAGACAATCGTTCAACGTTTCTAATTTTTGTGGCATGGAATGCAGTGTGGATTCTGTTGATTTTTGTTTTCTTCATTTTTAGGAGGCAATTAGAATCAACCTGTTCACTAGTCTGTACTTTCATTTAATTTGATAAACAAAAGATACTGTAAGAATATCGTTAGTCACAACAAAACTTTGCAAAAGTGTCAAAAACTGTGGCATAAAACATTGGGTTTATTTTTACAAGTATTTTCTTTAAGTTTTGATTTTTTGAACGATTGTTTGACTCTAGATGACATTAGCCATTTTTTTCTTGTTCTAACATAACCTCATCACTAATTTTTCAAAGTAAATAAACGCTTCAAAATGTTTATTTATCTTTTGTCCAAACTATAAAATGATTATTATTTTTTATTAAATTCTTAGCAGGAAGTAAAATTAGTTTACAAGGACATCCTTCCCCATGTTAGAACTGGCTTTTTAAATAATAACGTTATTATTACTGAGGGAAGACATTTTTTTTTATTTGAAAAAGGACAGAAAATAAAATGGATAAACATTTTTAAATTTAAATAAGAAAAACGTCTCTTCTATTTTATATAGAATAAAAACAAAACAAATCGAACGACACATTTTACTAATTTGTATATTTATTATATGACCTCACAAAATTGAAAACTGAGAATGATTCGCTATGAATTGGATTCTCATTTGACATTAAATTTATACACAAAAGTGATTCCCGATTCTAAACTCTTAAAAATATGTATTTTTGATTCATAGTTTGTGGATATATTTACCATCTTCTCTAAAATTGTATATGTCTCTACTTTTAGATCGAAGGAATTTGTGTGTATCTGTGTGAGTTTGTTCCTTATAGACTCCTAAACAGCTGCGCATGTTTTTGTTGTTGTTGTTTTCGTTTAATTTTACACGAAGCTATTTTATGTGCTTGGCAGTATTCTTAGATAGGTTGTGTATGGAAATGTGTACGATATCAATAATCAAAAGAGAGAATATACGACTTTTACTAAAGGGAACGCTTGATACAGCCTAATATAATTTGAAACGTTTTACTATCACACAAGTAGAAATGTAGTTTTTTTTTATATGACATGGAAAGGTTCGAAATTAATGTTTTTGTATAGAGCACGATTGAACAATGATACACGACTTTTGACTTTTAAACTATTATCACCACACAAGTAGAAATTCCTAGCATATATAATCAACAGTATTTTTTATATGACATAGGCGGGTTCGAAATGAATATTTAGGTTGAGAGCACAATTGAACCATGATACCAGACATTAGAATTTTAAACTTTATTCAAGCCATTTTATATGAAAATAATTTTATAAAATAAACAGTAGATTCTCTACAGTGCAATTTACAATGTATTGTGCGCTAACCCACATTAAGGAGGCATGTGAATTTCCTCTCAGTGCAATGCAGTGAGTCCTACAAAGTAGAATTTGAATTTTTTAGGGGGTAAACTGTGCAGATTATAAAGAGTTACTAAAAAAAAATATCTGGGCTTTTTATATAACGGTAACCTTTTCGTGTAAGAGAATGACGGTATTAGCATACAACTTTCATTTTATTTGGTGTATTTATTTTGCAACGAAAGGGATTTATTTTTAGAGTGACGTACCCACGTTTAAAAAAATCCAATTTAAAACTACTTATAAAATAGCAAACATATTAGATTTGATGCAATTTGTTTATTGTACAATTGCATAATGACCGAAAATCACAACATCCAGTAAATAATGTGTTTGACAGTCAACGGTGAATTGCGAAAATTACTTAATTAATTACAGTTGCGCCTGTTTTTTTTTGTTTTCTTTTATTTTTAAACGAAGGTAGTTTATGTGCTTGCCAGTATTCTTATATACGTTTTGTATGGAAATGTGTGCGATATCAATAATAAAAAGAGAGAATATACGACTTTTACTAAAGTTAACGCTTTATACAGCCTAATATTACATGTTAATTTGAAAAGTTTTATTTTCACACAAGTAGAAATGCCTAGGATAAATAATCAACAGTATTTTTTTATATGGCATGGGCAGGTTCGATATGAATGTTTCTGCATAGAGCATGGTACATGACTTTTGACTTTTAAACTATTATCACCACACAAATATAAATTCCTGGCATATATAATCAACAGTATTTTTTATATGACATAGGCGGGTTCGAAATGAATATTTCTGTTTAGAGAACAATTGAATCATGATACCAGACATCAGAATTTTAAACTTTCATTCAAGCCATTTTATATGAAAATAATTTTCTAAAATAAACAGCAATTTACAATGTATTGTGTGCTAACCCACATTGGGGAGGCATGTGAATTTCCTCTTTGTGCAATGCAGTGAGTCCTACAAAGTAGAATTTGAATTTTTTAGAGGGTAAACTGTGCAGATTATAAAGAGTTACTAAAATATTTTTTTTTATTTGGGCTTTTTATATAACGGTAATCTTTTCATGTAAGAGAATGACGATATTAGCATACAACTTTCAGTTTATTTGGTGTATTTATTTTGCAACGAAAGGGATTTATTTTTAGAGTGATGTGCCCACGTTAAAAAAAAATCAAATTTAAAACTACTTATAAAATAGCACACATATTATTAGATTTAGTGCAATTTGTTTATTGTACAATTGCATAATGACCGAAAATCACAACATCCAGTAAATAATGTGTTTGACAGTCAACAGTGAATTGCGAAAATTACTTATCGCAAATGTAAATCTAAACCATCATATGTTCTGGTGAATTTTATTTTTTACTGGAAATTTCAATTTTACTTTCATTACATATGTATTTATTAAAATTAAAATATTTTCTTTTTACAAACTTTCAAATAATTGTTCGAAAAAAGTTCATCCCTCCACATGTTTAGAATCGATAAGACGTTGTTAACTATTCTGTACTTTCACTTTGAATTTAATTTAATATACAAGACAATTTTTGTATCGAAATAGAAATAATAAACACGGTCTTTGGTATGAATGTAATATAGCGAGAGTTGATTTTTATTATTATTAATAGCTGATACTGAACACATTTGTTATATGATATTACCTTAGTTTTTATTTATAGCCCGATAATATATGTCGTCATATCACACACACACACACACACACACACACACATATATATATATATATATATATATATATATATATATATTCTGCTGCTTATTTTCTTTTCTGTTGGAAAGCATTTTACCCTGAATCACGATGGTCTGGCCAATAGCTAGCCCTCCGTAAGATTCAAGTATCGCTACACATTATGCCTAAGTATATGAACATATATATATAAAATTCAAATCAACAAATATTTACTTCCTCAAAAATATTATTTTAAGTTAAACTTACAAAACGATTTTGACTATACTCTTGAAAAATCTTTAAATCGAGTGTCAGAAATGTACTTTCAATATAGTTCAGAACTTCCTCGAGATATGTTATGTGAAACATATATAGTTATCAGTGGTATAACTTCAATTTAATGGCCGAGTAAAGTTTGCTGTAAAATAAAATAAAAGGTTAATTCACGGTAGTTTAATTGTTGAATAATAGTAACGTCAAGGAAGCCCTAAGTTTTAAGTAATAGTTTGAACTTTAATATAACAGGTTAAATAAATATGAATGCATTAGTTGCATTTGAATAAAAAATATTTGGTAATATTTTCAAACTAAAGATCAGTGGTTTATGATCGTTAAAGGTGCAGCACATTAAATGTGAAACAAAAATCAAATGAAAAAGTAAATCCTATAGAAAAAAAGAAAGACGTAAAACACAAAAAAATATGCTTAACTGTTTAATATTTGTTTATTGTAAATAAAGAATTCGTAATTTTATCGATATTTTTTTATATTTTAACATAATTCATTACAATGCTGATAAAGTAAACAGGTGGTTACAAATAACTTCATGTTATACTGCACTGGAGGGAAACAAACATTTCTCATAAAAATAGTTAGTTTAAAATAATAGGATGGATAAGTTGAGAAATACCCGAGAAGAAATAGAAAATGTAGTGGATGGGAATACATTGTTATAATCTATTAAATGAAAAAATCTAATTTATATTAAAAAATATATTTATATATAATAAAGACGATATCATTAAACACGTTTCAATTCATTTAATATGCGTGTGAGTAAGCTTAAATTCTTATTAACTTTGATCGTATTAGTTGCATTGTCATAAAAATAATTGGTTACATTTTCTAAGTGGTTTTTAAAGGTACATAACATGAGACTTGAAAAAATCAAATAAAAAAGTAAATCCTATAAAAAAAGAAAGTAAAACGTGAAAACCAAAGAAAAATGCTTAACTGTTTATTGTTTGTTTATAGTCATTGAAACATTTGTAATCTGATCAATATTTAAAGATAAAATATTAAAACGCTGAAAAGGTAAACACATGTGCTTACAAATAACTTCATGTTAATTCTCCTAAAACGATTAGTTGAAAATAATATAAATGGATGAGTTAAGAAATCCTAGAGAAGAAATAGAAAATGTAGTTGCCAAAACCAACATTAATCTCCATGCGTTAGTTGTTTTGTCATAAAAGTTTTGGCTAAAACCTTAATAATATGGTCAGGTTAAATGTTTATTATCTGTTTATAATCATCTAATATTTCGGGATAAAACATTAAAACGCTTATGAATTCAATAACTGTGGTTGAAAATAGTGCTTACGTTCAAGTGAACGTATATGTTTTACTGTTTTATTACCCCAACCAAACCATAATGCCACTTGGATGGAAGAGGTTATTATTTAGGAAAAAAACTACAGGGGTATTATATATTAATACGATTGGATTAAATATGTATTATTTGTTCATAGTAATTAAAATATTTAGGTTTAATAATATTTAATGATAACACATTCAACAGGCTGATAAGTAAAACGCCAGATTACAAATATGTTTATATGGAAAAGGCGTATTTAAAAAAAAAACATTCAAGATGTTTTTTTACACTTTTTCATCACAGACAAGACATATTATCACCATGATGCAAGGGACTACTATTTGGGATGATTACTAAGTAACGTGTAACCCAATGTCTGTACACATTACATTTATATAGAGTTATTGTACTTGTACGAATTCCATATGTTGCAATAAGGCTCAATGCATATTCTAATTGAGATTTGAGGACGTCAAGGATACTCTCAGTTAAATTAATTTTATAGCAGGGTTGAGAAACTCAAATATTTATAAAGAAGTTTTTAATGCTTTCAAATTATTTGCTAATGTATTTCGTAACAAATGAACTATAAATGTGTACGTCATGATATTTCAAATAATTTGCTAATGTATTTGGTAACAGATGAACTATGAATTTGTACGTCATGATATTTCAAATGATTTGCTAATGTATTTCGTAACAAATTAACTATAAATTTGTACGTCCTGATATTTCAAATTATTTGCTAATGTATTTGGTAACAGATGAACTATGAATTTGTACGTCATGATATTTCAAATAATTTGCTAATGTATTTGGTAACAGATGAACTATGAATTTGTACGTCATGATATTTCAAATGATTTGCTAATGTATTTCGTAACAAATTAACTATAAATTTGTACGTCCTGATATTTCAAATGATTTTCTAATGTATTTGGTAACAGATGAACTATAAATTTTTACGTCTTGATATTTCAAATAATTTGCTAATGCATTTGGTAATAGATGAACTATAAATTTGTACGTCCTGATATTTCAAATAATTTGCTAATGTATTTGGTAACAAATGAACTATAAATTTGTACGTCCTGATATTTCAAATTATTTGCTTATGTATTTGGTAACAAATGAACGTCCTGTACGTCCTGATATTTAAAGACATGTGAAATATTACACCGTTATAAGTAAAAAGTCTGTTTTTATGAATAATTTTTATATTCAGATGAATTAGGGATGAACGGATATGTTTCCTCAAAGAAACCTTAGATGAAATAATAGGATTGAAAAATCAACAAATATATAAGAAAAAGTATTAATAAATAAAAAATTAAAATCTATCGAATTTCATTGTAAAGGGAAACAAAGTGAACTTTTTAGATGGATTTTTGTAACTTTTCTCTCGTAAGTTTTACATACAATAAACAGAATACTAATATGTAAATGCAAAATGCTAAAATATAAAATTTCATTTTTTTTCAGATGTTCCTGATTGAACCCTATTATTGCATTGTAATGGAACATTATCTCTTTTAAACATTATCCTATAAACAGTTATTACCTTATTTGGAAGACTACAGCGACAACTTTTGGAAGATTTACTATACTGGAAATTGCAATTAAATTAAATCCAAATATAATAAGAGATCAAAACATTGAAAAAACAACATTTTGTGAATTGTGTGAATATTCTTTTGTGCAAAATATTGTTTCAGGGCTATAAGTACAATTTTTTAGTTGAGTGACAACTAAATACTTTTGTTTACTAGCCAAATAGAAAAGTTACTAACCAAACCCATGTGATATTTGGAATATGACATTTTCGTTTCATGACGAGTATGTACATTATAAAGATTTTTCTGTATTTTTATGAGTGTAATTCTATATATACAACAATTTTATGTCGATACTTGAAGGTATGAATATTCTAATTTCCTTAGATATTTTCTTAAACAGCCGTCGTTTAAAAAAAGGAGTATAGTATTCTATTAAACTTTTAGAGTTTTAATAATTTAACTTTGTTTTATAAAAAAAGTTGAAAAGATACTTTTCTCTCAGAAGTTAGCCTTGGAAGATTGTCAGTGAAAGAAATATATTCGCCGAAAGATAAGCCTTTCATTATTTCTAGTCGCCACCATGAAAAATAACTCACAAATTCGACTATTTCATTTTTAATCTAGAGTTTACTGAGAAATATGTGAACATACATTGGAGAAACAATTAAACTTTAAGGGAAAACAATTGCACTTAAATAAGGCACATTATTTGAAAAATGATTTCCTATTCGTAATATATGAGTTGGAAGGCAAATATTTGTCATATCTTATGATTATCCCCAAGCTTTAAAAAATGCTAAGTAAACTGAACTAAAAAGAGGCAATATTTTTTGTTACATGTTAATAATATTCTTGTTCTGGAAAATATCGTGATTTAAACATATGAGAACTCACACTATGTTATATTCCGGTGTTGTTGTTGAATATTCTTTTTCTAAAAATCATTGGTAGTGACAAAATGAAAACTCACGCTGGAGAAAAGCCACATTCTTGTGAAGTTTGTGGATATTCTTGTTCTGAAAAATCGCATTTGGTGACACATATGAGAATTCACACTGAGAAAAAGCCATATTCATGTGAAGTGTGTGGATATTTTTCTTCTCGAAAATCACATTTACGGAGACATATGAGGACGCACACTGGGGAAAAGCCTCATACTTGTGAAATTTGTGGCTATTCTTGTTCTCAAAAGTCAGATTTAGTTAAGCATATGAGAATTCACACTGGTGAAAAGCCACATTCTTGTAAAGTGTGTGTATATTCTTGTTCTGAAAAATCATCGTTAGTAAAACATATGAGGACCCACACTGGAGAAAAACCACATTCTTGTCAAGTGTGTGGATATTCATTTTCTAATACATCATCCTTAGGAAAACATATGAGAATTCACACTGGGGAAAAGCCACATTTTTGCGAAGTGTGTGGCTATTCTTGTTCTGAAACGTCAACATTAGTAAGACATATAAGAACTCACACCGGGGAAAAGCCATTTTCCTGCGCAATATGTGAATATTCTTGTTCTCATAAATCAAGTTTAGTGATACATATGAAAAAGACACACAATAAAAAAATGCCATAATTTTAGAGAAATATGTGTGGAATCTTATTCTAAGAATTTGTATTTATGAGAACTTCAAGTAAAACAGTATTACATGAAACAAACGTAAAAGAACTCGTTATTGATGAAATTATTCTTAATATTGTTATAATTGAGCGAAAGTGGAGAATATAATACAATATGAGAAAGTAAAAAATTATTTCAAAACGACATTGTCTCTAAAAATATATAATATTATATTTATTATATATAAATATTATATTGTTTCTTGCAAGATCATGTAGACTAATAAAAATCCTAATACAAATAATGCAAAATGAAAATAATACCAAGACCCAATTAATAGAAGAGGAAAAAACAATTTCAATTTCGTGCTTAACTTAAAAAATGATAAATAAATGGAAATCCAAAAGCTAAAAGCATTTTCTTGTAGAATGTGGATATTCTTGAATTGTGTTAAAACGACATTCTATCTGAAATATATAAATACTAGCGGGGGATACCCGGTGTTCCCCAGGTGTTGGGTGGTGTGTGTGGTTTTTGGTAAATCAAAATACCCTGGTGTTTGTGTCGGGTGGGGGTGGGATAAAAATTAAAAAAATGGTGGGTAAGTATGAAGGATCGAATCCGAACCCTTGAGGCAAAGTTGGAAATTTAAGTGTGAAAAAAACATGTGAAGTTAACCACTGGACCACCACGAAATACTAGCGGAAACACGTTTGAATTTATTTAAGTAATTAGAATTGGCAGGTGCCCGTATTTAATTACTTTGTGAGGTCACCTTTGACTGGGGCAGTATTTTATTTACTGCAGAAAGGTTTTTAATTTTTTCATTGGGGAAAACCAGCTCCCCATAACATTAGCAATTGTCTGATATAAGGAGAAATTCCACATTCAGCGGTCAGGCATGGAAAAATACCGCCAAAATTAGTTTCGCTTTTATTATATGAAGGCCTTATTCACCTGTGGCGAGCTAAAAATTTTGTATATTTATCTTTTCAAAGTCGAGCAAATTAAATATATAAGCGACCTCTGTTAACTCGTAAATAGTATTATTTAGACGTGATATAAAACGTTTTAAGAAGTTGTGAGCCGACCGATCGCCTATCAGAAAAAAAGCCTTTCTCGGACATACACAAAAAAGCAACCATATATACATAGGTACACACATTTTCGCATTTATATTTATAGATTATATAGATTTTATTCAGAGCAAATAAACTAAAGAAAATCTTAAGAATTACCAAGACGCAATTAATAGAAGACCAGGCTGTGGCGATAAACAATTACAGTTATAAAAGCGACGGCATGTTAATAAAGACCCTATATAAATATTAAACATTTTTTGTGAGAGCACATAGACTAATAAAAATGTTAAGAAATATAAGACACTTAATAGACGAAGGCCAAGCTGTTGCGAAAAACAATTATAAAAGTTACAACATGTTAATAAAAAAATCAAACTACTTGATTGTCAGTAACTGATATATAATACAGGCGAAAATCTATATAATTATTCTCGTTAATAAACTGTTGTGGAAATAAAAACTTGAAAAATATTTTTCCAATCTGTAAATTTATTTATTTGAGAATTTATACTGAGAAAAAATGGCTAAAACGTATGATAGCAGATGAATGCTTTGCATCCGCTAGGATGCTCCATCCCAGCTAGAACAAAACGATGAGAAAAGTATAAAGAAAACACCATGAAGATATTGACGAAAACAAGATTGAAATGCCAGAATTAAGCTTGGATTGATTTCAAGAATGACAACATTCTTGCATGAACAACTTAACCAATTTTTAGTGAATTATCATTATAGATGTTTAATCAATTTGTTGTTTTGTAAGGAGGCCACAAAAGCAATGGTTAGTAAAATGCGAAACTTTATAGCCAAATGATCATTCACTCTAAGCAAAACAAATTCACACTTGAAATTTTTTAAAACTACATGCCATATATACTTCAGAAACAAAATGCGATAGAAACGTCATAGCTAAATGATAATTCACTCTAAGCAAAACAAATTCACACTTGAAATTTCTTTTAACTACATGCCAGATATACTTCAGAAAAAATACGATAGAAAGGTTATAGCCAAATGATAATTCACTCTAAGCAAAACTAATTCACACTTGGAATTTTTTTAAGTAAATTGCAGATATACTCCAGAAATTAAGTTACAGATATATTCGAACAACTGCGTCTAAAGTGATAATTAGAATCTTTAGGAAACATCTCAACATATAAAATGGAAGATGAATGTTTGGCAGTCGATAGAATGCTGCATCCCAATTAGAACAATAACTTCAATTGTTTGGTCCTTCGGCATTTAGCTTCGAAGGAAGGAAATTTACTACAGTTCTTAATCAAATGATCTGTAGCTTCGCTCAGCTTGCATAATAAAGTGGTGCTCCCATCACGTGGAGAAGAAGACTCCATATTGGATTTCATCTTAGGTGAAGAAGGCGCAAATTTCCCGCGGAACATCAAGCAGGGCGGCTAATAAATATTCCGTAATTTCAAAGACGTATTCACAGAAGGGAATCTTTAACCACTTCTACTCATTAATTCTATCCTTATAACATTTGGAAATTGGAAAATTCTCTCCTCATAATATTTGGAAATTCTCTTCTTATAACATTAGGAAATTCTCTCCTTATAACATTAGGAAAATTTGCAAATAGTACATGGGCTATCAATGCCCGCGAGGTTTCATCCTCAGTAAAAAAACAAATGTCGGTCCCGTAAGATTTATCAAGTTTTGTCAGATCTCGTTTAACTTTTTCGAGAAATGCCCATCAAATTTTTTAAATCCGTTATGTGAGAATAATCTCCTCAAATCCCAATTTCTAATTAAATATGGATTTAAATATTTTCCCTTAACAGTTTCAGAGCTACATCATAATTGTCTGATGTTACATCTAGACTGGAAACTACATCAAAGGCATCACCATTCAGTTTTTATTTAAGCATAACAATCTGTAAGCTTTATTCAAATTATCTGTACAAAATTTTGAATGGAAACTTATTATCTATGGACGTTCTGGAAAGCCTCTAACAGTCCAGTTGCATTTTTACGGGCATAAGCGTCTAAGATTGAACAAATTGTGGAGCATCTAATTTCAATTTTAACGATAACAATTTTTCTTAGATTTCCGAAGAAAACCCTTCCGAAATCTCACAAAGATGCGATTTCTCCATCATCTGGAGTCTTGATTTGAAGTAGGTCCAACAGATCTTCCAGATACTTCAACCAATCTCTAATTATCATCTCTCGGAACCTTCAAATATCTGGTGATACTTCACAACACTATTTTTGCGAAGCTTTTTGGCTTCTCACTTAGTCGTTAATTCCTTTAGGACCATATTTCGCCCCAAGACAACAATTAATAAAATAGCAAAGATAATTATCCGCAAATGTTATGATGGCGAAAACCGCCAATATTATTCAAAAATAGAATCGTAATCTCAAATAAACCACGCTAACGAAATTTGTTATCAGTCATTAATCGGCAAATGCTCTAAGGAATATTAGGGGCAAATGCTCTAAGGAATATGATCAAGCTACACATAACCAAATTCGAAATTCTGGAGAGACCCCAAGGGTGCCTGAAAAATGGGGAGAATAAATCCTTTCCTTCCCGAGCAAAACATAGGCTTGAAAAAATGGGGGTGGGGGAATTAAACTCTTTCCCTTCTCACTATTTCAAAATTTCAATTCACATTATTATTTGGAAAACTGACAACAAAAGCACAAAATATTCAATGTGTACATTAAATATGGCATTAAAATTACAAATTGAAGATTAGTAATATCAATTTAATCAATCAATTAATTTAAAATTAAATTAATATTTAATGCATGAAGATAAAACACATTTAAATAAATTCAAATGTGACTTTACATTTAAACATTTAAATTACAAAAAAAATCATTAACGGTTATTGTACTCTTGTTTTTTACGCCTCCAGATATTGAACCGACGTTTTTCTCCAATTTAGTCACGAATTCGTGATAGAACATTTAAATTTCGTGTGAATTTACACTTAAACATTTAAATTATAGAAAAAAACCATTAACCGTTTCTTTTACTCCTAATTTTTTACGTAAACAGAAGTTTTTTCCCCAATTATGTCACGAACAAAAGATCCACGTGGGATTTTAATTCGAAAAAAGCAATTTTCATACGCTAGAAACTTGCGACCCCAATTTCAAGGTCGAATTTGAATTATCTACACGCAATTCCAAATGTAGGAAGAATTCCTATAATTTTTGCTTACTTTTTATGTGTTCAAGCACACCGTTATCTCAAGACGTGACAAGGTCTTATAGTGTTTTGCGATAAAAGTTAAGCGATTCGACATTAACGAAAAATAAAAATACTTTCTGACTTCACGAAACAGAAAAAAATTTTTGTATCTTTTTTCCTTTTTTTGAGTTAACAACTACACTTTGTAAGACTTTTCTCAAATTATGAAAAAAATACATTACAAATCTGCTCGTTTTAAATCAATTATTTACACAATTATAAAAACTAATCGGTATAAAAAAAACTCAGATTATAAAAGCTAATCGGTTTGCAAAAAAAAAGGAATGTAAGAAATTATTTCTCACATCCCAGCTTCCTTCCTGCAGAGACAAAACAATCCACAAATAAAAGGTCATACCATTCAAACTCAAAATGTATTCAAATGTAACAGCAATGAAAGTTTATTGGTTCTGGTAAAGTCCATTTGCAAAACGGTGGCCTGTTTTGCCTCCATATGCATAGTGTATGAATTCCTAATGTCGGCGTGTTAGTTCTTTGTTCCTTGAAAGGATCCATGTTTTTTCATAATGAACTCGGCGGGAATGTTGGCGCTTATAATTAGACATAATGCGAGGCACTTGGGACTCTAGTTGAATTGAGATAAGATCCAATATTTGGTAAATTAATTTGATGAATTAACTGTTGCGTAGGTGTATATATTGAAAGAGATAGTATGGGGGTTCATATTGTGCCAATACGTATCATGGGTACAAGAGAGAAGACATTTATACATACAAGAACCCAAGTTTGCCCAGCTGGGCAAACTTGGGTCCTTGTACTGGAAAAATATCCAGTAAATAAAACGTTGTTTAGTAAATCGTTATTTTTTTTGCATTTCCATACACCAAACATGGATATAAATATCACTAAATCATCCGCTGGGTCATGAGCTTCATTTTGATACCTAACTTGCCTGGGTGGGTTGCATGTAGGCTGAGATAAACTGCGTCACCCCCCCACACACACACAGACAGTAAATCGAAGTTACTAAGGGAGATAATAACTTCTGGTGAATACCGGAAAAATCTGTGTGTTGCCTGTAGGCTGAGATAAACCGCGTTGCACACAGACAGACAGTGGGAAAATTTATAATAAGATACAGTTCTGGGACGCTTGTGAGTTCATATATATTCACTGAGGGTGAATGTTCATGAATGTCATCCTATAATTAGGATAATTTCAGCAATAGAAAATTGTCTCTGATTGTAGAGATGTTGGTGATACAACATGAGGGAATTAACGTAGCTCCTTTCGTGGTAATGAGTCCATGCCGTTGTCGAATCTCTGCGTGGACTGAAAAAGAAAGCATGATACAAAAAGTGTGCCAAGCAAATCATCTGACACATTCCAAATTTACCAATGACGGCCGATAACCAAACTGCGTGGGCGGCTGAACAAAAAGAAATGGCGAATGTAAATGGAATTTCTCACATATTTGATCAATTTTAATATTTTTTTTTCAAATTTCGTAAAATGAAAATTGAGGAGTGAAGACGTAGTAAGAATATTTCCCTCATATATTAACGAACCCACGTTATAAATATATTAATTAAAAGGCCAGTAAGAATAAAAAAAATCATTAATTTATTTTTGTTAGACATATTAAACACTAGGTACGTGCAAAATGAATAGCCGATGCTCAAAATGTTAAGAAATTTGGACTCCTTCCTTTACTTAGAAATTTACAATTAGGAAATTTACCAATTTTAATGAGATTTTCATTATTTATCAATTAATTATCAAGAAAAATAACAATCCCATTATTTTAATTTGAATGTCGGTGGAAATGTATTAATTCGGTTAAACAAAAATATTTTTACTAAAGTTATTTTTTCAGTAGTAAAAAATGCATGAATTTATTTATGAAATTTTATGAAAATAAAACATCTTAAATTGTAACAATTATATAAAAAATAATTTTACGAAAAATGTCCAAAAGTCCGTAGTAATGAATTCGATATAATTCGAAAAATATTAATTTCTTAAATATCGATATTATCATTGAATTAATTAATTGTTTATTTAATATATTTACACAAAAAATTATAATTGTAAAAAAAATATTTCTACTTTTCTTTTAGACTACAGGTTTCATATAATTTTTATGTAATATTCTAATATTTTCCGTGCTTGCATAAATATGAAACTTTTGGCGTAACATAATTTTATATAATATTAGGAAACAAAAAATAAAGCAGGAACACAGAGAAGTAATCAAATTACAAAATGGTAAATATATATATATATATATATATATATATATATATATATATATATATATATATATATATATAAACGTTCACGATAAGGAATGTACGGAAGCACGGCTGGAGGTAAATGAACACCGGCACCTTCTACCTTCTTTTTAACTACCTGGCATCATTTTCAGACAGTCTTTTGACTTTCTGACATTTTGCACTTCCGTATAATTGATGCGACGATGATTTCCTTTTGTTTTTGTTGAAGAAAGCAAGAATCTCTCGCTTTGGGGGGCTACTTTACGGTTTTTCTGTGCAAAAAGTTTTTTTTTATTGCTATTTAATTCAATATTCTTTAAATACACCCCAATACTTATATTTATCTTTCAAAGGATTTTTACAATTAGTTACAATTAATTTATTTAACTTCAAATTGTTGCTGAATTTGTTAGCTCGTCGGGTCGCCGTGAAAACATTGTGGATTATAATATTTTCACGTGTGCAAATATTGTTTTTCCTTTTGGAAATTAATTTTAGTCTTTAATCTTTCAAATGCAATGAAAAAGTTAATGTATATATTTAATACTTATTGAAGTGGATTGTAATTACCTTCTATGTGATCATATTTTATTTTATTCACTATTCACCCAAAACAAGGGGCAGTGCCACTTTGAAGTAGGAAACTTGATTAATTAATGACTCAAATATTTTGGCGATAATTTAATGGATCAGTTCTTTACCAGAATTCTTAATATTTCAACCGAAATGTAATTAATTTATAATTGTATAACACGTAATATGGTTTATGTAATTAATTTATAACACGTAATATGGTCATATGAAATATTTAGTGAATTACTTCAGCTTTCAGCATTGTTATCTATTGGTATTTTATTTTTTGATTGCTTTAAATATTTTCAAATGTAATGTGTTGTATTTATAAATGTATTTCATTGTAGGTGATAAACTGATTTGTAATTAAAGTATATATATATATATATATATATATATATGTATATATGTACTTATATATATACTTATATATATAATTATATATACTTATATATATACTTATATATATACTTATATATATATACTTATATATAAGTATATATATACTTATATATATATACTTATATATACTTATATATATATATACATATATATATATATACTTATATATACGTATAATTCTCTTATGAATAATAGAATATAGCTCACAGTTTACGTCGTTCATGTTTTTTTATACAAAGGATATACAATTACGGAATTTTTATTATTGATTTCTATCTACACATACACAGTAACTAATTTTTGCAAGAGGAATTACTATTAACTCGTAAATGTTCAATCCTGCAAAAATAAAAGAACACAGTTATATGCAAAAATAAAAGAACACAGTTATATGCATAAATAAGAGAACACAAATAATTTTATTTCCAATGCTTTAATGACGAAGAATATAAAGGCAGAAATTTTTCTTAAAAACAAAGTAAGTTCCTTTAACTATCACATCATGTGAATTCTGAGAGCAATTTTATCCTTTAAATATGAGTTTGTTTAACCGTGTGATTTTTGCATATGTCTAACAAAACTTGATTTTACAGAACAAGAATATTTACAGATTTTACAAGAATATAATTTTTCTTTGGCATGGATTCTGACATGTTGCACTAATGTGGATTTCTGAGAACAAGAATATTCACATATTTTACAAGAATATGTTTTTTCCCCAGTGTGTGTTCTCATATGGGTAACTAAAGTTGATTTATCAGCGCATGAATACCCACATATTTTACAAGAATATGGGTTTTCTCCCGTGTGGGTTCTTATATGTTTTGCTAAACTTGATTTATCAGAAGCGGAATATTCACATAATACACAAGAATATGGTTTTTCGCCAGTGTGTGTTCTAATATGCCTTAATAAACTTGATTTATCTGAACAAGAATATCCACATATTTTACAAGAATCTGGCTTTTCCAGACTGTGTATCTTCAGATGTGTTGCTAAATTTGATTTTTGCGAACAGAAATATTCACATAATTTACAGGAATACGGTTTTTCTCTTTTTTTTTTCATTTTTCTTAAACTTTTTCTTCTAGGGGATGGGACATCCAACCAGATGTCTGACATTTACCCCTATTTTAGTGAGTCCAACCAAGAGATCTTTTCAGGATTCTAGCCGTCCCTTTCAGTGCAATCGTTTGTATTTCACTTGAACTTGGTTCACCGGGTATGCTTGCTATGTACTTTTTAAAGTTCTTTTTCATAAGCCCAGTTGCACCTATGATGACTGGTATAATTGAACCGTCTTTTAATTTCCAATTTCGTTTCATATCATACATAAGTCCTTGATACTTTGTAATCTTTTCCCTCTCAACTCTGTTAAGCCCTGTATCATTGGGTACACTGACCTCTATTACGGTCGCTTTTTTGTTTGCTCTGTCCCAAATCAGTATATCTGGTTTAACAGCTGCGTTTTCAAGATATGTAGCAGTAGGGATTATGTAGTCATAGTGAATAGTGTAGTTGTCATTCCCAACTGTTCGTTCGGGTATATGTTCCCAGGAGTTTTTACTACACTGGATGTTGAGTTTCTTACATATCTTCCAGTGAAGGTATTTGCAAACTCCGTTATGGCGATCTGTATAATAACCGTCTCCAAGTAGGACTTTGCAACCAGAAATCAGGTGGCCCACACTCTCAACCTCAGTGCTACATAACCTGCATTTATTATTGTTGCTTAGACCACACATCTTTTGAAGGCGTTTGTCATGAGGCCCTGGTCTTGTGCAGCCAATATCAACCTCTCTTCGTCGTAATGGAGGGATCCTCTTTTGAGCCAGTCCAGGGAACCATCCCTATCAATATATTCTTGGGATAGTTCAGTCGGTAGGTATTTTGCCCGTTTATGGTTGGTCCATTCTTCTGTTTTAACACTATGGAACTGGCTAGTGTATTTTTTCCGACTTTTCTGGGCTATGTCAGTGGCAGGCTTGTTTGGGTTCTCAGTATCATTTGTAAGGCAATCTTTTCCAAAATGAGTGGCAAGTTGTGTTATAGATGTTGTGCTACTTGCTCGATTCTGATAATGGTCTTTAATTTTCATAAGCTTGGGGTTACAGGAACTTATTATGTACTGACCTATGCTGACGATTGTGGCCCTGTGTTGATGATTGACTTCCGAGAGCCCCATACCTCCTTCTCGCCTGGGTAGGTACAAACGAGGCATGCACTGATTTCGATAAATAACTCGGTACAAGGTTAGCATTTTCCTTGTCTTTGTGTCAAGCCAATTTATGTCTTTCTGAGGCCAGTCAATAATGCCAAAACTATATGTTAGTACTGGCATGGCAAGTTGGTTAATTGCCGTAATTTTGTTCTTGTTTGTGATTTAAGTTTAGCGGATTTTTCTTACCCGGCGTAAATATTCTTGGCTTAGTTTCTCTCTCATCTTTGAATGCTGGATGGACTCATTTTCATCAATGCCGAGGTATTTGTATGTTTCCTGTTCATCCAGTTCTCTGATTACACTATTTTCATCGTGCTGTATATTTTCAGTAGATATCTTCTTGCCAGCTTTCAAAGTACACATAGCACACTTATCCAGTCCGAGCTTCATTTTGATGTCATTAGAAAAAGTGTGGACAATTTTCAGTAGATTATCTAAATCCTTATCCGAGCTAGCATAAAGCTTAGGATCATCCATGAAAAATAAATGGTTTATTAACTTGGAGGATTCTCTTTGGCGGCTGTAGCTTAGATTATAAGCACCTTGGTAGTTCTTTAGAAGCTTTTCTCCAGTGTGAGTTCTCATATGTCTTACTACATGTGATTTTTGAGAAAAAGAATATCCGCACACTTTACAAGAATTTGGCTTTTCCCCAGTGTGAGTTCTCGTATGTTTAATTATTCTTGATTTGTCAAAACAAGAATATCCACACAAGTTACAAACATGTGACTTTTCCCTACGATGTACCTGCATATTTCACTGAAATTGATCCTGTAGCTAGTTTATCAATATAGTCTATGAATAATATTGATGTTTCTTTGTTTTTTCTTTAAATTCACAAAGGCGATTTCATACAAAAGAGTAACGCAACCTATTACACAAGAATATACCATTTATGCGTAGTTTCTGTAATGATTTTCGTTAACAGTTTGTTTTATTGTTCTGCATATAGTATTGTCCTTTCAGCATTTTTGCAGCTTGTGATTCGATTTCTTCATTCATTTTGATTCATTTCGACAATAATTATCCATAGAATGTGTGTAAAATGATGATTCATTCAAGCAGGAAGATCTGTAAATATATATTAAAAAATTTCAAGGAAGATCTGTAAATATATATAAAAAATTCAATATTTTTAGTCTCGTCATTCACGTACTACTATTCTTTTTGTTTATTTCTTTACATATTATTGAATTGAACCTCAATAATTACTTAATCTAAAAATCATATGACGGGCATTAAACAAGAATCAGATATTTTCTAACTTTATACAAAACCAGATTCATTCAAGCAGGAAGATGTGGAGATATAAAAAAATAAATTCAATATTTTTTATTATATTAGTATTTTGTTTATTTATTGTTTTCATTATTATTGGATTGAACCGCAATAATTTTTACAATCTAAAATCATATGTCAGACATGAGAAAATAATAATCCTTCAAGAAATACACCCGTCTAGCTGAACCCACTGTGAAAAATTTCCCCCACTCTTTATCCGTGCCTAAATCAAAACGTAGAAGAATGAAAGAATGATGTCAGGGGAGGGGTACGAGAAAAGCGGAATAAGGAAAAGGGGAAAGAGAGAAAGGTGACAGGGGGTGCTTGGTAGGTCGGCAGTGCTTAACAATGATGTAACTAAACAGAAAAAGACGGTAATAAAAAATACAACGTATATATATATATATTGTGTGTCAGTTATCCACATACAGTACTGTTTCGATGTTATTATTATTAGTTATTATCCATATCCCCAGATGACTGTCTCATGTCTGTCATTTTCCCTCTTATTCTAACGTAACGCTCAACACTACTTGTGTTTCCACTTAAATACACACTTTACAATAAGTCAAAACAGAAAAATACTTGCTAAATGCTATGTCAGCAGAAAGTAATTGTGTTTGCCTTTAGTAACATGTGGAAGAGCTTTCCCGGTGCGAGTAAAAGCTAGTGTAATGTGAAAATGTTCCGCTATCAGGCCAGGACAAGACTGGTTTGCTTGTTTTAGTTAAAAATAAATAATAATGGAAAGGTTTTGATCCAATTTTGATTTGGAGATAATATATTTTACAAAAATAAATATTTGATTTTGTTTTTGCATATTTAGAATAAAATGAAATATTGATTTCTGCACACACATTTTAAAAATATATATTTTACAAAAATAAATAATAATGGAAAAGTTTGGATCAAATTTTGATTTGGAGATAATATATTTTACAAAAATAAATATTTGATTTTGTTTTTGCATATTTAGAATAAAATGGAATATTGATTTCTTCACACACATTTTTAAAATATATATTTTACAAAAATAAATAATAATGGAAAGGTTTTGATCAAATTTTGATTTGGAGATAATATATTTTACAAAAATAAATATTTGATTTTGTTTTTGCATATTTAGAATAAAATGAAATATTGATTTCTGCACACACATTTTTAAAATATATATTTTACAAAAATAAATAATAATGGAAAGGTTTTGATCAAATTTTGATTTGGAGATAATATATTTTACAAAAATAAATATTTGATTTTGTTTTTGCATATTTAGAATAAAATGAAATATTGATTTCTGCACACACATTTTTAAAATATATAGTTTACAAAAATAAATAATAATGGAAAGGTTTGGATCAAATTTTGATTTGGAGATAATATATTTTACAAAAAAAAAATCCTCCTCTAGATTCGTTCTGAAAAAACATAAAACGTCTGCCCTTTCAAATAAAATCAACAAACTTCAAAACAGTGAAAAAAAACTTTCAAACAAACATTTTTTTATTACAACTTCTTCTACATAAAAGTTGGATGAAAAATTTGCCATTATTACATATTCTAACTAAAACATGCAACCCGATCTCATTGTGGTCTAATTGTGCAACACTTTTAGGCTGATGTGAGATTTTCACATTACACCAGTTTTAACTCGCACTGGGATGGCCTTTTTTTTCGTTACGCCACATCTATTTGTTAAATATTTGTTGTTTTGTGTCTATATTGTAAAATAACTGAACTTTTTAATGAACTTAAATAAAGATAAACTTATTTAAATATTTCGAATTGTTTAAAACACAAATTAATAAACAAAAAAAAAGTGGAAAAAAAACTTACCTTTCATTACGAAAAACAAAAACAGGAAAAAACGATTAATATTTGGGATCGTTTGTTGGAATTTCGAATTGTTTAAAACACAAATTTAAAAAAGGAACGAAGTGTAAAAAAAATTACTTTTCTTTAAGAAAAACAAAAACAAGAAAAAACGAAATATCTTTTTTCTTTTGTGTTCAACGAATAAAATATTGACGATCGTTGGAATTTCTTTAGTTAAAACACTTTCGTTTTGTGTGTCCAATTCATTAAGAAATAAAATATTAAACATTTCTGTTTTGTGTGTCCAATTAATTAAGAAATAAAATATTAAACATATTAAAAAGAATACGAATTAAAAGATGAAAACCCTGATTTAAACGTGAAATTGTTATAAAATAAGATTACATGTCAACTAGCTACACTAACAACGATTTTTTGTTAGAGTAACACGGTGTAATCCTTATTTTGTTCCTCATGTCAAATTATCCGTTAAATGGGTTGAATTGTTTTCTTATCAAGTTTATGTCGTATTCACCAATAGTCACCGCTAAAAGCAAAAAGGTAAAGAAGAAAACATAGATCTTTTTATGCAATATATAAATAAAATAGACCGAAAAACGGTGTAATCATTAATATATTCCTCGTGTAAAACTGTCCTTTCATTACTTACGTATTAGGAATTGTTTTCTGATCACATTGTTAAGCAAAAACTAGGTTTATATTTGCAAACTTTATATAATTAAATAATTAGTTATATTTATTATATAATTAAATAATTAGTTATATTGGTTATATAAATAAATAATTAGCTATATTGGTTATATAAATAAATAATTAGTGGGAGGGGAAGTGGAGGGTAGAGAGTGAGGTTCATGTAATGAGTTAATTGGAAACTAAATCTAATTTCAACAAGTAAACTTGGATTTTTTTAACATAATTCAATCCCCGAAATAAGGAATACAATGACATTTAGAAAGAGGATGATAAACAGTACGAGAGATTCATGTAATGAGTTAATTGGAAACTAAAGCTAATTTCAAACATTAAATATTTTTGAACATAACTCAATCCTAAAACTATTATGTAATGAATATTTATTGAGATTAAAATATATAGGAAAAAATAAACGTTAGATTATTAATAACATGTTAGAAATAGAAAAAAGGACTGATTAATCGAGTGTTCTCTAACATCGAAGACGAAGGACATTTTCCAATGGATTTTTACCTGTGAAAGAAATATTAAATTTTTAGAAAAGGTTCGTTGCTAGATGAAAGTTTCTGATTCGTCAACGAGCGTTTGTATAGTGTTTTTTTTTTAAATTTTATTACTCACTAAGAATTTTCATACTAGTCGTCATCAAAAATTATTTTTAAGAACAACCTGTGGTGCACTCTGGAGTCTGAGTGACAAGTATTTCCACCTCTTTCGATATCCTTTGAAAATTAGTTTGCATTGTTCGCAATAGCCGTTTACTATTGATTTATTGTTCATAGAAACCGTTAGCCTTCACTGGAATTTGAGTTGCATAAGCCACTTCCGAGTGTTGGGATTAATTTTACTCTGAAAAAAGTAAAATTCTTACTGAAGAGTTGGAGTAACAGGTGCACGTGTGCATCCCTCAATTCTGGCTCTTTTTATGTGGACGTAAATATATTCTGCTTCTTGGCGTTAGTTGCACTGAGAAGTAGTCACTGTTTAATGTGATAACCATAAAGAAGGAGCAGATGGATTCTGCCGTCGATGGATTTGTCACGGATGGCAATTTATCCTTGCATTTTTAGTCCAAATTTATGTTTAAGGGAATTTTAGTCTATGCCAACAGAAATGTTACCAACCTTAGAAAAAATAAAGCAGTTATCTCGTAACTTTTGTAACAGATATTTATAAGTGTTATCGTTACTGTTACTGCATATAATATTAACTTTTGTAACAGATATTTATAAGTGTTATCGTTACCGTTACTTCATATAATATTAACTTTTGTAACAGATATTTATAAGTGTTATCGTTACCGTAATCACATATAATATTAACTTTTGTAACAGATATTTATAAGTGTTATTGTTACCGTTACTGCATATATTAACTTTTGTAACAGATATTTATAAGTGTTATCGTTTCTGTTACTGCGTATAATATTAACTTTTGTAACAGATATTAATAAGTGTTATCGTTACCGTTACTGCATATAATATTAACATTTGTAACAGATATTTATAAGTGTTATCGTTACCATTACTGCATATAATATTAACTTTTTTAACAGATATTTATAAGCGTTATCGTTACCCTTACTGCATATAATATTAAATTTTGTAACATATATTTATAAGTGTTATCGTTACCGTTACTGCATATAATATTAACTTTTGTAACAGATATTTATAAGTGTTATCCTTACCATTACTGCATACAATATTAACTTTTGTAACAGATATTTATAAGTGTTATCGCTTCTGTTACTGCATATAATATTAATTTTGTAACATATATTTATAAGTGTTATCGTTACCGTTACTGCATATAATATTAACTTTTGTAACAGATATTTATAAGTGTCATCGTTACCGTTACTGCATATAATATTAACATCTGTAACAGATATTTATAAGTGTTATCGTTACTGTTACTGCATATAATATTAACTTTTGTAACAGATATTTATAAGTGTTATTGTTACCGTTACTGCATATATTAACTTTTGTAACAGATATTTATAAGTCTTATCGTTTCTGTTACTGCGTATAATATTAACTTTTGTAACAGATATTTATAAGTGTTATCGTTACTGCATATAATATTAACATTTGAAACAGATATTTATAAGTGTTATCGTTACCATTACTGCATATAATATTAACAGATATTGTAACAGATATTTATAAGTGTCATCGTTACCGTTACTGCATATAATATTAAATTTTGTAACATATATTTATAAGTATTATCGTTACCGTTACTGCATACAATATTAACTTTTGTAATAGATATTTATAAGTGTTATCGTTACCGTTACTGCATATAATATTAACTTTTGTAACAGATATTTATAAGTGTTATCGTTACCGTAATCACATATAATATTAACTTTTGTAACAGATATTTATAAGTGTTATTGTTACCGTTACTGCATATATTAACTTTTGTAACAGATATTTATAAGTGTTATCGTTTCTGTTAGTGCGTATAATATTAACTTTTGTAACAGATATTTATAAGTGTTATCGTTACCGTTACTGCATATAATATTAACATTTGTAACAGATATTTATAAGTGTTATCGTTACCATTACTGCATATAATATTAACATCTGTAACAGATATTTATAAGCGTTATCGTTACCCTTACTGCATATAATATTAAATTTTGTAACATATATTTATAAGTGTTATCGTTACCGTTACTGCATATAATATTAACTTTTGTAACAGATATTTATAAGTGTTATCGTTACCATTACTGCATACAATATTAACTTTTGTAACAGATATTTATAAGTGTTATCGCTTCTGTTACTGCATATAATATTAATTTTGTAACAGATATTTATAAGTGTTATCGTTACCGTTACTACATATAATATTAACTTTTGTAACAGATATTTATAAGTGTCATCGTTACCGTTACTGCATATAATATTAACTTTTGTAACAGATATTTATAAGTGTTATCATTACCGTTACTGCATATAATATTAACATTTGAAAAGTGTTTTGCAATTTGTGATTCTATCGCTTGATACAATTTTACATCTATTAGCAGTAAATATATTTTACAAATATAAATATTATCTCTAAGATGTCCGAACTTTTAAAAACTATTTCAGAGATTTTTTTAAATATTAGTATAAACCGAAAAAAAAGCATAATACCACAGATGTCAGTGATGTCGTCCATATAAGGCAAAATTCTAAAATTTATTGTTGGGCTATTCTGTGGTTGTAAATTGACAGTTGGCGGTAGTGGGAAACATAATGGAGTTTTCTGAAAGAGAACTCCTGATAGTGAAGTGGAGTTGTGCTTTTTGTTATTAGTGTGAATTCTCGTATATTTCGCTAAGTTTTTGAATAAGATCATTAAGATGTCTGAATTTCTCAATCATTTCAGATAATTTTTTAAATAGCGTCAAGAGAAAACATTATTATTATGCCGTCTTCCATATAAGGCAGAATTCAGTGTTTGAATATTCCTTATAAAATTTGAGGGTTAGCAACAGTGAGATCTTATTTGGATTGCAGATACTATGTGATTTTGCATATTTGATTAGGGTTATCTTCTAGAAAAATATCCACTTGCCAGGTTGTCATTAGTAACACCTTTTCAGAGAGACTGTAGACACTCAAGGATAATGTCTAGTGGGCATTCAAGTTCTCAGTGTGAGTTTTCATATGCGACAATAACGTTGATTTTTTAGAACAAGAATATCCACACACTTTACATGTATAAGGCTTTTCCCCGGTGTGAATTCTCATATGTCTTACTAACCCTGATTTTTGAGAACAAGAATATCCACACATATCACAAGAATGTGGCTTTTCCCCAGTATGACATCTCATATGTCTAACTAAATCTGATTTTTGAAAACAAGAATATTCACAAACTTCACATGTATGTGGTTTTTCTCCAGTGTGAGTACTCATATGCCTTATAATCTTTGATTTTTCCGAGCAAGAATATCCACACACTTCACAAGAATGTGGTTTTTCTCCAGTGTGAGTTATCATATGACATACTAAGCCTGAGATTTGAGAAAAAGAATATCCACAAACTTCACAAGAATGTGGCTTTTCCCCAGTGTGAGTTCTCATATGTCTTACTAAGTCTGATTTTTGAAAACAAGAATATTCACAAACATCACAAGTATGTGGCTTTTCCCAAATACGAGTTGTCGTAGCTTTAGACTGACTTTGAACTGTGAGTTCTCATATGTCTCAGTAAATTTGATTTTTCAGAACAAGAATATGCGCATACTTCACAAGTATATGGCTTTTCTCCAGTGTGAGTTCTCATATGTCTCACTAACTTTGAATTTTCCGAACAAGAATATCCACACACTACACAAGAATGTGGCTTTTCCCCGGTGTGAGTTCTCATATGCCTCACTAAAGATGATGTTTCAGAACAAGAATATCCACACACTTCACAAGAATGATGCCTTTCTCCAGTATGAGTTCTCATATGTCTTAAAAACTTTGATTTATCAGAACAAGAATAATCACAAACTTTACAAGAATATGGGTTTTCCAACGCGTGACTCATATATTTAACTTTAGAACAAGAATATCATCACATTATCTTTTCTCCTGAATGCTTTACTCTATCGTATTTGGAAAACTTTTTATGTGTGACTTCTCATATGCTGCACTGATTTCAGACCAAGAATATACAATTTACAGATGCCAAACATTTACCTAGTCTTATATATTCCAACTGAGAGATATTTTAATTGCTACTTCAAAAATATTGTCTTTTAAGTTTCAAAAACTTTTTTGTTATTCGATCTGTTATTGCCTTGTGATTTGTTTGAACATAAAAAATCAACTAAAGTTGATTTTACCTTCAAGATGTGTTATGTTTTCACACTTGTTTCACAACATTTTTTAAACTATTATGTCCATTATAATAAATCTCCCAACAGATGTCGCTGTAGTCGTTTAAATAAAGTACTAACTGTTCATAGGATAATGTTTAAAGAAAATGATACTCCATTAATATTGAATAATAGGGTTTGATCAGGAACATCTGTAAAAAATAATGAAATTCAATATTATTAGTATTTGCAATCATTTTGTTTGTTTATTCTTGTCTTTTGTTTGTAGTTAATATTATTGGATTAAACGATTAGTAGTTTGTTTGTTCATTCGTGGCATTGGATTTGACTCATAATCTCTTGATTTATTTAATCTAACGACGTCATATGAGACACAAAAATGTCCAAACATTTTCCAACTTTAAACAAAAAATAACTAAATATTTCTAACTTGAGACAGAGCCAGTGATACAGGTTTTATTTAAGATGTATTTTGATCTATTTGAAATTATACTTTTATTTAGATCATATTGAGAAGAAAAACAATCTAGGTACAATACTAATATATATATATATATATAAAGAATCTAGGTACAATACTACAATATATATATATATATATATATATATATATATATATATATATATATATATATATAAATGAGATGGGTTTAAGAACAGAGTAATCAATCTTGCATTGAAAATCTATGAATTAAGGAAAAAACTTTAAATTTCATTCATTTCTTACTTTAAATAATAATTTTTTATTTAAAAATTCTATAGATTTACTGCAAAAAAATTAAATAGAAATCATACAATTCCTATGTATATATGTGCATCTATTAGAGATGTACTGACTGACAATTTGTCTGATTACCGGTTAATCGACCTTTGATAATCGGCTGGATATGGAAAAATCGGCATTGAGAACATTACAAAGCCTTATTTAGAAAGGTGGGTATTATCAACACTGCTGAAAATTACTTCCAACCGAGAGTATCCTTAATGTCTACAAAGCTCACATCAGTATTTCATCATACACAAGCGAGTGCAACTACCATAACTATCTTGGTCTTAAACAAAGTTCAAAACGACTCTCAAATTTAATAGATCTTTTAATGTTACTACATGCAATCGACACTCTATGCCTTTGCAACGATGTAATTTCACAAGTAATTTAATAGGACGTGCTTTGATGAACTTATGCTAATTGTGCACCCTTAACGTACAACAAAAAGCAAATGCACACCCCTTTAATGATGTCTTTATATGCTGCAAAAACATTATACTCTAATAGGTTACATCCACATTAAGAAAGATTTAAAGGTCAACTTCTTTTCTTCGATAATTTTCAGAAAATCTAGTTGTAGAGGTATTGTAATTTTTATTAAGCAAAAACTGTGATTTGCGAGATGTTGGTGTTATTAATATGTTGTTCAGTAAAAAAACCTCTGCAGTCTTTTTTTTTTTTTACATATTTCATCTTTGTTTTATTAAAAAATTTTGTCAGAAAAAATATAATTTCCTATCGTCGCATTGAATCTCTTATAAAGTCATAAAAAATATTTTTAAAACACTTGCGCAGCTTACAACTATCGTCGCATTTTCATTTTGTGTAATGTTAAAAACTAGATGTTGATGTTATTTATATTACAAGCGTTGTTACAGTAAACAAAGTAGCCTCAGCTTTAAAAGTTTCATCCTTGTTTTATTAGTTTCATTCTTGGAAGCTTCTAAAAAAATTACTTATTTATTAAGAAAAAAAAAGTTGGTGAACATCTTTATTAAATGTTTTCATCTCGTGCAAATATTGTGGGTTCTTTGGTTTTCTCTTAATAGTTGCGTACAGACTACATTTGGTTTTATTAATGTTATCAACTTTGTTAGATTTTTTAAAAAATTCGTTGCAGCTTTCTTTGTTTTAATGTTTTCATTAAAAATACAGTGTTCAAAATTATGTGGTGATAAAATGAACAAATCCCTTAGTAAATGAGAGTTGTCTCCCTCTGCACAGCGACAAATTGTAATTGTTTACGATGAAACAAAGTTTACATGAGACGGTCATATTTAGGGTCCCGATAATAGGTACAAATAAAATATCTAACAAAATACTGGGAGAAAGCAAGCTAATAAATATCACAGTATCATTTTATGCAAAGGTTTGTTATGCTCAATTATATTTTATGGTATGTTTTGTTTATTAAATTGTTACATGAAAATACAGAATGATATTTTACGGTATGTTTTGTTTATTAAATTGTTACATGAAAATACAGAATGATATTTTATGGTATGTTTTGTTTATTAAATTGTTACATGAAAATACGGAATGATATTTCATGGTATGGTTTGTTTATTAAATTGTTACATGAAAATACAGAATGATATTTTATGGTATGTTTTGTTTATTAAATTGTTACATGAAAATACAGAATGATATTTTATAGTATGTTTTTTTTTTTAATTGTTACATGAAAATACAGAATAATATTTTATGGTATGTTTTGTTTATTAAATTGTTACATGAAAATACAGAATGATATTTTATGGTATGGTTTGTTTATTAAATTGTTACATGAAAATACAGAATGATATTTTATGGTATGTTTTGTTTATTAAATTGTTACATGAAAATACAGAATGATATTTTATAGTATGTTTTTTTTTTTAAATTGTTACATGAAAATACAGAATGATATTTTATGGTATGTTTTGTTTATTAAATTGTTACATGAAAATACAGAATGATATGTTATGGTATGGTTTGTTTATTAAATTGTTACATGAAAATACAGAATGATATTTTATGGTATGTTTTGTTTTTTTAAATTATTACATGAAAATACAGAATGATATTTTATGGTATGTTTTGTTTATTAAATTGTTACATGAAAATACAGAATGATATTTTATGGTATGTTTTGTTTATTAAATTGTTACATGAAAATACAGAATGATATTTTATAGTATGTTTTGTTTATTAAATTGTTACATGAAAATAAAGAATGATATTATATGGTACGTTTTGTTTTTTAAATTGTTACATGAAAATAAAGAAGTTTTAATGTTATTGAAACTTATTAGCCAATAAAAGTAGATTTAGAAGTTTGAAGTGATAGCCACTAAATGGGTGATTATTTTATGTAAACTTTATAGAACAATATGATCGCATTTTTTAATCTAAAATATTGGATAAAATATTAAGAATCAAACGAAAAACTCTAGCGACATACAAAATAAATGTATTAAAAAAATTGTTGATATTAAAACAATCAAAAAGAGTTTTGTGCTAGGTTGTCGAACAATTCAACCATATTTGAATTCAATTATCGTGTTTATGATAAACATTATTTTTCTCTAAGAAATCACATAAGTTTTATTAAAAATAAACAAATTTTTTATTAAAAAATCTTAATGTCAGATTGAATAATATGTTCTTCGCGGAATTTTTATTGATTGGAGATTCATATCTTTTTTTATTCACGTTTGTGAAAAGCAGAATCCATAGTTTTATTGAATTGCAATAAAAAAATAAACTTATTTTAATGTTTAACATTTCTAAAAAGTTATTGGACGCATTTTTTGAAATTGTAAACAAAAAAGAAGAAAAAAAGTAACTTACCTTTCATTCCAGAAATTCAATACGAAAAAAAACGTGAGGTGAATTCGTTTGTTTTCTTTTGTGTTCAAAACAGAAAATGTGTTTTGTTTGTTAGGATTTGTTTAGTAAATTGGTACAACTTTTTGTATTGTGTGTTGAATTCATTAATGAAAATATGAAAATATAAAAGAATCAAAATTAAAAGATAAAAAACACGATTTAAACTTGAAATTATTTAAAGAGAAAATCAACTGCTAAAGAACAAAGAAGTTAAGGTCAACGTAATAACACGGTGTCATCATTATTTCGTTCCTCGTGTAAAAATGTCTGTTAATTAGTTAAATGTTCGAAATGTTTTCCTGTAAAATGTTTTATAAGAAAGTTTACATTAAAACTTGTCAATACTTAATGCTTGTTGTTATTTCTTTATTAAATTTCTTCCGATTTTATTTTTTATTTCTTTAGTAAACCTATTCTTTGTATCTTTATTAAACTATACAAGACACATGAAGATACAAAAATCAGATTACGAATTACGGAGGAGGAGTCCGTTATTATTTTTACAAGGAAAGATTTCTTTTGCTTGAACTTTGCGCATTATTTTATTATAATGATTTTATCTGTTTTTTGTTTGTTTGTTGTTTTTGTTCTTTTTTTGGGGGGGGGCGGAGTTTATATAATTATTAACAGGAAAATTGGTGAAAGTCAAAATGGAATCCGCGCTATTTTTAAATATTATTTTCAAGTTTAATTAAAGTTTTAGGATAACTGCGTTATTTTTATTTAAAAATAAAAAACTAAAAATTTCAAGTTCGCTTGACCTGTACGGATTCTGTTCTCCTTATTGTTTTTCTATTCTTTTGTTGTTATTTTTTATTTTATTTTTATTGGGGGGGGCGGATTAACATACTACCAAAATTAAAGCAAAGCGAAGCAAAACAAAACAAAAAAAAATGGTGCTTAGGCACTTACATTACCGTTATGTTTTTAATGCCCTCCCCCAATGTTTGAAGTGTTTCTAATTATTTTTAAATATTTGGAACTTGTGCCCATACCCTCCTCCTGTACCAAAATTGAAAAATGCTTATATTTATAAGTCTAAAACAAAATGAGTATTGTTCTCGTTGAGTAGGTTTTTTTTTAAATTTTATTCAAGAAAATAAAAAGTACTCATGCCGTGCTGAAAGAATGACATTATTTAGAAAACCATTCTTAACATGGGTACGGGAGGGTGTTGTGCACCTATTCTGTACCTTCACCTAACAATTTAACAAAAGAGGTATCGTAAAACTTTAATTAAACTTGAAAATGCTATTTAAAAAAGCGCGGGTACTTTCACCTAATAATTTAATAAGAACAGGTATCTTATAACTTTAATAAAACTTGAAAGTACTATTTAAAAATAGCGCGGATCAATAAATGCACTAGCACACAAAAACATTACACTGTGTTTCGATCTACGACATTCCATGATTCTAAAGCATTTTGTTGATTTTTGTTTATCGCCACAAGTGCTAATTCTGACTTTCACCAATTTTCCTGTTAATAATTACCTACAACGAAAACTCCGGCACACACACACACACACACACACACACACACACACACACACGTATATATATATATATATATATATATATATGTATGTATATATATATCCAAGTACAAAAAAAAATTCAAATTATAATAACCAAATAATGCGCAAAGTTCAAGCCAAAACAAATAAACTAGGTCACAAACGCAAAACATTCCTCAGTCTAACAACGTACAACAATCGGAGCCGGTGCGTATCGGTAGTAGGGTGCCATTCGTGTACGTCAGGATTGATTTTTTTAAGACTGAACATTTTATTATTATTTCAACTACAGTCAAAATCCAAGATGAGAACAGTAGTCCAAATAATTCAAATAATCCTCACATAAAAAATCTCAAAACTGAATATTTCACATAAACAACTCAAAAGGAAAGTGAGGCCAACACTAAGTAATTCCAGTTTGGTCTTTCAGCTTATTGCTTTTTGTTTTTCTTCCTTTTTTTCATGGGAGATTTACGCTTTCGAGCTGTTTATCTACAAAAAAAAATGGCTCAATTCTTTGGGGCTCCATAAACTAATAAAAGCTAAAATAAAAGAATTATTCCACACGCGAAAATTCCTTTATAATTACCAGTTTTATAGGGTTTCTGGGGCGCTAAAAATGAAAATAACGTTTAAATTACGGCAAAATTGTTGTTTCCAAGATATGAAGAAATGTAAGTTTCAAACAGTGGGGAATCAATTTTCTATAATAATTTAACGTAAAATGAGCACCCATTTTGTGGCCACGATTTTTTTTTTCGGGAAAGAGGACTTTCTTTCCACCCTCTGGAAATCCTATAATTTTAATTACCACTACCGTTTAAAATTCCAAGAAACAAGTAGTTTCCAAGATATGAAGAAATGCACCCACTTTATGGCCACGACTTTTTTTGGAGGGGGGAAGAGGCTGCTGGTTTATGTTTTCTCGTTGTTGTTTTTTTTTGGAAGGGGATTTATAGTTTTAAACAGGCACTTCTGCAGTTTAATTAACGTAAATGTCTACGCCCGCTTCTATGATATATATATGGACACCAGTGGAGATCACCACTGGATAATTCCTATTCAGGGGAGATAATATAGCGTTTCATCCCAATAGAAGTTCTCTTTGTTGGCGAAGTGATTTATATATTCAATCCTGTGCCAGAACGAAGATTTTAAGTTGTCCCATAGGAGGCTGTCATCTATACATCGGGTTTTACGAGTCATATTCACAGTGATGTCCTCAAACCGATGTGTGTATCCATCTCCTGATCCATGGAATCCTTGAGGGGCTCAGCAGTACCTATTAGATACAGGTAGACTTGATACTCATTCCACGCATCTCGTACCGTTTTTTTTTATGTTGTGTGCAAATATCATCGATAGCTGATTGAATAGAGATTATGTGTGATATGTTTCCTCATAGTGGCATCATTAAATTTTGTAGATTCACCGTCTGCCTAGCAGACCCATCCTTTTTTCATGACCACTATTCTTAAACACCAAGTAGTAGGTGTGCAGACGCGTTATTGACAGTGATAAAGGATAAACCATAAAAACATAAACAAATAAACAGGAATTTCACGTTGATTTTCATTTATTGTCAAAACAATTTTTTGTACACACAAGTTTATTAAATAAAAAAAGGAGAAACTTAAACAAGTAGTGTTTATGAGTTTACAATTCTGCGAATATTTAACACATTTAACGTTCAATATGAAAACTCAATGGATGGGGAGTTTTTACATGAAAAATGACCGAGAAAGCCACACTAACATTACTTATTTAAATAGAGGAGTACATGCCTGAGAGAATACAACTCATTACAAGTAAAGACTGCGTTTATCTCGCCAGACTAATGATAATCAGAATCATGGCACACATCAGAACAGTCGTTCCTCTCTGTGTTATGAGTGTACGGCTAACAGGTAATTAGCAGGATTAAGTTTGACATCAGAAAGCCATCGTAATTTTAACTGAATGAAGTTAAATAAGTTGCAAATTTCATAATGTATTTGTTGCATTTAACTGACTTCCAGCTGTGGTAAGTGTCAAGGTTCATCAAAAACTACCTACTATAAATAAATAAAGCATTGTTCACTTCAATTGTGGGGTTACCGGCTGAGTGTTGGGGGATCAGTCTAGAGTTCCGACATTGTTTCATGAGGGTAGAATTTACGTGCAGGCTCTACACACGTCCAAACTCTGTCAACCCTTACTTTCATAACTTTCACTTGTGAGAAGGCACCTGGTTCACGAGTCCAAACAAGGATTTAACGCCATTAATATTTGTTGAGGTAGGTTAGGGTTAAGGATGACTTCTGTCGCTATTGTTGTGTGTTTAACCCCATCACTGGAACTAAAATCCCCTGCACACACAAGTTTATTGAATAAAAAAAGTAGAAACTTAAACAAGTAGTTTTTATGAGTTTACGGTTCTGCGAAGATTTAACACATTTAATGTTTAATATGAAAACTACTTAATGGATGGGGAATTTTTGCATGAAAAATGACATTACTTATTTACATGGAGGAGTACATGCATGAGAGAATACAACTCATGACAAGTAAAGACTGCGTTTATCTCGCCAGACTAATGATAATCAGAATCCTGGCACACATCAGAACAGGTAATTAGAAGGATTAAGTTTGGAATCAGAAAATCATCGTAAGTTTAACCGAATGATGTTAGATAAGTTGCAAGTTTCATGATGTATTTTTGTCATTTAACTGACTTCCAGCTGTGGTAAGTGTTAAGGTTCACACAAAACTACCTTCCAGCATAAACATATACTAAATGTAGTACCAGTACAATATACAAATATTTATTGAAAAACACGAACACATGACAACACTGCAATACTTGCAACCTCATTCTCACAGAAGAGATGTTGCGAGTTTGTCTCTGATGTATCGTTATTTTCATGGAAAGTGTTCAACTGAGCTTCAATCTATGGTCCCCCCTCGCCAAACTTTCACAAGAAACACTCGTCTAGCTGTAAACACTATCAATAATTTCCCCCACTCTTTATCTGTGCCTAAACCTAAACGTAGATTCCATGAACAAAGCTTCTTTCTTAGAACTGCACGCCTGTGGAATTGTCTTCCGTTTTCCTGCTTTCCGGCTGACTACAATATGGTTGTGTTCAAGTCTAAAGTAAATAAGTTCTTGATGAGCCGTTCCATATAAGTTATTAAATTTACCAAATTTTCATTACTAATGATTACTATATTGACCAATTTCTACTGTACACTCTTTAACCCTTATCCTTGAGTGGCCTCTGGGCCTTGATAATGTGGTGATGCCTTTGTAAAAAAAAAAATACCGAACAACATAATAAAACATTATTCACTTCAATAGTGGATTTACCGGCTGAGTGTTGGGGGATCAATCAGTCTAGAGTTCCGACATTGTTTCACGAGGGAAGAATTTACATGCAGGATGTCGAACTCTGTCAACCCTTTCCAAGAATTCTACACCGTAACCCGATGTTGTTTCTTTTATTCCCCTACACAGCTCTTGGTGTTCACTTCTATGATATATATGTAGACATCACGGGAGATCACCACTGGTTAATTCTATTCAGGGGATATAATATAGTGTTTCGTCACAATAAAACCTTCTGTTCTTCATCCTCAATAACTCTTGGAAGGGAGCCATAACTTTTCCTTGTGAGAAGGCATACGTCACCTAGTTCATGAGTCCAAACAAGAATTTAACCCCGTTGATATTTGTTGAGGTAAGGAGTTCAGGATGGCTTCTGTCGTTATTTTTGTGCGTTTAACCCCGTTAACCGTAAATAAAACCCCTTCCAACTTCCATATAGTGACACTTCTGGATTAAACACAATCCTTTTGTTAGCGCAATGATTTATAAAGTCAATAGTGTGTCAGAACGAATGCAAGTTTCATAATGTAATTTTGTTATTTAACTGACTTCACTGCTTTTTACAATTCCTGTTTTCTTTTCTGAGTTTTATTGGCAGCGTAAAAAGGGAAACGTATCCTTCCAGCTCGTTGCTTAGCTAAATTCGAAATGCAAACGTCTGTTATATATTGCTGATATTGTATAATCATATATATATAATACATATTTATATATTATATATATATATATATATATATATTATGCATCATATATATTATACATCATATATATATATATTAATCATCATATATATTATACATCATATATGTATACTATACCTCATATATATATATACTATACATCATATATATACTATACATCATATATATATATATACTATACATATATATATATATATGTATATATATATATGTATGTATATATATATATCGCTGACATTTTATACATCAGGGGAGTTCACCATTAATTACTTCCTGTTCAAGGGAGATAATCCCCGGTTGCCTATACAGAATTGTGTATGTGAAATATTCAGTTTCATTTTTTTATTTGGTTAATTCGGACTATTATTCTCATCTAAACATGATATGAAAACAATTTATTAAACAACATCTATAGAAACTATAAAGTGATGCCAGTGTCTTCAATCAAAAATTTAAAAGGTTGTCTATGCATTTTGTCATATGGAAATCAATCCAACGTTAACAAAACTTATTCTTGGCTTTCGCATTTCAACCTTGTTTTCATCACATAAAGATATTCAATATCTAATTTGTCTTTTGTTTATTTTCTATTTATTTTCTCATCATTTTTTCATGTTAGAATGAAGCATTCACCTGGTATTTCATACATTCTTTTAGCCGAGATCCATTTTTATGATTATAATCATTCTTTTATACGAAATTAGTTGGATATAGTTGTAACTTGGTTCATCAAGTATATTTGACTTTTTTCCGTGTGATTTCTCATACATGGAAAAAACTTGAATTCTAAAAACAAGTTTACATGCTTTGCAAAAATATCATTTTTGTCAAGTGTTATTTTTTTCGTTTTTATAAAAGTTTCTTAACGAGAAGAGAAAAATTAATAAAAAAAGTGTGGATAAAAAGATTTCATCTTTATTTAAAAGAAATCCTTTTTGCAGCACATATTTGATTTCATTAAAATTAAAATACACACAAAATGAATTTTATTAAGTAATAACGTTGCTTTTATAACTTTATTTCTTTTGCACAACAGCTTGGTGTTCTAGTAATTGTGTTTTGGTATTTCGTCAGGTTTTGATTAGTTCACTTGTTCTGACAACAATCAATATAATATTTATATTTTTAAGGTTTGGATTAGTTCACTTGTTCTGACAACAACCAATATAATATTTATATTTTAAAGGTTTTGATTAGTTCACTTGTTCTGACAACAACCAATATAATATTTATATTTTTAAGGTTTTGATTAGTTCACTTTTTCTGACAACAGTCAATATATTTATATTTTTCAGGGACAATGTCGATTTGAGACAGTTCTTTACTTTCTAATACTGTATCATATTATCTGCTTTCGTTCAATTATGAAATATTAAGAATAGTTTCATTAATCATGAGTCGTTTCAGGAGTGTCAGTTCTCATATGCGATTTACTAACGATGCGTTTCAGGTTTGTTTTATGTAATTTTATATCTTATCTAATACTGTGATACGTACTTGTTTCATATTTTACTTGAATAAATGCAAACTCGAAGATGGAGACTATTTTTTGCAAATGACATTTTCTAATTATTTTTATATGTATCACTAAACTTGATTTATAAGAGCAAGAAAATGTACATATTGTGCAAGAAAATGACTTTTCCACAGTGTGAGTTCTAATATGAAGCAGTAAATGTCATTTGTCAGAAAAAGAATATCAACAAACTTCACAAGAATGCTGTTTTTCCATTTTTTGTTTTATCTTACTTCAGTCGAAGTTCCCAGAAGTCAAGGGGCCCACAATCTGGGCCAAAAGCTTGAAGTCTATATGAGAAAAATAAGTATCTGAATGTTCTATAAAAGTTCTTTATCTCTCAAAGACTGAGTTAGTAAATAAATGAAAAACATTATTTTCCTCTCCCCAATCAACCATTTTTATACGTTGGAGTATATCTTTCATTTTGGTCTCTTGGCTTAATAGATCCCAGGACAAGAATCAACCATTTTCACACGTTGTAGTATATCTTCAATTTTGGTCTCTTGGTCTGACTGGATTCCCGGACAAGAATTTATCTAGTCTGGTGAAGTATCCAGCTTCGTGCTATTACATGAGGTAACATCACTTGGAGAAGGTGCACCATTCCGCTGAAAAGCCAATGTGGGTTAGGCCTATGTGACTTTGAATATTTGGTCAGGGTTTACTTCTATGGAATATGTATCCTCATGCCAGGTTGTTCTGACAAACTCCTGTACGGAGAGAACTTAAACACTCGAAGATAGAGTCTAGTAGGCATTATAGCTCTCAGAATACGGCTTTTCTCTTTTTTGTTTTATTTTACTTCAGTCGAAGTTCTCAGAAATCAAGGGGCCCACAACCAGGGGCTAACACTTGAACTATATGAGATACATAAATATTCGAATGTTCCATTAAAGTTCTTTATCTCTCAAAAACTGAGTTAGTAAAGAAATGTAGAACATAATTTTCCTCCCCAATTAACCATTTTTATATGTTGGAGTATATCTTTCATGTTGGGCTCATGGTCTTACTGGATTCCAGGACAAGAATTTATCTGATCTGGTTGAGTATCCAGCTTCGTGCTATTACTTGAGGTAACATCACTTTGAGAAGGTGCACCATTCCTCGTAAAAGCTAATGTGGGTTAGCCATAGTGAGGAGATCTTATTTGGGCAGCGAATACTATGGATTTTGAATATTTGGTCAGCGTTTACTTCTATGGAAAAAGTATCCGCATGTAAGGTTGTTCTGACAAACCCCTGTACTTAGACACTCGAGGCATTCAAGTTCTCTCCAAAGTTTTCTCCAGTGTGAGTTGTCATATGTACTACTAAAATTGATCTTTAAGGACAAGAATATCAACAAACTTTAGTAGAATATGGCTTTTCTCTTTTTTATTTTACTTTTGTTAGTTTGAAGAGATCAAGGGGCTCCTTCTTGGGGCTAACACTTGATTCTATTATAGTTTAAATTTATATCCGAGGGATCTTTTAAGAATAGACAGTGTTCCCTTTATGGCTGCTATCTGTATTTCTTTGCAGCTTGGTTTTCCAGGGATTGCTTCTAAGTATTTTTGAAAGTTCTTTTATATTAGGTCAGTTGCTCCTGTCACAACTGGTATGAGGTTTATTTCTTTCAGAGACCATGTTGCTTTTAGATCATTTTTAAGGTCCTGATATTTTATCTTTTCCCGTTCTGCTCTATTAAGACCAAAGTCGTTTGGAACTGTGACATCAATAATGATTGCAGTTCTTTCGGGCTTGTTCCATATTACTATATCTGTCTTGATGGCCTTGTATTTTATACGCCTGCCTGTATGTATTTGTCATAGAACACTGTCACTTTAACATTTTATGTTATCGGTGGTGGATCAGCTTTCCGGAGGTTTGACGACCTATCTACTTGCATCTCTCCACAGAGCTTCCAATGTAAGTATCTACATACTTTGTTGTGGCGAGCAGTGTAATGACCATCGGCTAGAAGGATCTTGCATCTAGACATTAGGTGGCTTGGGCTTTCAACAGCTGTGTGACAGAATCTGCATTGGTCGGTTTTTTGCAGACCAGCCATTTTCTTAAATCTATTTGTGAGTAAGACTTGGTATTGTGCAGGTATTATTAAGCGTTCTTCATTACATGGAAATTTGTCACTTTTAAGCCATTGTAGTGAGGCCTCCTTGTCAATGTAGCTCTGGTTCAGTTCTTCCATGAACCTGCCTGCTTTCTTATGTTGTTGCCATACTGCTTGTCTTGTCTTCAGTTCCCTTTTTGTATACTCCTTTCTCTTCTTTCGTGCGATTAGGATTGTTGGTTTGTCATATTCTTCTATTGTGTTTTCCAGTGTGTTACCACTGAAATTTTCACCAAGCCTTGTAGTTGATGTCTGCTGAGGAAAATATTTGGTGTGATGTTCATTCACCATTTTTATTTTGGGGTAAGAAAAACATTTGATATATTGGCCTATGCTTACCACTGAAGCTCGGCATGCACGGTTTATTTCAGTGAAATATAAACCACTTTCTCTCCATGGTAAGTACAGCCTTCCATGCACTGATGTTTGTAAATGACTTTATGAAGCATTTTTCGAGTTTTACGTCAAGCCTATTGATGCAGTTTCGTGGCCAATTGATTATGCCAAATCCATAAGAGACAACGGGTATTACCAATTGATTGATGGCAGTAATTTTGTTGTTTTGGTGATAGTTCTGATGAGATAATTTTTTTACGTTGCTGTCTTTCTTCTTTCTTTATGGTGCACTTAGCGCATTTGTCGAATCCAAACTCCATGAAGATGTCCTCTGTATAATTTTTAACAATGCCTATCAGAGAGACAAGTTATTTCTCGGATTCTCCATAGAGTTTCAAGTCGTCCATAAAGAGTAGATGGTTTACTCTTTTATTTTCGTCCTTCTTTCTGCCCATGGTGAGATTTTATCCAGCATCGGATCGTTTAAGTATCTTAATGGATCCATTGTGAGGCAGAAAAGGAGCGGTGAGAGGCTGTCTCCCTGGAATATTCCTCGCTTGATCTTTATGTTTGGGGTCTGTATCCTTCCTTCCGTGTGCTGTAATGGAATTGAGGTGCACCATCTGGCCATTTGTTTTTGAAGGAATGATGTAATACCAGTGTGCACATTGTACAACTCCAAACAGCGAAGTATCCAGGAATGAGGTATACTGTCAAAGACCTTTTTGTAATCAATGCAGGCCATTGACAGATTTCTTTGTCGTCTCCTGCAGTCATCTAATATGGTTCTGTTTACAAGGAGTTGGTCTTTTGTGCCTAGCTTTTTCCTCGTACACCCCTCTGCTCACTTTCAAGGTAATCACCAGCAATGAGATGGTCGTATGTTGCATCGGCGATTATCCCTGTTAGGAGCTTGTATGTTGTTGTGAGGTAGCAGATTGCTCTATATTTTCAAGCCATGTGGGTGTCCTCATTTTTGGGAATAAGTGATGTACTGCCTACAGTAAGCCACTCAGGCGCAGCTATTCCTCTCCACTAATGATTCTATTAAATGCGTTAGCATAGTGATGATGAAGTGCGCTCAGTTTTTTCAGCCAGAAATTTGGTATTTGGTCTATTCCTGGGGTCTTTAAATTACTGCATTGAGCTACCTTCCTGCAGACTGCTTCCTTGGGAATTTTTAGAGCTGGCATCTTTTCTTTCTCCTTTTGATGGTATTTATCCAGTTGTTTTCTTTATGTACTTTAGTGTTTTTCCTTGTTCTTCTCTTTGTTTTCTGATGTACTTTAATGTACTCATAGAGTGGCCTCCAGAAGTTTTCAACTTCCTGAGTTAGTGAGGAGCTCACCTTTATTTCTTCTTTAACGAGGCTCCTATAGACCATTCTTGGATTTGTTGCAAAAAGTTTATCCTTTTTTCCTTCAAAGTTTTTGGTTTATTTTTTATTTGTGCAGCTAAGGCTTTTATTTCAGCCTGATCTTCATGGATATTTTTTAGTGAGGAAGGACATTGTTCCCAAAAGAATTAGACTTCTGACATGTTAACTTTTCCTTCTCAATCCTCTTCTTGTTTGGGAAGTGGTACTTAAAAATCTTTTGCCATTGCTTACAACTTTCTGTGAGTTTTTGATATTTTATATTTGCGTATTCCAGGGACCAAATCAATGTCCATTTTTCTCCCTATTCCACTGGCTTTGGGCAAATTCAGCAGTGTAAAATTTGGTGAAATCAATCGCTGCTTCACTAAAATCTTTCTTAATGTACTCTCTAAAAAGATTTTAAGAGATATTTATGTATTGTAGATGAATTGAAAGTAAATTCTTAGTTGTAGTTAGTGATGTTTTTTTCTTTTGTCAAGGGTTAAGATTTTAATTGAGCCTCAAATACTGTGTTTTTTCCTCCCCCTATTTTTCATACCTTGAATATGCGAAACAGTGAAAAATAATTTTCGTCTCCTCAATAGACCATTTTACTTCGTTATAGTGTCTTCTCCTAGTAGTCTTTGTTTTCTCTTTCCGGATTTCAGGACTAGAATTAGACTTGTCTGGTGGAATGTCCAGCTTAGTGTTGTTACTTGTGGAAACATCACTAGAAGAAGGTGCACCGTTATTTTCTTATTATTCTTTTTTATTAACCCAGTACCTAGCAATGCTGTGGGAACTTTTTATTCTGGACGACGTCCTGCCAGTTTGTTGATTTAGTTTTATTTTTCATTTTGATTTAAATTTTAATATATGATCAGGGTTTACATAAAATTGAAAGTATCTCACTTCAATCAAGGTTGCAACTCTATCTGACTTATTCCATATAACTATGTGAGGTTTCACAGCAGCATTTTCAAGGAAGGTGGCTGTAGGGATTACATGGTCGTAATGTATGGTATATAAGTAAATTCCAACTGTTCTTTCAGGTTGATGTAGTGTGAGTTTTCATATGACTCACTAAATTTGATTTTTGAGAACAAGAATACCCACACACTTCACAAGAATGTGGCTTTTCCCCAGTGTGGGTTCTCATATGTATCACTAATGTTGATTTCTGAGAACAAGAATACCCACACACTTCACAAGTATGTGGCTTTTCGCCAGTGTGTGTTCTCATATGTCTCACTAATGTTGCTTTTTCAGTAAAAGAATATCCACACACTTTACAAGAATGTGGCTTTTCCCCAGTGTGAGTTTTCATATGTCTCATTAATGTTGATTTGTCAGTAAAAGAATATCCACACACTGTACAAGAATGTAGCTTTTCTCCGGTGTGAGTTCTCATATGCCCCACTAAATTTGATTTTTTAGTAAACGAATATCCACACACTTCACAAGAATGTGGCTTTTCCCCAGTATGAATTCTCATATGACTCACTAAATTTGATTTTTTATTAAACAAATATCCACACACTTCACAAAAAAGTGACTTTTCTCCGGTGTGAGTTCTCATATGTTTCACTAATCTTGATTTTTCAGTAAACGAATATCCACACACTTCACAAGAATATGGCTTTTCTCCGGTGTGAGTTCCCATATGTCTCACTAATTTTGATTTTTCAGTAAACGAATATCCACACACTTCACAAGAATGTGGCTTTTCTCCGGTGTGAGTTCTCATATGTCTCACTAAATTTGCTTTTTGAGTAAACGAATATCCACACACTTTACAAGAATGTGGCTTTTCCCCAGTGTGAGTTCTCATATGAATCACTAAATTTGATTTTTCAGTAAACAAATATCCACACACTTCACAAGAATGTGACTTTTCCTTCATATGTTTATTCATATTTAAACTAAATTGCTCCTGGAGCAAGATTATCACTACCAAGTTATAAACAAATTTTTATCTGGAGTTGTTGATGCAAGTTAGATGTTAAATAAATTTCAATTTGTATCACTTTATTTGATAAGAGATATTTCGTTGTGTAAAAGTTAAAATATTCTCTTTTGTAAATAAGCAGATTTTTCTGAAATGTTAAATTCGATATCTTATGATTTATGAAAACATTAAACAAAAATTTCACAAATTGAAATATGTGTGACGTTCTTATCACTATTTGCTAAACAATCCAGATAAAATAACTCTTCACACATATATGTCTAATAAAGTTGTGTGCTGTCGTTTTTGTTGTCAGCCACGTAAGGAAATAATTGTGTATAGAATACTGTTTAAGGAGAAGGATGGCCCTTTTATATTCATTAAAAACATTCAAGCAGGAACATCTGCAAATAAAAAATAAATGAAATATTTTAATATGCTTGTTTATTTTAATCGTGACAACAAAACAAGACACATAACTTTATAAAACATTTAAAAATCACAGAAATAAACACGTAATTCACATTCATATTTTTTAAATGTAAAATACTATTCATAGTATTTTGTAATAGATGAAGGAATTATTCAATTAATAAAGTAAAATAAACAATAATAGTAAGAATTTGTAGAAACAATAAACATATAACTACCATGCTACTACTGATAATAATAAAAATATCTGGCATCTAAACTTCAGCCTCTGTCCCATCGTCGAAACGTTGCATCCCTCTGCCTGTTCTACAAGCATTATAATGGTGAATGCTCTGGAGAACTGCAAGCACTTGTGCCCCACGACGTGAACACCCTCGACAGACCCGACAAGCTGCAAAATCCCACCCCCACACTGTAGAGATCCCTAGATGTAAAAGATCTTTCTACTCCAGTAGTTTCTTCCCCAGAACTGCTAGACTTTGGAATTCCATTCCAGGTCACTGCTTCCCCAACTGTACTGACATGCATAAGTTCAAGTGCAACGTGAACCAACATCTCGCTGCCCTAATCCCTACATAGTACCCTCAGTAGATGTTTCCACTGATAGTAGCCCCCTACACCAAAGTGGCAATGTGCCTTGTTTGGGGTGAAAATGTAATAAAAAAAATATATATTTCTAACAATAGAAATATAAGTGTTTAATACAATAATAATAAACAATAAACATATAACTACCATACTACTACTGATAATAATAAAATATATTTCTAACAATAGAAATATAAGTGTTTAATACAGGAAAAATGATTTCAAATACTCAGCTTTCGTTTTAAGTCATATGAGTGCATTATTATCATTCCCATATTTTATTATCCAAATGATAAAAGCAGTATAATAATCGATTATCACAATTTCATTTTTTTTTAATTAACGTCTGATAATGCATATTTGTATACGAAAAAAGCCACCGAAAGTTGTGAATTTGGTTCCTTACCTAACCTTACAGAATTGATATTCTTAGTAGTTATTTTAATTTTGATTAAAATATTGTTTAATTTTTGAAATTCAACAAATTGTTACTAGCATTCAACAAATTATTTCATCCACGTTTTTAGTGTATTTTTATTATTTATATATTTTTTTTATTTTCTTTATGGTTTTTTATCGGAATAATTTTCACCTTCTAATAGTATGGATTAGTAAAATGTATTAATGTTGAAATCTTTCTCTCTATTTGTGTTCATTTTTCTTCATTTTTTTCCTCTAGGGAGTGGAACAATCAACCAGATGTGTAATATTTAGTTGCAGAATAAAAGTGTGCTTTGCATTATGAGCCAGAACGAGGCAGCAATGATGACTTTTGTCGCATAGTGTGCTTAAGAGCGGAAAGCATCCGAGATGTGCATTTGTGTGTGCGCGTGAGCGTGTATGTGTGTGTGTATGCGCGCGTACACGTTGGCCGTGTAACTGTCATGGTTTGCTCTTTGTGGCCTCTAGCATGGAATCGTCACATTTGTTCAGTTGTATGTAGCAACAGAAACGGAACGAAAGGGCGGTTCTATTTGCAATCGCGAAACAAACACATCACACACAGTTACGTTTAGCCAACGAGGCATCGACGAAACAGCAGGATGAATAAACAAGATGGACGTGAATTTTTAAAACCTTTCTAACCAGCTTAAAAATTACGTTTCCTTTTTTAGAGCAAGTAAAAAGTGAACATTTTCTTCTTTGATGATTAAAAGTCTGATGATTTCATCGGTTTATGCAATGAAACACGTGTAAGTGTAACTCATTTTCATTGAGTTTAATAAACAACTGCAATTTTAAGATATGATTATTGAATATATATACATTTTAAACGTATTTTGTTTTAAGGAAAATGTGTGCATGCGGGTGTGTGTGTTATAATCTTAATGTAATATTTGTCATTGTTATAATGAGAGAAATATATCTAGGTTCATCAGAAAACGGCTATTTCTTGCCTTCCTAAAGCACATGCATATACTGTATATAGGGATACTTGATATAGGAATATGTAAATTCATCAAAACTCTCAACACTTTCTTAAAAGAGACTTATTTAATGCAAAAAACGAAACTAATTCGGTTGGAAAAAATCTACAGTAAAATCTGGACATTTATTTTTTTATTAGTTATTTCTTGTTTTCCGTATATTTTTCTCAAATTTAAAGCATATTATTAAAATGTATAGATTGTTTAAGGAAATCCGTTTATTGCTAATTCATTTACTTGTTTTCCATATATATTTATTGTTTTCCATATATATTTCTCAAATTTAACGCATATTATTCAAAGTTATATATTGTTTAATGATATCCGTTCATTGCTAATTCATGTAACATGGAAATTGTTGTTACTACATGTGTTTAACTCGTCAGCAAGTTAATATTTAATCTTTAACTATTGATTAAAACAAAATTATTATTTAATAATTATTTAATACACAATTAACATAGGAAGGATATTACAAAGCCTGCTTTAATCTTGCTAGAAAATCACATCCTATACGTTTACAAAGCTAAGATTACCATATGTATTGTTTATTATATAAATATGGCTTCCTGCAACTATCAAGACCATATTTGTCTTCGACTTCTAAAAAAGTCTCAAGTATATACTCTGCACCAAAATACTTACTCCCAACTAATCACACAAACATCAAAATCCAACCATTCTCCTTTGTTTATGCTTGTAAGGCGTCTACTGTTTAAGACGAAAATAGTGAACATTTGCGTTGGAATGTTTTATTTTAAAATATTTGTTCATTCTTAATTCATCTGAACGTTAAAATTATTTGTAATCATAGACGTTTAACTTATAAGCGAGTTTAATGTTTTATATTTAATATTAGTAAGACAAAATATTTAAATTATTATTAACATACACAAACATTAAACCTATATCATTTTTATTTTTAACTAAACATTTTATAACAATACAACTACCACATATAGATTAATATTTTCTTTGCTTGGGACAATTACATTTTCTATTTCTTCTCGTGTATTTCTCAATGTGTCAATTTTATTATTCCAAACCAATGAAGAAAAATATCTGTTCATCTCTAATTCAGCTTAACATTTTTTTAAAACTTAATCACATGTAAGATCAGCACATTTAATAATAAATCTATAAAAATGGTTTTATATTTAGAAAGTTAATCATTTTTCTATTTTTAAGGAGTATAGTTTTTACAGATTTTATAATGAATTGTTATAGGCAATGAAAACGGACAGAGTAGAGCTCCACGTCTACAGCTTTGAAGTGAAAGATCCTGGAATATGATGATGTATTATAACGAGGTACCTGAACAGTGGATTAATTAACACTAGATCAACAAGTCAAACGAGCACAAACTTGTCATTATTATTGATTTTTTTGTTGAATAAAATATTATTTCATATGATTACCATTATTATTGAGTTTTTATAAATTTAATATTATTTCATATGATTATCATTATTATTAAGTTTTTTATTGAATTTAATATTATTTCATATGATTATCATTATTATTGAGTTTTTATTGAATAAAATATTATTTCATATGATTATCGTTATTATTGATTTTTTATTGAATAAAATATTATTTTATATGATTATCATGATTAAGTTTTTTATTGAATTAAAATAAATGAGTTTTTTTATTGATTAAAATAATATTTCATATGATTATAATATTATTAAGTTTTTATTTAATTAAATATTATTTCATATGATTATCATTATTATTGAGTTTTTTTATTGAATGAAATATTATTTCATATGATTATCATTATTATTGAGTTTTTATTGAATAAAATAAGATTTCATATGATTATCATTATTATTGAATAAATAAAATTTCATATGATTATCATTAAAATGAGTTTTTTTTATTAATAACGTATTATTTCATATGATTATAATATTATTGAGTTTTTATTGAATTAAATATTATTTCATATGATTATGATTATGATTGAGTTTTTTATTTAATAAAATATTATTTCATATTATTATCATTATTATTGAGTTTTTATTGAATTAAATATTTCATATGATTATAATTATTATTGATTTTTTTTATTGAATTCAATATTTCATATGATTGACATTATCTTTGAGTTTTTTATTGAATTAAGTATTATTTAATATGATAATCATTGCTATTGAGTTTTTTATTTAATTAAATATTATTTCATATGATCATCTTTATTATTGAGTTTTTTTTATTGAATTTAATATTATTATTATTATTGAATAAAATATGATTTCATATAATTTTCATTATTATTGAGTTTTTATTGAATTACAGATTATTTCATATGATTATCATTATTATTGAGTTTTTTATTGAATTAAATAAAATTTCATATAATTATCATTATTATTGAGTTTTTTATTGAATTAAATATTATTTCATATGATCATCATTATTATTGAGTTTTTATTGAATTATGATTTTCATGATTTTTTAGTTTTTTTATTGAATTTAATATTATTTCATTTGATTATCATTATTATTGAGTTTTTATTGAATTAAATAT
>NC_136527.1:192919655-193072155 GCF_053919585.1 Euprymna scolopes
TGGACACACAAAACAAAAGTTATATCAATTTACGAAAGAAATCCTAACAAGCAGAACAAATTTTTTTGTTTTGAACACAAAAGAAATACGAATTTATCCCGATGTTTTTGTCGTATTGAATTCCTAGAAAGAAAGGTAAGTTTGTATCTTTTTTTTTTTACACTAAAAAGATTTAATCTTTAACTTTTAATATAATCTTAAACATTAAAATTAAAACTTGTGTGATTTCCGAGAAAATAATAATTAAATTCGAAGTCTGTGGAATTATTAAAAACTGATTTTTAAAAAAAATTTACTTTTTTGATTTCATTGTTTTAAGATTTAAAAAAAATATGTATATATTTATTTATACACTTACCTATTATATTGCCGGATAATTCCTTTTGAATTATTATGTAAGGTACGGGCAAAATGAATGCCGATGCTCAAAATGTATAAACATTTACTTAAAAAATCAGGAAATTCACCAATTTTAATGAAATGTTCAGTATTTATCAAATGATGATCACGAAATATAATGAAGTAATTATTTTTTTTATTTAAATCTTAGTGGAAATGTGTTTAAACAAAAAATACCTTCACTAAATTGAATTAAGCATTGTTTATTGGGTAATCTCCAAAAATACTGTTCGTAGACATTTTGTAAACATTGTTTTTAAAAAATAAAAAATATTATTATGTTTCAAACGACTGTAATAGTTTATTTTGGAAGTATATTTCATAAAGAAAATTGACAACCCACTTTAAAAACAGAAATTACGAGTTTTATATATTTTATTCGCATTTTTTTGTTGACTCTTCTGGCGGCTATGTTGTAAGCCCTAACGGTATTTTTGGAGATTACCGTTTATTGAATATTTTCACATAAAAAATTATAATAGCAAAATATTTCTACTTTTTTTTTTAATTACAGATTTCACATCATTTTTATATGCAAGATTTTAATAATTTCCTTACTTGCAAGAACGTGAAACTTTCGACATAACATAATTTTTATATAATCTGGAACAATAATTAAAAAAAAAAAATTAAAAACAGGAACATAAAAAATAATTAAATTAAAAAATGATAAAAATTGATACAAACGTTCAGAATAGTGATGTATGGATGACCGTCTGGCGCAAACAAAGAAATCTGACACCCCTACCTCCTTTTACTATCATGACTTCATTTTGAAACAGCGTTTTGATTCGCTGAAATTTTGGCCTTCCGTATATTCATTTTTACAACCTGTTATTGGTTGCGTTTTGCCGAATGGTATAATAACTTGATTTTTGAGGGCTAATTAATCTGTATAATGTGTACAAACAAGGTGTTTTTTTATTTAATTCAATATCTTAGAACTTTACTTTACTAATTATCTTTGAAATAGACCCAGAAAACTAATATTTATCTTTTAAAGGATTTTTACAATGAATTTCTTTAACTTCAAAATTTAGCTGAATTGGTTATCTCGCCGTGAAAACATTTTCATAACTTTTTATAGTGGTGTTATCAGCAAATATACCCATCTAAGAAACGATTCTATCAGGGAGGTCAATTATGAATATCAGGAATAATGCAAGTCCTAGGATAGACTCCTAAGTTACTCCGGCATGTATATCATATTGTTTAGATGTATGACCATCGAGGACAACTTGGAGTTTTCTCTTACTTAAAAAGGATTTAATTACATTATGTATTCTTCCAGTGATACCACATGATCTGATTTCCCTTAGAAAACCATTGTGCCAAACCCTATCAAAAGCCTTACATATATCGAGGGCTACCGCTTTTCCCTGAGATTACAGTCAGGATATCTGCTGTGAAACAAAATCCATATTAATTGTTGGTCAGAAGTTTAGCAGCTGTAAGGTGATGGACTACTTTCTTACAATTACTTTAAGCTTTTATAAACTTCTGTCTGTTTAAACTGGACTTTTGTCGGTTTAATCTGTGGTACGCATGTTGCCTTTGAGCAATGGCAGCTGAACAAGTAGATATAAACCATTGGAGAGAGTGGCGCTTGCCACAGAATTTCCGTGGGGGAACATGTGATTCAACTTCAGTTTTGAACCATTTAGTGTCTCATTTGCACTGTTCAGCAGGAAGAAAAAAGACATTTCTTCATGAGGCATCAATAATGAGATCTCTGATGGCTTCCTAGTCAGCCTTTTTCGAAATAACTCGGGGGGTTTAACAGTGGCTCTTCAGTTTTGCATCAATAATTTGGGGTTATTTCTATAATTATCACAACATGATCAGCATTCCAGAGTGGGCTTTGCGGATTTGTTATACAATCATTGGGAACGGTGGTCAGAAATAGATCTAGAAGTGAGGCATGTTGATCTTGCTGGTCTTTGAAACATGTGGGAAATGTAACCGTTTGTGATAGGGAATGAGATATAGAGAAGCTATGTGTTGTGCTACCAGCTGGGTCTGTGAAAAGAAAGAATCTAACCCAGTTACAGTAATGGACATTGAAGTCATTAACTACATGTATGTGTGCGCTAGTATCAAGGGAGAATGCCATATTTATGTTGGAAGAGACTTTGTATATTAGGGTACAGTCCTGGGTCGAGGGAGAGCGGTAGAGAAAATACAAGTAGCTAATATTGCATGTTAAATCTGAAGCACATAAAAGCCTGGTAATCTGATTCTAGTTTCGTTTCTCCTATCAGGGGGAGCGTGTTTTGAATATAGACTCCAAGCCCGTGCATATGTCTGACTGACTCCTATGGCAGGACAAGTGGTTATGCAGAATACCAAGTAGACCATCAGTTGACTCCTCATCTACTAGGATTGTGGCCTTAGGAAAGCCCAGCAGAGATGAGTGCAGGGTTTCTTTCCATTTACTACATGGCACTACAATAATCCAGATATTATACAACTGTGGATGGAGCATCCGCTTTAAACGCTAACAAAGGGTTAGGGAACCTGTACTATCAGTTGTAAACAGCAGCCAAAAACTCTCAATCCGGTACCCTCAACCTATCAGAAAAAACTCAGCCCAATCCAACTACACTGGCATATATGACACTCAAGCATCCTCAAAATGTCCAGCTGAGGGGGATGGCATGTGCTAGGAATGGTGTTCATTGTCTTAGTCAGTAAAACAAATTGTAAACAGGAGCAGATATGAATGAATATATGAAAGGAAATAACATAGTTTAATAGATGTTACACAATAAACCATATTGTAAACAGGAACAGATATGAATGAATATATGAAAGGAAATAACATAGTTTAATAGACGTTACACAATAAAACCTATTGTAAACAGGAGTAGATATGAATGAATATATGAAAGGAAATAACATAGTTTAATAGACGTTACACAATAAAACCTATTGTAAACAGGAGTAGATATGAATGAATATATGAAAGGAAATAACATAGTTTAATAGACATTACACAATAAAACAAATTGTAAACAGGAACAGATATGAATGAATTTATGAAAGGAAATAACATAGTTTGATAGATGTTACACAATAAACCATATTGTAAACAGGAAGAGATATGAATGAATATATGAAAGGAAATAACATAGTTTAATAGACGTTACACAATAAAACCTATTGTAAACAGGAGTAGATATGAATGAATATATGAAAGGAAATGACATAGTTTAATAGACGTTACACAATAAAGCATATTGTAAACAGGAACAGATATGAATGAATTTATGAAAGGAAATAACATAGTTTAATAGATGTTACACAATAAACCATATTGTAAACAGAAGCAGATATGAATAAATATATGAAAGGAAATAACATAGTTTAATAGACATTACACAATAAAACATATTGTAAACAGGAAGAGATATGAATGAATATATGAAAGGAAATAACATAGTTTAATAGGCGTTACACAATAAAACATATTGTAAACAGGAACAGATATGAATAAATATATGAAAGGAAATAACATAGTTTAATAGACGTTACACAATAAAACATATTGTAAACAGGAACAGATATGAATAAATATATGAAAAGGAATGACATAGTTTAATAGACGTTACACAATAAAACATATTGTAAACAGGAACAGATATGAATGAATATATGAAAGGAAATAACATAGTTTGATAGACGTTACACAATAAAACAAATTGTAAACAGGAGCAGATATGAATGAATATATGAAAGGAAATAACATAGTTTAATTGACGTTACACAATAAAATATAAACAGGAACAGATATAAATAAATATATGAAAAGGAATGACATAGTTTAATAGACGTTACACAATAAAATATATTGTAAACAGGAACATATATGAATAAATCTTACAGATGCTAAACTACTGACTGACAAACAATATGGATTTAGACAAGCCCGTTCCACAGCAGACATCCTCACTGTGATCTCTGAACGTATATACCATTCACTGGACAAAGCGGGGGAAGGCAGAGCGGTAGCTCTAGATATATCTAAGGCTTTTGACAGGGTATGGCATGAGGGTCTCCTCAGTAAAATCAGATCATACGGTATCACTGGTAGAATACTTAACATAATTAAATCCTTCTTAGATAAGAGAAAAATCCAGGTAGTCCTCGATGGTCGCACATCTAAACAATATGATATAAATGCGGGAGTGCCCCAGGGTTCTATCCTTGGACCTCTATTGTTCCTGATATTCATAAATGACCTCCCCGACAACATTGCCTCTGAGATGGGTATATATGCTGATGATACTACACTCTATGGTAGACACGACAGGAAGACGAATGAACACATTTCTAAAGAAATGGCAGAAACACTAGAGGAAGACCTCCAATCTGTAGTGGAATGGGGACAAAAGGGGTTGGTCGCGTTCAATGCTGCCAAGACTAAACTAGTTTCATTCAATAATTACAAGAAACGCTCTCTACCACCCATAGCAATGGCCAACGACTCTTTAACTGAGAGTCCATCTTTCAAACTCCTTGGCCTAACGTTCACAGGAAACATGAGTTGGAACAATTACATTGAAGGCATTGCCAGGGCCGCTGCAAGAAAGGTAGGCTCTCTCTACCGTGCTAGAAAACTACTAACACCCGAAAGTATCCTGTACCTCTATAAGGCCACCATCAGCCCATGTATGGAGTATTGCTGCCACATCTGGGCTGGTGCATCTGCTACTAGTCTCTCGCTCCTTGACAATGTTCAAAAGAGAGTCGCAAACCTGATCGGCCCTGAACTGGCATCTAAGCTTCAGCCTCTGTCCCATCGACGAAATGTTGCATCCCTCTGCCTTTTCTACAAGTATTTTAGTGGTGAATGCTCTGACGAACTGCAATCACTTGTGCCCCCACGACGCGAGCACCCTCGACAAACCCGACAGGCTACTAGATCCCACCCCCACACTGTAGAGATCCCTAGATGTAAAAGATATTTTTACTCCAATAGTTTCTTCCCCAGAACCGCAAGACTCTGGAATTCCATTCCAGGTCCCTGCTTCCCCAACAGTACTGACGTGCAGAAGTTCAAGTGTAACGTGAACCGACACCTTGCTGCCCAAATCCCTACATAGTACCACAGTAGTTGTTTCCCCTGATAGTAGCCCCCTACACCAAAGTGGCAATTTGCCTTGTTTGGGGTGAAAATGTAATAAAAAAAAATATATGAAAGGAAATAACATAGTTTAATAGACGTTACACAATAAAACATATTGTAAACAGGAACGGATATGAAGAAATATACGAAAGGAAATAACATAGTTTGATAGACGTTACACAATAAAGCGTATTGTAAACAGAAGCAGATATGAATGAATATATGAAAGGAAATAACATAGTTTGATAGACGTTACACAATAAAACATATTGTAAACAGGAACGGATATGAATGAATATATGAAAGGAAATAACATAGGTCTAACATAGATTTGTAAAACTCCAAACATGAAATAATTACTCAAAATATATATCAATTTAATGATTATCTTAAACTTTTTAAAAAGATTGTGACTGTTCTTTAAAAAATAACTATTAACATACCCTTAAAACTAAAATAAAATATCCTTAAAATTCTTGTAATGAATTTAATTAAAACATATTTCAACATTTTCTGAAGACAATATATGTTAAACGCATACAGTTTTAAGTGGCATAACATCAATTTAATGGCTGAAGATAGTGTTCTTTAAAATAGCAAAGATGATAATTAATGACAACATGGGTTATAAGTTTTTGTTGCATATTAAGCGTGTGGATTAAACCGTCTTGCAATATCGATGCAACATCTCTGGCAACACCTCTTTACAAAGCACACACAAAATAGTAGCATATACAAAATTGGTAGGTAGGTTTATCGAATCCAATGCACATGTCATAGCATGCGGTTAAACATGGTATTAATGTCTACTTTTAGTCTCTGAAACCAGTGTTATTCATAGGACTGGTTGATTCCACTTAGTATTAAAAAAGGGGTGGTTTGTACCCCACAACAGTAAACTAAAAACGTGTTGTTACCTTTATTTTAATGTAGCTGAAATATTAAAATTTTAAACATAAAACAGGGAGACAATTCCAAAGTACGGACTTATGAGATTTGAGACTCTTGTTGAACCTTAAAAACGAATATAGTAAAGATAGTTTCACTCACTTATGTATGGCAAAATACTCAGTGCATTTGATACTCAGTGTAAGTTTTGTAAACGTCTAGGATATTCTCGGTTAAAATACTTGTTAGGTAAGTTTATCTAATCCAGTGTATTATTTTTATTATGTGAAGTGGATATAGTCTTTATACAACAAGTGTTAATGGAAACAAAAAACTGAGTTGTCAAAAGTGTTTCTATCAGGTTTATGTTGATGAGTCAGACGTGTATCCAATCCAACAAGTTTTATAACAATAAATAGACATATATTTGAATGCAATATAAATATATGTTTCTCTTTCACGACGATATAAATCATAAGAAACGCAAGAAATATTTTCAACAATATCTTCAGAAATACATGTATTGATTGGCCTTATTTTTGAAATGTGTCTCAATTAACTATTTTGGATCAAATTAATCTCGATATTGTGAGTTCAATCCAATAATATTTACAACAATAAACAGATTATATATTGAAGTTATAAGAATAATCCAATAATATTAATAACAATAAACAGACAAATACTAATATTAGAATATTAAATTAATAAGCAACGCCCAATAGTATAATAATATTAAATTAATCAAGATATGGTGAGTTCAAGCACATAATATTAACAATAAACAGACACAATACTAATATTTGAATGTAAATACTAAAAACATTGAATTTCATTTCATTTTACAGATGTTCCTGATTGGACGCTATTATTCAATTCAAGAAAAGTATGTGGCTTTAAAAAGACAATATTTTCTACAATTCCGGAAACTATAGAAAAACTAAGAAATTCGTAGAAATGCTAAATCGTTTGAGGTAGCAATTTTCAAAGATCGCTCAGTTGTAATAAATAAAACTGTGGGTAAATTTGTTCGCATCTGCTCGGCCACTTTATCTTCAGCTTGAACAAATGAGAAAATTGAAATAAAAAAGATATAACCAAATGTGTGTAGAATATGTATGAAAAATCATTTATTAAGACATATGATGAGGCGCATGTATCAGATTTAGTTAAACATATAATTCACACTTGAGAAATTCCAGATTCTTGTGAAGTGTGACGATATTCTTATTTTAATTAATAAACGTTAATGACAAAAATTAAAATCTCCATAATGGAAAATCAACATTGTTGTAAACTGTGTGATTATTCTTGTTCTAGAAAATCAACGTTAATGAAACATATGAGAACTCACACTGGGGAAAAGCCACATACTTGTGAAGTGTGTGGATATGCTTGTTCTCACAAATCAAAGTTAATAAGACATGTAAGGACTCACACTGGAGAAAAGCCACACTCCTGCGAAGTGTGTAAATATTCCTGTTCTGACAAAACATCTTTAGTGAAACATATGAGAACTCACACAGGTGAAAAGCCATATTCTTGTGAAATATGTGGATATTCAAGTGCTCAAAAATCAGTATTAGTCACACATATGAGAACTCACACAGATGAAAAGCCATATTCTTGTGAAATATGTGGATATTCAAGTGCTCAAAAATCAGGATTAATCACACATATGAGAACTCACACAGGTGAAAAGCCATATTCTTGTGAAATATGTGGATATTCAAGTGCTCAAAAATCAGGATTAATCACACATATGAGAATTAACACTGGTGAAAAGCCACATACTTGTAAAGTATGCAAATATTCTTTTTCTGATAAATCTCTTTTAGTAAGACATATGAAAACTCACTCTGGGGAAAGGTCACATACTTGTGAAGTGTGTGGATATTCTTGTTTTCAAAAATCAAGGTTAGTAATACATGTAAGAACTCACACTGGGGAAAAGCCACATTCCTGTGAAGTGTGTACCTATTCTTGTTCTGACAAAACATCTGTAATGAGACATATGAGAACTCACACAGGTGAAAATCTATATTCTTGTGAAATATGTGGATATACAAGTTATCAAAAATCAGCCTTAGTCACCCATATGAGAACTCACACTGGGGAAACGCCATATACTTGTGAAATATGTGAATATTCTTGTTCTCAAAAAGCAAGGTTAGCCACACATATGAGAACTCACACCGGTGAAGTATGTAATTTTTCTTGTTCTGACAAATCAAGTTTAATTAGACACATGAGAACTCACTCAGCAAACACAACAATTGCTGGTTTTGCCACACAGAAGTAGAGAGTGTGAATCAGCTAACATAAAACTTGAGTATTCAATGTAGTTGTACGTCTTAAAAACATGTACCAGAAAGAAAAGTGTGAAATAGTAATACATCATCCACTATGATTACGAAATTCCTACATGTCCAGAAAACGAGGATATTAAGCCGAACATATTGATGTGAGAGAAGATGGAGCAAATAGAAACTCAAGTCGAAGAAGCGTCCCTAATGATATTGACCTTAACAAGTACATAGCAAGCATACCAAGTGAAGCAAGTGCAAGTGAAATACAAACGATTGCACTGAAAGGGATGGCTAGAATCCTGAAAAGATCTCTTGATTGGACTCACTAAAATAAAGGTATTTTGGGGATGAGAAATCATTGATAGTTGTTTTGGCTAGACGAGTGATTTTGAGCCATAGATGAGCACTTGCAATGAAAATAACCATAAAGCAGAGACAGGCTCGTAACGTCTCTTCTGTGGGGAAAGAGGTTGCAGGGAAGAAGAAAAGGGCATCTACTAAGCTACGAGGTCTATTTTGAACTCTGTCAAGGCATGATAAGCTGCTTCTGACAGCTCCTACCGAGATGTGGCAACAGTACTCCATCATTGGATGTACCTGGCTTTTATATAGGTAGAGAATTGCAGCAGAAATGAGAGATCTACTGGAGCGGTAGAAGGATCCCACCTTTTTCCCACGACCTTGGCAATGGATTAGATATATGCGTTCAATTACAGATCAGGAGTAAAGGGCAAACACAGAAGCTTGTCAAAACATGAAGCCTCCTCAAAACGAGAGCGGTTCATTTCAATTGATGCCAGATAGGCATCAGATCGTTGATTTACAAAAAGAACATGAATATAAAGATTGAAAGTAAAATAAATTGCTTTTCACTTTGCCACATTTTTTACAGGGAGGTCACCACTTATCAAGGCCCGAAGGCCACTCAGGGATAAGGGTTATTGCGTGTACAGTGGTCAATGAGATAATACCGTAGTAATCATTAGTATTGGAGATTTGATAGAGTGTCTTACTTAAGGGGGCGGTTTGTCAGGAATTTGTTTATGTTGGATTTGAAGACGTCCAAGTTGTAGTCAGGTGGGAAACAGGTAAGCGGCAGAGAGATCCACTGGCGTGCAGTTCAAAGAAAGAAGCTTTGCTCGTGGAATATACGTTTGGATTTAGGCACAGATAAAGAGTGGGGAAAATTATTGACAGTAGTTTCAGCCAGACGAGTGTTTCTCGTGAAAGATTGGCTAGGGAGACGAGGGATTGGAGCTCAGACGAGCACTTGCCATGGAAATAACGATAAAAAAGACAGGCTTGCAACGTCTCTTCTGTGGGAGAGAGGTTGCAGGGAAGAGAAAAGGGCATCCCCCAATAAACCACGAAGTCTATTTTGTACTCTGTCAATGCAGGAGAGGCTGTTTTTAGCAGCTCCTACCCAGATGTGGCAGCAGTACTCCATCCTTGGACGTACTTGGCTTTTATACAGATAGAGTGATAAATATTAAGTGTCATTTTTTCTCATCAAAAAATGTTTTCATCTATTTTTACAAACCATAACAAAATCATTAAAAATTGTAAAAATAAAATGAAGATTAATATTCAACACTTGATTTTAATTTTATTTCGACCGTTACCGCTTTTAAAAATATTTAATGAATCTTTTCTAATTTCATCTGAAGAAATTATTCCTTGTTATATAATATATTTATAACAATTTTTGTTGCAAATTTATATATTTTTTTCAGTGGAGAATAAGTTTTCAAATGTTTTCTGCCTGATGACCTTATTTTGCGCGCGTGCGTGTGTGTGTGTGTGTGTGCTACTGTGCATAGCTTTGTGTCTGATTGTTCGAGATACACACAAAACACGTTGAGCGTTTTAGCAATTCACTATAATAACCCGCCACGATTGCTGGAACTAAAAGGAAAGAAAAATGGAAAAAAGTATGAGCGGGACGTGTTTGTTTCACTGCAGTTTGGTCTGAGTTGTTAATGCAGCTGTGAGTCGATGGTGAAAGCTCTCTACCATCCCGTTAGCAGAAGGATGATAGGCGATTGTTGCTATGTGATGAATTTTTAAAGATTGGCAAAGGTCTTGGAAGGTTTGTGATGTAAACTGGGAACATCTGTCAGTGGTACCATTGGTGAGTAAACCAAAATTAGAGATCTAGTTCTCTACAAATGCGCGGGCTACAAAGAAATTACTACTGACCAACATGTAAAACAGTCTACCATGGTGACTATTTAGCGATGACCATCAGAAGGTCGCAGTGGTCCAACAATGTCCAGGTGATCATGGGAGAAACGTACGCCAGGTACAGAGAAGCTGTCTGGGGTAGAGTTTATATGACGATGAACTTTTGTAGTTTTGCATCAGTGGCTTGTTGTCGGTGAAAATTGTGAACTGTCTCCTTTCCAACATAAAACAAAAATACTTTACTGCTAAATACATGGCGATTTGTTCTGGACCGAAAATGCTCTATTTTCGATGAATAGTGCCCAGCTTAACAGAAAAGAAAGACAGCGGTCCTGTTTGACCATTTACCACCTGGTTGAGTACGGCACCAACAGCTACATAAAAAGCATCCGTAGAAAGAAAGAGCTTACCTGTCGGGTCGGGATCAAGGTAAAATATCTTTGTGAAATTCACCAGAGCATTTTTGGATGCGTGGAAAGATGTGAGATTTCATCTGAGAGTCAATCTCTGAGTTTGGACAGGTGATGTGAACAGTTGGGTATGAACTGGCGGTAGTAGTTCACAACTCGAATGTAATAACAAAGTTGACACAATGAAGTTGGTACGGGAAAATCCTGGATTGCTTGCACTTTTGAAGAACTGCCACTGAATTTGCAACATTGATTTTTAATCAAAAGGATTGTAAACATTGGGAGACTCTGTGTTCTACTTGTGTGGAGCTTGCGATCAGGATGTCGCCGATGCATGTATAGACTAAGGGTAGTTCATGAAGGACTTCATATGTGAATCTTTAAAAGGTAGATGTATGAAAACATTTTTGTGAAAAAATGTTAAACTATTTTTTAGATATGTGGTTGTTTTTTATTTATGATTCTTTTTTATATTTGTGATTCTTTTTTTATATTTGTGATTTTACTTTTTTATATTGAGTGTTTTTTTTATATTTGTGATTGCTTGCATAATATTATTCGTGTTTTTCTGTGCGCACGTGGGCTAAAAAATTCAACAGGCAAAAGACAGGTAAAATGTTACAACACGTGGTTAAGGTGTTGAATCTTGGTGTATTTATTTATTTGTCAGAGAGGAATACAAAGTTATTTGGTGTGAAAATGCTTCCCTTTTGTTTAGTTTGATACTCGGTATAAGGAATGAAAAAGTGTTTATGGCGAAGTTTTGTAAATTGCGGTCGAATTGTTGCGAGGCCACATGAAGCATATTCACAACTTAGTAATAAGGAAAACCATTATACCAGAGATATATATATATATATATATATATATATATATATATATATATGAACAAACAGTTAATGAAATATGTTAAAAAACACTTTGAAATGAGTTAAAAACATATTTAATCTGAAAAGGAAACACTAGATAAATGGATAGTCCTTAATCCGCGGAGTTTCGAATAAATACTCTCCTTCTCATCAGAGGGTAGGCATTAGCAAAATGCAGGATCGGATTTGGCATGCAGAAGTATTTGATGAAACAACAAGTAAGTCAAAGATCTTACTTGAAAACAAAATAAGTAAAGCAGAGGGAATATGGTAAAGAAAAAGGTGATTACACATTAATGGATAGTCTGGTGGAAGATAAAAAATCCAGTGACGGTAAAATCCAAATGTAAAACTTCAAGAAAATTAAAAGAATTTCCATTTGTACAAGTAAAATCCAAAGAAATCCCGTAATTGGAAGAAGATGATCCATAATAATCCAAACGCAGAAATCCATGGAATAATTCAAAAAAAAGTGTGTACAAGGAAAAAATAATATTAATAAAAGAAAAATAAGATGTGCTTTTCACTCTACATCTGAGACATAACTATAAATAAAAAAATCTGGGAAGAGAAAGGAGAAAAAAATGATAAAGTTAAATATAAAATATAAAATAAAATAAAGGGAAACAAAAGTCAAACTGACCCAGACAGGAAATGTTAAAGGCGCGAAAATATATATAGGGAAAAATAATATAGGTCAACTGAAATGTACAGGTCACTTGAAAAAAAGGTGTCAGCAAGAATTGTTAAACGACATTAAAAGGAAAATAAAAATAAATAAATAAATATATAATAAATAAATAGAAAATAAATAAATAAATAAAAAATGAAATATAATAAAAAATAAAAAAATAATATATAATATAAAATAAAGTAAAATAAGAATAAAATAAAAAATAAAAAACTATTTAAGGGGAGAAGATGGCCGGTATCTGCAATTTCAGGAAATTTTTTTTTTAATTAAAAAATAAGTACATTCATATAGTAAAATTTAATTAAATATACAAGATATGAAAATGTGGGTATATTGATATGTTAGATAGATAGGAAAGTTTAAAGAATAAAACAGAAAATGCAGATAAAAAAATATAAATAAATAAAACAGAAAATGCAGATAAAAAACCGGCCATGCAAAGAAGAGATAAAGAATTAAAATAAAGGATTATTAAATTATAAAGTATTAAGAAGTATGTCGAAAAAACGATAAAGTTAAAGAAAAAATAATTTATATCTATATAAAGGGTAAAAGTAATAACTATGCAATTTCAAAATTGCCATAATTCAATTTGGACTTATGTTTACAGAAAGAGATCAGTTCATTTTTAAAATTTATTATATTGGTACTTATATATATATATATATATATATATATATATATATATATATATATATATATATATTAAAACAAAACAGAACAAAGGTGAAAGTTTATATATTGTTGCAATAATTTGGTAGTCACATAAGGACATGTGATTGTGGCTTTTTTTTATACAGTGATCACCACTTATCAAGCCCCGGAAGCCACTCAGGGATAAGGTTTATTGCAAGTGCATTACGTTAGTGTGGATATTTGATGAAATGTTTAATTAGGGGGGCGGTTCATTAGGAATTTGTTAACATTGGACTTGAAGACATCCAAGTTGTAGTCCGGAGGGAAGCAGGCAGACGGAAGAGTTCCACAAGCGTCCAGTTCTAAGAAAGAAGCTTTGTTCATGGAATCCGCGTTTTGATTTAGGCACAGATATAGAGTGGGGGAAATTTTTCACATGCTTGTATGTGTTGACCTCTGTGAAAGTGTGCACAAATAGAGGTTATAGATCATATTTTACACAGGCAATATATAGCTTAGTTATAAGTCCTGGATTGTTCATATTGTGTTAGCTCTGCATGTAAGCATATTACAGGTTACAATGTTTGTACATAAAAAATGCAAATCTCACATCACACGATGATGCATGTCTATGGAGCACGCGAATTTGCACGTATGCACTGTTTGTTGCCAAGCGAGAGAGAGAGGAAGAAGGAAACAGAAAGCTATGTCAGCAGTCGCAGGAAATTCACGCGTATCAATTAGTCATGTCATTTTTGCGCATGCCTCACTCCATGCGTGTGTGTACTACTACATGCAGCTTGCTCTGTGTCTGTGTGTTTGATCTAGACAATTCGAATTTGCGACAGGTGTGACGGTTTACTATAATTATATTGTTAAGTTACTATTAAATGAGTTTAATATGTTAATTTTATTCAGAGTTCATGAAAAAATAAAGTAAAAAAATGTAAATACTAATAAATTGCTAAACACTTGTCTTTAACAAAATTATCTCTAACAGATGAAACAATAACTAAAAATATAAACAAGACCACAGATTTAATAAAATTTCTATTTAATCTTTTATTAGGTGGCTAACAAATATTTATTAGTTGAAAAGGCAAAAACACACTACATATAATATAGTTCATCTATAAAAGTTTTGATACAGTTGCAAGGATTCTGCATAATTCAAATATTTTATCATTAAGACAATCCAACCACAAGAAGTATATTTCTTTCGTCATGGTTTACTTTGTTTTCAAGTCATTCCAAGATAGTCAGAGTCCTTCTGTACGACGTGATTCGCCAAGATAAATTTATATTCGAAGTTTTGTTACACGCAATTTACCTTCTCTGAATCTTAAGTAGAGATTGGTATTACATTGTATATTGGTAAATGATATTATGTAGAGACAGCATTTCTCAGGTTTTTGTGTGAAGACAGAGTCCTTCTTGATAAATTTATATCTTTAGGTTCTTTTTAAGGCAACTTACCTTCTCTTCAGATTTGTATTAAGTACATATTTGTAATACATTGTATATCGGTAAATGATATTATGTAGAGACAGCATTTCTCAGGTTTTTGTGTGAAGACAAAGTCCTTCTTGATAAATTTATATCTGTAGGCTCTTTTTAAGGCAACTTACATTCTCTTCATATTTATATTATGTAAAATGTATTATTTGTAATACATTGTATATTGGTAAATGATATTATGTAGAGACAGCATTTTTAATGTTTTTGTGTGAAGACAATTCATGTTGTTGGTCAATCAATAATAAAACATCTATATGAAACGGCAGCTTTTGTGAGTTTATTGATGGCAGTTATTTTAAATGATATTATGTAGAGGCAGCATTTTTCAGGTTTTTGTGTCAGTGCAATTCATGTAGCTTGGTGACCAATCAATAATGAAACATCCGTAAGAAACGTCAGCTTTTATCAGTTATCTTAAGTGATATTCTTACAGGGAAAGGCTGTCACCAAGTAAGGAAAGTAAAGAACTAGAATGTTAGAATTTAGTCTATTGTTAAATTCTATTAGAAATAGATATTGATGTCAATACTAAATGAAGTTCATATGTAAATTTTATTCAGACTTCATGAAAAATAAAGGAAATGTAAATATCAATAAATTAATAAACACTTGTCAATAATTAAAATATAAACAAAACCACAGATTTCATGATACAGTTTCTATTTAATATTTTATTATGTGGATAACAAATATTTATAAGTTGAAAAGGCAAAGACACATTATATATAATATAGTTTATCTACAAAAGTTTTGCTAAAAATGCAAGGATTCTACATAATTTCAAATATTTTTTTCATCAGGACAATTAACCCTACCACAAGAAGTATATTTCTTTTGTCATAGTTTACTTTGTTTTCAAGTCATTCCAAGATATTCAGAGTTCTTCTGTAACACTTTATTTGCCGACATAAATTTATATCCACAGATTCTTTTTAAGGACAACTTTTCTTCTGTTCAAATTTATATTAAGTACATATTTGTATTACATTGTATATTGTTAAATGATATTATGTAGCATTTTAAGTTTTTGCGTGAAGAAGATTCATGTTGTTGGTCAATCAATATTAAAACATCTATATACAGCTTTTGTCAGTTATTATAAATGATATTATGTAGATGCAGCATTTTTCAGGTTTTTGTGTGAACAGTGCAATTCATGTAGCCTGTTGATTAATCAGTAATGAAACATTCATAAGAAACGGCAGTTTTAAACAGTTATCTTAAGTGATATTGTTACAGGGAAAGGCAGCCATCTTTCCATGTAAATAAAAATATATATAATAAGTGAAAATGAGATAAGGATAAGTCGAGACTCGAATCTTTTAAGCAAAGTTAAGAACTGGAATGTTAGAATTTAGTCTATTGTTAAATTCTATCAAAAATAGTTAGATATTGTTTATATTTTAAAAAGAATTTATTGTTAAATTCTAGTAGAAATAGATATTATTTATATTGTAAAAGGAATTGTTAAATTCTATTAGAAATTGATATTGTAAAAAGAATCGATTATAAAATTTTATTAGAAATTGATATTGTTTATATTGTAAAAAGAATTGATTGTTAAATTCTATTAGAAATTGCTATTGTTTATAGTGTAAAAAGAATTGATTGTTAAATTCTATTAGAAATTGATAATGTTTATATTGTAAAAAGAATTGATTGTTAAATTCTATTAGAAATTGATATTGTTTACATTGTAAAAAGAATTGATTGTTAAATTCTATTAGAAATTAATATTGTTCATATTGTAAAAAGAATTGATTGTTTAATTCTATTACAAATTGATTTTATTTATATTGTAAAAAGAATTGATTGTAAAATTCTATTAGAAATAGATATTGTTTATATCGTAAAAAGAATTGATTGTTAAATTCTATTAGAAATTGATATTGTTTATATTGTAAAAAGAATTTGTTAAATTCTATTAGAAATAGATATTGTTTATATCGTAAAAAGAATTGATTGTTAAATTCTATTAGAAATAGATATTATTTATATCGTAAAAAGAATTGATTGTACATTCTTTTAGAATCGGAATATTAAATATGTCAGCTGAAAGAATGAACAATACACATCAAAATATTATATTTAAAAATAGGTTAGTTATATGTTGATAATTCTTTTGTTATTAAAAGTGTGTTTCGAAAACGTAGGCATAGTGACGTGAATTGGCACGTTTGGAAAACACACTTCTGACGTCATAGAAAACGGGGATTCTCAATACAGGAGCTAGAGTTAGTCAGATCAGCGAGGTTGAAGAGTTGAGTTAGCAGTTGAGTTGGATTGAGTTGGAGTCAGTCGTTTGGTAGCGAAGGAAAGAACATCAAACAATGTAGATCCAAATTTGAATTCCTGACGTCATCATCATTCGACCGGTTCGATGAATAAAGAATCATCATTTTGTTTTTGTAACTATTGTCATGTGTCATATTTCAACACTCAAAAGTTAATGTGTTAAACATATTATTATGAACATTGTGTAACCATTACAAGAATATGTATCTTCCTCCATCTGTGTTATAAGAATCGTGCATCCATTACCCTATCACCCTCCTCTCTAATATGCATGTTACAAGGAAACATCTCCCCTTTTATAAATGTCTTGTCTCCCTCATCGTTACTATTATGTAATATCAACCATATATGACCCTGTTTATATGAACCCCAATATGAAATCCTGCTATATAACAATATTTCTGATACGAGAATTTGATTAAAGCACTTCATATATTTTAAGTGATATTTGATTGGTTTCCTATGCAGGAATTTGTGATATTAGAATCGATCCAACAATATATTTAACATTAGGCTATATTCTAAGACGATAAGTTTCTTTGGTTTTGGGGAGATTTGTGATGGTGTCTCTTCTTTCTTTAGAATCCTGCTGAAGGCTAATCGATAATGTGGATATAGTTATGTTACTTGCTTTAGCCATAAAATTGGTAATTGATCAATGCCAGGGGATTTGAAATTGCAGAATGTCATAATTTGTCTCTTATTTTTTCCAAAGTAAAAGTAATTTCTAGCATCTGCTGTTTTTTTTTCTGGTTGATTTCTTTTACATTTTCAATCCACTGTGCTTCTTGGTGTTGTATGTATAGAGTGTATGTCTCCAGAATCCTTCTTCGTCTTCTTTGCTTGGTGGTGTTTGAACTGTGGTAAACTGTGGTTCTCGTTAGATTTCGGTACATTAATCGGGGGTTTTGATCGAACTGGCCATTGATTTGTTTAGTTCTAATTTTCTTGTCTTTACCCCTAACTGTTCAGCTAATCCATTAATTAAAGTTTCATATTCTGCTTTCTTTTATAAAAGCTGGAGAGATTCAATGTTATACTTTCTCTTCACTTTTATTGTTTTTCAGGAAATGTGGGGATCTCGTTTGGTTCACAGTATAGAAAATTATTTGGGAGGTTTCTTTTCTGAGAGTATATATTTTTCTTTGAAGCTTGATCTTCTACTTTGGTGTTACAGTTTTTACTCTCATTTCCTCTTTTGATCTTTCAATGTGTGCTCTTTGGCTAGCTTACTTTGCATATAGCCTGCTGCACCGAAGTTAGCATGGTATATGTCAGTTAATGTTGAATGTAACAGTGTTATTTTCGCCAGTTTCAGGTTGACTTTTTGAATATCTTGCCAGTTTTGATCCGATTTATTTAGCTTTCGATTCAGAGGTGCTGGAGGTGATAGTATTCTATTAAGTTTTAGTTTGGTTCGTCTTCATCAGAAAAGTGTTTATTTGTAAAGATGTCTTTGAGATGTTAGTGCACTTTCCTCTGTATCAGATATGTTTCATGTCAGTTAAAGTGTTGTTTTAGCCAGTCTCAGCTTGACTTTTTCCAGTCATTTTTAAATTTCTTCCCAGTTTTGATATTGATTAATTTGAATCGCTCTTCAATCGCCATTGTTTTGGTCAGTTTGATTTTATTTGCAAGCTCTTCTATTTCTTGTTCAGTTGATTGGTTAATAATTAGCTTTTGATTCAAAGATCCTGGTGATGATGCTCCTCTATTAAGTCTTGGTTGGGTTCATCTTCTGTTAAGTAGACTAGGTTCGGTGTCATCCGTGGCATCTTCTGTTAAGTAGACTAGGTTCGGTGTCATCCGTGGCATCTTCTATTAAGTAGACTAGGTTCGGTGTCATCCGTGGCATCTTCTGTAAAGTAGACTAGGTTCAGTGTCATCCGAGCATCTTCTATTAAGTAGACTAGGTTCGGTGTCATTCGTGGCATCTTCTGTTAAGTAGACTAGGTTCGTTGTTATCCGTGGCATCTTCTATTAAGTAGACTAGGTTCGGTGTCATCCGTGGCATCTTCTGTAAAGTAGACTAGGTTCGGTGTCATCCGTGGCATCTTCTGTAAAGTAGACTAGGTTCGGTGTCATCCGTGGCATCTTCTATTAAGTAGACTAGATTTGGTATCATCCATGGCATTTTCTGTCAAGTAGACTAGGTTCAGTGTCATCCATGGCATCTTCTGTGTCAGCTGTACTATCTTAACTCTCATCATAGTTTGATGATTAAGAGTCAGGTGGTTCAGTAAAGATCTGGATGTTTGGAATTACATCTGTTGTAGGTCCCATTATGGATATTTCATGGGTAGCCACCATTTGGTTCTTGGCTACTACGCTTGGCTGTGACAGTGAACAGATGTTTTTTTATCATGTTGTACATTTTTTCCTGCATATTTTTCAGTTTTTGAGATGTTCTGTTGTCTGATGCATTAGCCAGATTGCTGGTGGTGGGAATATATCCTCCTTCAGCATTGTGAGAAGTTGCACAATAGTTTTCCTCACACGCTCTGGTGCGTAAACATGTTTTGGTGTCTTTTTATACAGAGTGATGTACCGGCAGTATTTTTTCTTATTTGAATTCATTTTCATGATTTTCATGAAAGTTTTCGCTGGATTCGTATCTTGTGATACGTCCTCATACTGATAGCTTAGAGCGAGAACACCAAGAAGGTAATCAAAAGGTACTCCTGTGAGTATTTATATGGCTAATTTAACTAGATTTTATAGGCATATTGAGGAGACTTATTTGGCAGCGTTTAATACTTAACTAAGTTTTAAGAAATCAAGGGGCTACCTCCTGGAACTAACACTTGATTTGTTATGATTTAAATTTATATCCGAGGACTCTTTTGGGTGAGTTCTCATATTGTTAATTAAACTAGATTTTATAAACTACAATGTCCACACAATATGGCTTTTTTCCTTTAGTGTGAGTTCTCATATGAATAACTAAATATGACTTTTCAGAAAAAGAATATCAATACACTTGCACATCTCTTGCACTTGGTTCACCGGATATATTCGCCAGATAGTTTTTGAAATTCTTTTTCTATTAGTCCACTTGCTGCTATAATGACGGGTATGATGGATATCTTTTTAAGATTCCACTTTCTTTGCATGTCGTATATAAGTCCTTGGTATTTTGTTTTTTCTTCTTCTCAACTCAGATCCATTAGGGACGCTTACTTCAACTAGAGTTGCCACTTTCCTCTCTTGTCCCATATCACTATGTCAGGCTTAATATCCCATTTTTTAGGTATGTATCTGTAGGTGTTTCGTTGTCACAGCAGATGGTGTATGACTTATTTCCAACTGTTCTTTCTGGTAAACATATTACCAAGACTTACTACAACATTATATAAGTTTTTACAGATTTTCCAGTGGACATATTTACACACCCCATTGTATTGCATTGTATAATAGCCCCGACCCCTAACAGGACTTTACAACTGTGTGGCAGCGTGAGTTCTCATATGACTCATTAAAATAGATTGTTGACGAAAAGAACATCCACAGACTCCACATGAATAAGGCTTTTCTCCAGTGTGCGTTCTTATATGTCTAGCTAAATTCGTTTTTTCAGAAAAAGACTGTCCACATATTTTACAAGAATGTGGCTTTTCCCCAGAGTGAGTTCTCATATGTCTTACTAATTTTGATTTTTCAGAAGAAGAATATTCACACAATTTACAAAAATGTGGCTTTTCCCCAGTGTGAATTCTCATATGTCTCACTAACGTGGATTTTCCAGAGCAAGAATATCCACAAACTTCACAGGAATGTGGCTTTTCCCCAGTGTGAGTTCTCATATGTGTCACTAACTTTGATTTTTTAGAACAAGAATATCCACACACGTCACAAGAATGTGGCTTTTCCTCAGTGTGAGTTCTCATATGCATTTTTAATGAAGATTTTACAGAAAAAGAAGATCCACATACTTCACAAGAATGTGGTTTTTCTCCAGTGTGAGTTCTCATATGTATGATTAAATTCCATTTGATAGAAGAAGAATATCCACACACTTCACAAAAGTGTGGCTTTCCCCACGCGTGACTTCTCATATGTCTCACTAAATTCGATTTTGTAGAAGAAGAATAGCCACACACTTTACATGAATGTGGCTTTCCACCAGGGTGAGTTTTCATATGTCTCACTAAACTCGATTTTCTTGAAAAAGAATAGCCACACACTTCACAAAAATGTGGCTTTTCCTCAGCGTGAGTTCTCATATGTTTCATTAAATTCGATTTTTTAGAACAAAAATATCCACACACTTTACAATGATGTAGCTTTTCTTTACTCTGCGCATACATATTTAAATAAAATTGATCCTGGAACAAAAATATCACTACTTAGTTATAAGCAATACTGAATTCTTTTCTCACTTATTCTATTTATATTCAGTTGTTGATGCGAGTTTGATTTTAGGCTAAAGACAATTTTAAAGAAACCTCAATTTGTATCATTTATCGTTTAATTGATGAGAGATATTTCATAGCGTAAAAGTTAAAATATTGACTTTTCTTAAAGTTGTGTGCATACGTTTTTATTGTCTTCCGTGTAAGGCAAACATTGTCTATAGAATAATGTTTAAGGAAAAGGATGGTCCCTTAATATTCAGTAAAATTCATTCAAGCAGGAACATCTGCAAATAAAAAATAAATGAAATTTAATATTTTAATATCATTGTTTATTTTAATCATCCCAACAAAACAAAAAACACAACTTCATAAAACATTTAAAAATCACAGAAATAAACACTTAAGTCACATTCATATTGTTTAAATGTTTAATATTATTCATAGTATTTTGTAATAGATGAAGTAATAATGCAATTAATAAAGTAAAATAAACAATATAGTAGCAATTTGTAGGAACTATAAGCACGTTTCTGTATATAAAAGGCTTCTTGCATCCCATTTCTTGCGTCACTTGGATTCCACGAAAATTTTTTGCATACTTCCCAGATCGTAATATTTATGTATCTGTTTTTGATCAGGTAAAACAAAATACCATTGTAACTGGTGTTTGTCTTTTTTGTTGAAATAAAGCAAAACTATACAGACAGAGCCAATGTCTTGCCTTTGCCAGAGTAGTATCTTTTCTGTAACTGGTCTTTGGTAAATGTTGGAGACACCCTTCATACTGAGACAATTAGTATTTGTTTGGATACTGTCAGAGTGCCCCTTTGTGGGATGGGGCCTGTTTTTTCCAACATTAAAACGATCTTGTTTCTAATTTGATTTCGTGATGAAACAAATAAATAAAATGACAGAAAGCGAAAAATTAACTGGCTTCTGGCCAGGGTTAAAAGCACTGTTCATTCCTGTGCATCCGATGCGAATCCTAAGCTCCTTGACTTAATTACCAACTCATTGAATAATTCACAGTTGTCTTTGGCGAGGAAAACTGATTGCCTTACGTTTTAGAGTTCGATCCCACCTCTCTCCCTACTTAAATTATTTTATTTAACTATCCTATATTTTCACATTCTTTCTATCTTCTGCCTACAACCACTTTTTTTATTAACACACACCTCCAAGTACCCTAGCAGCGCCGGTGACGCCGCTAGTTTTATAGTAAAAAGAAAAATTAACAAAATGTAATTAATAAAGTAAAATAAACAATAATACAATAAGAATTTTTAGGAAGAATAATCATACTACTACTACTAATACCACTACTACCATAGTTGCTATTAATAAAAATGCAATAATTTTATAATAAAAAGGTGACTAGAAATATTAAGTATACCATTTAAAGTTAATAAATGTAATTAATAAAGTAAAATAAAAAATAATACAGTAGGAACTTTTAGGAAGACTAATCCTACTACTACTACTACTACTACTACTACTACTGTACTACTACCATAGTTGCTATTAATAAAAATGCAATAATTTTATAATAAATAGAAATATTAAGTAAACCATTTAAAGTTAATGTAATTAATAAACTACTACTACTATTCAAAATGTAATAATCTATAATATAAAATGCAAAAACCTTTCAAATAGTTTAAATGTTCAATACTATAGTATAATAAAGAATAATAAGGAATGATGCAATTCATAAAGTAAAATAAACAATAATGTGTTAAAATAAACAATAATATTTTAAAATAAACAATAATATTTTAAAATAAACAATAATATTTTAAAATAAACAATAACATTTTTTAAATAAACAATAACATTTTAAAATAAGCAACAATATTTTAAAATAAGCAACAATATTTAAAAATAAACAATATTTTAAAATAAACAATAATATTTTTAAATTAACAATAATATTTTAAAATAAACAAAAAATATTTTAATATAAACAATATTTTAAAATAAACATATACTTGCGATTAGTACTAACGATGAACATGCTGCAACTGCTAATAATAAAAGTGTAATATTCTTTTTGTATGAAAGGCAAAATGGGTGCAAACGTTTCTGCATGTCCATGAAATACTTTCTGCGTCCAATTTCTTGCGTCGGTTGGACTCCGAAAATTTTTTTCTCATACTTCCCAGATTGTAATATTTCGTATGCACAAATGGATATTGTTTGTATCTTTTTTTTGATCAAGTTAAACAAAACTCCCTCATCTCCGGTATTGCTGTTTTTTTTGTTTTCCTATAAATAAAGCAAAACTATTTGAACCTAATAAACGTATGTCCTTTGCCTGGATAGTTTCTGTAATTGGTCTTTAGTCAATGTAGGAGAAACCCTTCATACTATGACTATTACTATTTATTTGGATACTGCCAGAGTGCCCCCTTTTTTGGTGGGAGCTTGTTTTCCTCAACATTAAAAACGACCTTGTGTCTAATTTGCTTTTGTGGAGAAACAATTAAATAAAACGACAGAAAGCGGGAGGATTAACTGGCCTCCAGCCAGGTTTAAAACCAACATTCATTTCTGTGGCGACTCCTATGATTCTTGACTTAATTACCAACTCATTGAACAATTCACTACATTCATTTCTGTGCATGAGTGACTTAATTACTCATTGAATAATTTACAATCCTTTTTGGCCTAATGGTTAGCAAGGAAGACTAATTACCGCACGTTTTCGAGTTCGATTCTACTTTTCTTCCTATCTTTTTTCATTTTTTTTTAATTATCCTCTTTTTCACATTCTTTTTCTTCCTATCTTTTTTTCATTTTTTTAATTATCCTCTTTTTCGCGTTCTTTTTATGTGGTTCGAGCCTACCTACCACATTTTTTGCTTTGCTCAACACTCACCACAAAACATCCTGGCAATGCCAAGCACCGCCTAATAATGCAATAATTGTATAAAAAAAATAAAAGGTGAATAGAAATATCACGTATACAATTTAAGGCGTTGAACTTATAACTGAGTTTCATTTTTTTATATTTAAAATATTAGAAAGAAAAAATATTTAAATTACTATAAACAGATAAACATTAAACGTTATCATAAAATTGGTAATGGTGTATAAGATTTTTAGAGGATAGAAATTATCAACAAGTTAATGTTTGATCTTTATCAGTTATAACAAAATTGTGATTTACTAAACATAGTGTGGACATAACAAAGCTTCAAAGAAGTTTCTCAACAATGCAAGAAAATTATTTAGAGATCAGAGTATCCTTTACAAAGCAAAGATTAATATATGCATTGTGTATTGTTGCTAAATATGCTTTCGTGCAACTACAACAAACTTCAAAAACTTACATACAAGATCTTCACCAATGTTAAAGATTAAGTTATTTAATGGAATCTTATCTCTATTCCTGATCAATCTGACATCAAAATCCAACCATTCTCCTTTATTAATGCTTGTAAGTCTTCTACACTTTGAAACGAAAATAGTAAAAGATTGTTTTGGAATATTTTATCTTAAAATATTTGTTAATTCTTAATTCAGCATAATTGTAATTTACTAATTGTAATTTATTGCAGCTACCACAACTTAATTCATCTGAACATTAAAAGTATTAAAAAGCCTTTAACTTATAAGAAAAAATATTTGAATTACTATAAACATTAAACCTTATCATAAAATTAGTAATGGTGTATAAGATTTTTAGAGGATAGACCGGTATCTTGGATAGCATAGACTGGGGTGACTAATGCCAACCGGGGTGACTAAGACCAGGAACAAGGAAAAAGTTTTACCATCCTTGGAGGTGTAATGACTTATTGAAAATTATTTTCAACCCAGTAAATCTTTGTTTAATCATTAATCTATATTTTTCAATTAAAAAAAAATAATAGGTCTGCAGAGAATATTTTGTGCAGAGCTACACCTGAATCCAAGATGTCTGCCCCTTCATGCTGAAAATTTACACTGCGTGGATTTGTCAAACTTTGGTATTTTTCACATTTCTGCTATAACTTTGATGTTATTCTGTAAACTACTTAAGATATGGTTGAATTAATTGGGTTTGGTATTTTTTTCTGATTTACGTTAATATTTTTTAGAAGGTTGAGGTTGTCTTTGTCACCCCAGTCTGTGAAAGCTAAACTAAGGTGACTAAGACAACAAAAAAATTATAATTTAAGCTCAATTTAGTCATTTGTAGGCCTACCTTTATTATTTCCAGATTTCCTTTATTTTCAGAACAGGTATGTGTAAATATAATTACTTATTCCTATTAGGAACTACTTTTTTTGAAAAATCCTACCCTTACACTAAGACTGACCCTTACGGTACCCTAAACGTGACCATGACCCTAGCTCGAACCTTAACCTAAAAGAAACCCTAGTCCTATGCCTACCAAGGCCTAGTAATTTCAATCTTCATATCATACCAATGTTGTCATCTAGATGTGTTCACTTTTTTAATCTAATATACCGGATATTGTTTTCTTTTATATTCTCAGCATCGTCATTCCAATTCAAACCAGAAGAACTGAAGAACTTACCGCATGAGCTTTCTCCACTATGTCGACAGATTACAAGCTAAAACCTGGAGCAAGAGTTTACAACAAAACTCCTGACTCCGAAATCTTCATCAAGACTGCAGCAGACGTCAATGGGGGAAAGTTTCAGCGTGAATCCTGCAAGGACTATAGTCGGAGTCGTGCAAAGCTGTGATATTACCTTCAGATGACTGAGGGTGAAAGACCATTGTGATCACCAGGTGGGCAGACCATCATTTCACCCGGAATGGAGAACGCCATTGTCGAGCACCTGCTGGCTGTGTCAGAGTCGGGCTTCCCATTTGACATCATCGATCTATGGATGACTGAAAAGAGTTCTTGACAGAGACAGGGTGACTGTGAATAAGTTCAAGGACAATGTCCCTGGTTAGTACTGGGCGCAGTCATTTATGAAGTGGCAGAAAATCATATAAAGAACCGCATGTGTCAAAACATTTCATAGAAAAGTGTAGATTTTACATGAATATGCTGACAATAACATAGCATAGCTTTTGTCTGCCTCCCCCAAACGCCACACATCTGTGCCAACCCCTTGCTGTGGCATTTTTTGGTCCAAGGAAAAGGAAGTGGAGGTTTATCCTCACTGCGTGGAAACAATCAGGGAGCAAAAATGCAGTCACTGTTCCTAAAGACACGTTTCCAAAACTGGAGCACCTAATGGCAGGCTTTCACAAATTTGGCTTTCACTCCTAGATCCACAACCAGTCTTCAATCGCCTGTTCGAGACTGCAGAAGAAAGATCTAAGGAAAGTTAACACTAAACCACCTGAGACTTCTGTGTCGTGGTGTGGTGAGGAGGGGCCAGTTACGAGGGAAAAGTGACGACAGGTAGACGTCATTTGCGGGAAAAGCACCGGAGGATGAGGAGGTGGCTCAAGCAGTCTCAGAAAGTGGAGAGGCTGTCAACGAGGCCAACAAAACTGTGACTGACTGAGGGGAAGGGAACCAACTCTGATAATGAGACTGAAAGTTGGAACATTTTTGTATTCTAATTATTTACAGTTTTTAAGTTTTTATCATTTCATAATCTGACTTGGTTTCTGTAAATTTGTCAGAAGAACCCTGTATACGTGGTTTCATTTTTGTTTTTGTCACAGTATCCATGTTAGTTTAGTTTGTCAGTCATTTTCTATTTTTTAGCCATTTTCTGAATCTAACATTTCTGCCAGCTTTAATGCCCATAAAAAGCTGATCATGTAAAGGGTCTTTTCAGTGTTGTTTGTCATCCCATAGGGAGGAAGGGTTACTAAAACCATGCAGTTTTACAGAGATTTATGAGAGAATTTAATAGTGTGGTCTTAGTCACTCCATTCCGGGGAGACTAAGACCGCACCAAAATGGGCATGTGCTACATAAAAATAAAAGAATTTACCCCTTGAAGCTATGCAGTTGATGCACACAATCAGCCACTCTAATATATATTTAAAAAATTGAGTTTACGATGATGTTTGTTTATCTGGTACAATTATGAAGTTCAAAATGTTGTCTTCGTCAACCCAGTCTATGGTGCTCGGCTTTTACATGAAAACAATATAAATATTTACACTCGGCTTTCACATTAAAACAATATAAATATTTACATTAAGGTTTTACATTAAAACAATATAAATATTTACACTCGGTTTTTACACTAAAACAATATGAATATTTACACTCAGCTTTTACATTAAAACAGTATAAATATTTACACTCGGCTTTTACATTAAAACAATATAAATATTTACACTCGGTTTTTACACTAAAACAATATAAATATTTACACTCGGCTTTCACATTAAAACAATATAAATATTTACACTCGGTTTTCACATTAAAACAATATAAATATTTACACTCGGCTTTCACATTAAAACAATATAAATATTAACACTCGGTTTTCACATTAAAACAATATAAATATTTACACTCGGCTTTCACATTAAAACAATATAAATATTTACACTCGGCTTTCACATTAAAACAATATAAATATTTACACTCGGTTTTCACATTAAAACAATATAAATATTTACACTCGGCTTTCACATTAAAACAATATAAATATTTACACTCGGCTTTCACATTAAAACAATATAAATATTTACACTCGGCTTTTACCCTAAAACAATATAAATATTTACACTCGGCTTTTACACTAAAACAATTAAAATATTTACACTCGGCTTTTACCCTAAAACAATATAAATATTTACACTCGGCTTTTATGCTAAAACAATATAAATATTTACACTCGGCTTTTACACTAAAACAATATAAATATTTACACTCGGCTTTTACCCTAAAACAATATAAATATTTACACTCGGTTTTTACACTAAAACAATATAAATATTTACACTCTGCTTTCACATTAAAACAATATAAATATTTACACTCGGCTTTTACATTAAAACAATATAAATATTTACACTCGGCTTTTATGTTAAAACAATATAAATATTTACACTCGGCTTTTACACTAAAACAATATAAATATTTACACTCGGTTTTTACACTACAACAATATAAATATTTACACTCGCGTTTTATACTAGAATAGTAAAAAAAAAACGCCTGACATAAGACAGTCATCTGGGAGTCCCGATAATCATTGACGAATCGAACATTAAAAAAAACTGCTCGAAGAAAGCCAACCAATAAATTGAATTGTGACACATCTGCATATGTAGTATGACAATATTTAAACGGTATCTTGGTTTATTAAATTGTTAGGTGAAAGTACAGAGTAGTTAACAACACTTGGGTTATTATCGTATTCCACTCAAATCAAAACAAAAATCGATACTAGGTCTTCCCGCTTGTCTTCCTCGCCACAGAAGAATTAAACTGAACGATTATATGTCTCGTTGACTGCTATTTGGACTTAAATTTATAGTAGATGCTTAATTTAAGTTAAATTTATATAACAAAGTCTTAAATATTTATAATTTATGTTTTTTATTCTATTTTTCGGGAGATTTTATAATGACTTTTCAGACGTAATGGCAAACAAAAAGGGATTTTTATTTTATGTTTTTTTAATCAGTAAAACTATGTTGGCTTCGATAGTAAATATTTATTACTTTTTCTACATTAAGTTTCTGTTAATTGGTGATGGCCAATAAATGGGTGATCATTTTTATGTAAACTTTATTAAAGAATGTGTTACTCATTTTATAATCTTAAATATTGAATAAAGCATCACAATTCGCACGGAAAACTGTTTTTACAATTTTTTTTAAAAATCAATTAAATACAAAAAAAAAATAAAATAAAATAAAAAACAAAGTTTTTTTTTGTGCAACCAACTTCGAATTAAATACTTTTGTTTATGGTAAACATTATTATTGTCTCAGAAATAACGTAAGTTTTACTTAAATAAACAAATTTTTGACATTTAAATCTAATTGTCAGAGTGAATACTATATTTTAAGAAAAAAATTTTCAATCATAATTTTTTTATTCACGTTTGTTATAAAGCATAGCGGAATCAATATTTTTATTGGATTGCAATAAAAATAACCCTTTTTTTAATATCAATTGTTTTAAATAATATTTCTGAAGGGGTGGAAAAACGAACTGGATTTCTGTTTCAGATTATTTTGAAATTTATTCAACTGGATTTTTAAATCGTAAAAAGAACTAACCTTTCGCATTGAATTACAATAAAAATAAACTTTTTTTTTTTTAATATTTAAGATTATTTTTAAGTTGTTGAATGATAGGGTTTAAAAATGTTTTAAAAAAGAAACTTACCTTTCATTCAGGGAATTAAATACGAGAAAAGTCGTTTTTTTTTTCATTTGTGTTCAAAACAAAAAACTTGTTTTGTTTGTAAGGATTTCTTTAGTAAATTGATACAACTTTTTTGGGGTGTGTCCAATTCATTAAGAAATAAAACGTATGAAAATATAAAAGAATAAAAATTTAAAGATGAAAAACACGATTTAAACGTGAAATTATTTAAAGAAAAAATCAACTGCTAAAGAACAAAGAACTTAAGGTCATCGTAATAACACGGTGTAGTCATTATTTTGTTCCTTGTGTAAAAATGGCTGTTGGATTAGTTAAATGTGCCGAACTGTTTTCCTATCAAGTTTAGATTATATTTGCCAATTCTTAAGCCTTTTGGGTACTTGTATTGTGAATTTCTATTTCGTATTCAATTCATTTTAAAATAAAATATACGAAGCTTTAAAAATCATAACATCCAAGGCGAGAACAATATTCCGAATAATCCAAATAAATGCTCATATACAAAATATTGTAAAACTGAATATTTCACACAAACAATTCAAATAAAAGGAAGGAATTACACGAAAGGTGAAGTCAGTCAAATGACAAAAATAGATTTTGACTAAGAAATTAAACTATGACCACATGATTACATAATGGGACTTGAAAGTTATTGTTATCAAACTCGATTCGGTTAAACCTACGATAACTTGCACTCATGTTTCCAGACTTAAACCTGCTAATTAGCCTGTTTTACATAAAATCATCATTAAACGAACAACGATGAAAGTGTAGTACGTGTTTCTTTTTTGTTTGTTCATTTCAATCATGTTTCGCGTTATCATGATTGTACCTATTTACTATGCCTCCCCACGGGACAGAGTTAGACACCAGGGTCGTTTTTTAACGTGGAGAAAAGGTACAAAAATAAGAATTGTCTCAGTCGTGAAGGATTTCTCCTCCACCGAAAGAGAACAAGAAATAGAAGTGCAGCATCTGGAGAACAGATACTACACTTTGATCTTTTTATTTATTTGCTTCCCCACTGAGCAAATTAGGCAGGAGGCCGTTTTTTTAATGTGGAGATAGGGGGAAGGGGGAGGGAAAGAGGGGATCCAGCTCCCGAGAGGTGGGAAGTGGGAGCTGGATTAGAAACTGTTGGTATGAAGGGTTGCCCCTTCAGTGACCAAGGTCAGATATGTGGGGTTACCCCCACATATGGTCTTTGCTAGTCATAGCTGGTCTTTGCTAGTCTTAGCTTTGCAGCATCTGTCGGAACAGATGCTACACTTTGATCTTGTCCTGAAGGCCAAATCGGTTCTTATACTATACCATGCCACAACGCCTTCTTTGATGAGGAAGTAGTATAATGTGGTAAAATGCTTCGGCTTCCGAGTGTGAATATGCGAGAAAATAGATCAAAAAACAAATCGATATTTAACTCCTACTTGTCGTACAACTTGATCAAACGCGATTTTATTTACGCGATATATATTTTGGCAGGGGGAGGTAACTATTCTTGGAGTTATGCCCCTTTAATTGCAAACACTACATTTTTTTTTCAATTCGTGGAATTCGTGGTGGAATAATATATATACTCGTAGCCAAATTGAATATTGAAATGCTCATATCTGGTTCCATGGGACGAAACTGCATAACAATTTGCAGGCTTTTTTGAAGATTTTAATACTATTCTGTGGTTAAAATATTTATGACAATTGGTTAAAAAAACAAACTATTTTCAAACCTGTGAATTATACTTAAATCTGCATACATTTGTATATATAGTGTCCTGGTACGCTACAACAGAACACCGACTACTCTAACTTATTCATTACTATACTTGGCCTTCGGGATTCAGATGCTGCACTTCTATTTCTTGTTCTCTTTCGGTGGAGGAGAAACCTTCACGACTGAGAAAATTTTTATTTTTGTACCTTTTCTCCACGTTAAAAAAACGACCCTGGTGTCTAACTCTGTCCCGTGGGGAGGTATAGTAAATAGGTACTCTAACTTAGTTTTTTTTGGGGGGGGGGTATTCGATGTCGCTGACATCGAAAAATTAAACCTCTCGCAAATTTACCGTTTGCAAGTTATCAACCCCTGAACCCAGGGACTATTTTTCGCCAATTTTACAGCTTCCGTTTACGCTACGCGCATGCGCGGTAGCATAAACGGCGGCTGTTAAATGTGCCTTCGCGTAGCCAACCGCTTCTCATATAGCGTACGTATTTAAAAATATGTGAAAAAGAAATAAAACAAGAAGAAAAGAAAAAGATTTTTTTTTTTTCAAAACAGAATTTTCCATTTTTTTTTTTTTTTCAGAACATAGAATTTTCCAATTTTTGTTTTTTTATTGGGGCACAATTTAAAATTAGAGGAAAAAGTTGTCTAAAACAATTTTTTTTTTGTAAAATACATTATAGCACTTTTGGGGGTGAATTTTTCCTTTATTTTGTCTTACCGATTAGAATACCATTTAACATTTTTAGGAGATTTTACCGTTTTCTGTTTAAATTGGAGAGGATGAGGGGTGTTGGACCGCCCCAACCCCAACTCCTACCCCAATGTAAATAAAAAACAGTAAAATCTCCTAAAAATGTTAAATGGTATTCTAATCGGTAAATGTTGGCGCATTACTTACGGGAAAATGGTTAATTAAACTGCAGAAGCACCTGTTAAGTCACACAAGTTTATCAGTGAATCCCCTCTAGAAAAGAACGAAAAATATAGAAATTTAAATGTTATATAATTATCATTATTTATTTCCTTACGACCGGTCGTGATTTCCTCATTAAGAATTCAAAGTTTTACATTTTAGTTTCTGAAGTGACGTCTCGCTTCAGACGTCCGCCTGTCTCTGAGTTTTCTCACTGACCGTCTCCCCTGACTGTCTCCCCTGACTGTCTCTCTGAGTGTCTCTCTGACTGTCTCTGCGACCAACTAACTCCCACTTCCTATATTGAGAAATCCATGCATCCCGGCCACGTGAGCAAAATTCACGTGTTTCAACATGCGCGACTTTGCACGTTTCCGACATTGATTTCCCAATAACCTATTTTTTTTTTCCACAAAGGAATTTAACCTACATATCAAATTTATTTAACCCATATTTTATTATCCACATTCTTTTAACAATTTATTTATTATTTATTTCATCCGAATTAACAATTTACTGGACATTCCATTTAAACCTATTGTTCTTTAAAACTTATGTCCAGGGTTCGATTTCTGCTTTCTCTTATTTTCATTTTAACTCTATTTTTATACTTACATGAACAGGGGACAGCCCTTATCATGTAACATAAATGAATTAAAAACTACATAAGACAAAAAGAAAAATCCCCCCTAAAAGTTATGTATTTTTTAAAATTTTGTTTTAGACAACTTTGTCTTCTAATTTGAAATTGTCGGAAAATGAAACTAAATTTCTTTTTTTATTTTCTTCTTGTTTTTATTTTTTTTCATATAATTTTAAATTGTCCGCTCCGTGGAAGATTCATACATAATATAAGAAGGTAGTTTGCTACACGAATGCACATTTAACAGCTGTTGTTTATGCTACCACGCGGATATAGTGGAAGATTCATACATAATATAAGAAGGTAGTTTGCTACACGAATGCACATTTAACAGCTGTTGTTTATGCTACCACGCGCATATAGTGGAAGATTCATACATAATATAAGAAGGTAGTTTGCCAAACGAATGCACATTTAACAGCTGTTGTTTATGCTACCACGCGCATACAATGATGGAAATTTTTCTCTCCTCCAAATTTGAAAACGTCTGGAATCTTTTTAATTTTTGTACCTTAATTTTCTTGCCCGATGATATCTATTATGATTGAAATGGTCTGCACATCGTAGCAAGATATGACTGTATTTACACCTACACACACACACCACACGCATATATATATATATATATATATATATATATATATATATATATATATATATATATGTATGTATATATATATATATAGAGAGAGAGGCATGATATTCCCATTGAGACTGTATTTACACCCACACACGCACCACTCTCTCTCTCTCTCTCTCTCTCTCTCTATATATATATATATATATATATATATATATATATATATATATATATATATAGATAGATAGATAGACAGAGAGAGAGAGAGAGAGAGGCATCATATTCCCATAGAGACTGTATTTACACCCACACACACACCACTCTCTCTCTCTATTCTCTCTCTCTCTCCCTCTCTCTCTCTCTCTCTCTCTCTCTCTCTCCCTCTCTCTCTCTCTCTCTATATATATATATATATATATATATATATATATATATATATATATATATATATATATATAGACAGAGAGATAACCAGGGATTATCTCCTTTAAACAAGAAGTAATTAGTGGTGAACTCTCTTAATGTATAAAATTATATATATATATATATATATATATATATATATATATATATATATATATATATATATAGAGAGAGAGAGAGAGAGAGAGAGAGAGAGAGAGAGAGAGAGAGAGAGAGAGAGAGAGAGAGAGAGAGAGAGAGAGAGAGCGCGAGAGAGAGAGACAGAGAGAGAGAGAGAGAAAGAGAGAGAGACAGGCAGACAGACAGACAGAGAGAGGGGGACATCATATTCCCATTGAGACAAGTGTGATAAAAAAGCAATTTTTCTGTTTCACTTTTTTTCATTTTGACTTTCTCCAATATTTTTTTTTTTTGGCGTTTTTCTCAAAATTGTTTAGGTTGGATACTCTGAATGTTGTATTTTGTATTGTTCTTTGTGAGAAGAGTAAAAGGCTTAGTGAGAGATTAGTCGTAATTATGTTGTTGGAAGAGATGCTAGTTATTATATATATTCATTGTGAATGTCCATATTGTTGAGATGTTCATATTGTATGAGATGGGATGGAGAATGAAACGGGAGTGTTTATATAACATAAATACTTTGACACATATTCTTTAACATCTAACACATATTTTTTAGATGATGATTTTACCAAATGGTTCTTATACATAAATGGACAATACCTTTTCTCGTTGTAATGATGAACACAGAAGACGGCAGTATGAAAAACATGATGATCATTTATTTCTTCCAATTGACCGGTCAATGGCTTTGCATCCAGGAATTCAAAGTTTCTTTACACCCTCTTCTTCTAAAACCTTCCAGATGGTGCCTAGATTCAGTCAACCCCTCCGCGTCCCTGGTCGGACTCTCGTCTGACTCTCTGACTCCCTCTCTAACTTTTACTTCGGACTCTTTACTATATTGAGAAATCACATGTATGTCTGGCCGACGTGACTATAATTCACGTGTCATCAACATGCGCGATTTGCACGTTTTTGAAACATTCTGATGACCAGGAAATTTCCAAATTTCCTTTGTTGTTTTACAAAGGAATTTAACCTACTTATTTAATTCATATAACCCATATTTTATTATGCACATTCTTTCTAATAATGTCCATAGTTTCCAGCCAAATTTGTATTTATTAAATAGTTTATCAGAATCAACAATTTACTGGACATTCCATTTACAACCTAACCCGACGGACAAGCGTTTTTCATGTAACACACACACACACACACACACACACACACACACACACACACACACACACACATACACACACACACACACACACACACACACACACACACACACACACACACACACATATATATATATATGTATCCGTTCAGGAGTAGATAACTCTAATGTGGCCATATCTCCTTAATTTTAAACATTACAATCTCTTGCCCTCGTCTACGCTTATTTATTGAACATTCTGTATCAAAAGTCGCTGGGTAAATGGCTGGATCCTTCTATCGAACCAGTAGATATCTCACTGCTGACGCAATTTAAAAAATATTTGACTCTTGTGTGTGTATTCGTTGATATCTTATATGATTTTATATAAGTGATGCGCTTCTCTGTTGATTAACTGTGTCAGATATATACTCGAGACTCAAAACAATGAAAAGAATACGCTGTTGTCATAGCCCAAGTTATTAATGCCTGTCGGTGGTTAGTATATAAGTGCGATATAAAAACAGTGCATCGGAGACAAAAAATTATACTTACCTGGTATAGAGGTTACGGCGTTCCTCCAAAGTGAGACCCTTCCATTGCACTGCGGTTGGGTTGACCTTTGCGATCGTCCCAAATGTGGACGATTCGGATGCATTATTTCTAAGTGTGGGGTCTGCGTACGCGCTCACCCCGATAATTCAATCAATATCAGATATCCTTCTGCTGATAAGTAAACAACCTAATTCTGGTCGGTATGTCTACAACTCTCACCGACGTTGTGCAAAATCCTCTTAGTTGCCCTTTTCTCCAATCGCCCATCTCTGTACGCGCCACAAAACAAGCGATTTTTCCAGATCAGTTTATCATCCACTTCTATTCCAACGTTCTCATTGTATCTAATCTGCATGTCCATATCAGTAACGTTTGCATTGAACATAATCTTTTCTGTTATATAAAAATCATTGATTTGATTTAAGTAAATAGGACAGTCCCTGGAGTGATTGTTGCGAGTAAAAACTTTAGCTATGGATAAGCCTTTAACAAATAAATACGTACACAGCCTCTCCTCCATTTTGTGAGTGGGATTTGTGCCTAATTATTGATTTTTTTGTTTAACATTTGCAGTGGTGGCTCGTGCATGGGGCTGTGGGACTGCAGCAAGCACCTCCAAGTTATTTCTACACAATATTAATGATAAAATTAAAAATAATACGTTTGTTTTTTATTATTATTAATTTTTCTATGTGTACATTATAAAATCATTAAGTTTAATGTCGGTATGTCCAAATTCATGTAAAACAAAAGTAAAACTTGCTTGGAGCTGTGAAATTCACAGTTACACTTTCTTAATTAAATTATCATGTTTTATTAAAGTATTTATCTTTCTTCTCCAAATTATTAAAGTAACTGATTTATTTTCTAAATGCTAAACTACATTCTCAAATTCTCGTTTATATATCCCAACCATGTCCTATTCAATCTACGATACCTTTGTATGAGTTTTGTTTACATCTACGATCTCATAATTGATTTTGCTTAATATTTTTATTCTTAAGAAGGAATTGTAATTAAAAGGTTAATTTCAAAAGTATTAATTAAAAGTTATCTTTATATCATACTTGTTATGTCAGTAATTGATAATTTAAGAGTTATCTTTTTAATTTTTATTATTATATTAGTAATCTATATTTTATTTTCCTATTCACTAACATTGTTAAAATCTTTACTTTGTAAGATTTTAAATGTTCATACTTTGATATTTTGACTTTAGTATTCATTAATTAACCTCGTTTGATTTTAAACATATAAGCACAACCTTAACGTTTTAATATTTTAAACCTGGAATATATATATATATATATATATATATATATATATATATATATATATATATATATATATATATATATATATATATATGTGTGTGTGTGTGTGTGTGTGTGTGTGTGTGTGTGTGTGTGTGTACGGCATATTGTGATGAAACTAGGATTAAATTGTGCCCCTCGACGTACAGATCCTTGAAAAACCTGCTTAGCAATAAAATCTCACCCCTTCACTGTTGAGGTGCAAAGATGCCAGACATCTTTCTATTCTAATAGTTTCTTTCCTGAAACGGCTAGACTTTGGAATGGTTCGAGGTGCTACATAGAGCGGACTCCAGAAACTATTTAAAGATTTTGGAGTCGGTCTCTATTGCCATGCGGAAAGCTTATTTGTGCCGGCAGAAAGAAACATCTAACTCATTGTTTCTCTTTCGGGAACTTTGAATCTTTTCTCCCCCACCCCTCGTTGTGCCAATATTTTAATCGTTTTTTAAACGTTAATAAACTTTATTTTAGTGTCCCCGTATTTTTGGCACAGTAAACAGTTCCCCATCAGAACTCTTTACTTTCGACATAGTATTATTATTTTAGGCTATCGATTTTCTCCTGATGAGATGATAGCTGAAAGAGCTCTCGAGAGACTTCCGCCCATTATATTTAAAACTGTATATAATTTCTGTACCTCTAAAAATTTATTTAAATATATATATATATATATACATATATATATGTATGTATATATATATGTATGTATATATATGTATATATATATGTATGTATATATATGTATATATATATATATATATATATATATATATATATATATATATATATATATATATATATATATATATATACATACATACGTACATGCATGCATACATAGAACAATTAATTCCACCCCAAATTATAGGAATGTAATGTTTACAAATAAAGGGACACAAATATGTATATATATATATATATATATATATATATATATATATATATATATATATATATATATATATATATATATATATATATATATATATATTAAATACACCAGTAGAGTGCAATCAAATTACTCGGCGATATGAATGTTGTTAAATATCAAGTTTTGTTCTGTTGTATTTTTTCTCATATTCACATCTGCGAGTCGGGACATTTTACAACATTGCGTTACTTCTCTATCAAAGGAGGGGGTAATACATGGGAGGACGCAAATCATTACAAGTAAAGCCAGAATGGTTCTAACGCGACACATGGCTGAAATGTGCACACAAACTATAAACTGGTACTACACTTTCATCGTTAGTCGTTTGATGATGATTGCATGTTAAACATCAGTTTTAAGTCTGGAATTATAAGTTAAGGTCATCGTAAAGTTAACGGAATCGAATCTGATAAAAATAAGTCGCAATTTTCATAATGTAATCATGTGATTATTGTTTTGTTTCTTGTTGGTTCAAATCTAGTTTTTGTTATTTGATTGACTTCGCTATTTGTTCAATTCCCTCCTTTTTGAATTGTTTATGTGAAATATTCAGTTTTGCATTTTTTTTTATATTTGGATTATTTGGATTACTGTTCTCATCTTGGATGTAAACAGTAGTTCGACTAATCCAAATCATAATGAAATGTTCAATCTTTTACACGAGGAACAAAATAATGATTACACCGTTTTACGATGAACATAAGTTCTTTGTTCTGAAGCACTTGATTTTTTTTCTTCTTTTAATAATTTAACGTTTAAATCGTGTTTTTTTATCTTTTTATTTTGATTCTTTTATATTTTCATATATTTAAATGCTTAATAAATTGAACACACAAGACAAAATTTGTATCAATTTACTAAAGATTATATTAAGAAATCCTAATAAACAAACAAATTTTCTGCGTTGGACACAAAAGAAAAACGATTTTTTTTTCGTATTAAATTCCTGGAATGGAAGGTAAGTGTTTTTGTTTTGTTTTTTACTTTACAACAACATTATTCAACAACTTTAAAATAATCTTAAATATTAAAATAAGTTTATTTGTTATTGAAATCCAATAAAAATATTGGTTTCGTGAATAAAATATATATGAAATGTGACCATGTGGGTCAATGTCAAGTTTCTTTCCAACTCCTCCAAAAACTTTAAAATGACGGTTTGATTTAGGTTTTCGATGATGCTGAAAACGAATATTACATTTAAATTTGGGGCAATAGTTTTCATGATATGAAGAAATTACCTTTTTAAAAAGTGGGGGATCACTTTCTTATATAAATTTCACGTAAAAAAAGTACCCGCTTTCTAGTCACCTAATAATTTCGTTATATAAAACAAATTTGAAAATGAATAAAAAAAATGAATAAACGAACCTCCGGTTTGGGGGGGGTGCTGGAAACGAATATCACAATTAAAAATTGCTTTATGATATGAAGAAATTACTAAGTGACCAAAAAGTGGGTGCTCATTTTACGTTACTTTTATATAGGAAAGTGATTCCCCACTTATTGAAAAAGTAATTTCTTCATATCATGAAAACTACTTATCTGCCCTAAATTTAAATGTTATATTCGTTTTCAGCATCACCGAAAACCTATTCAAGTCGTCATTTTAAAGTTTTTTGAGGAGTTGGAAAGAAACTTGTCGGATTACTGAGATGTATTTATTTAAATATTAAAATAAGTTTACAATATGAAAGGTAAGTTATTTTTTACGCTTTAAAAAAATACCATTCAATAACTTTTTAAATAATCTGAAACAGTTTTTTTTTTTTTTTTTTGCAATCTCCTCCAAAAATATTGATTTTTAAAATAATATTAAACATACAAAAGGTTTACTTTTATTGCAATCCAATAAAAATATTGATTTCGTCAATAAAAATGTGGGTACTCATGCAGAGAGTGATCCGTGCTGAAATAATAACATTATTTAAAAAGCTATTCTTAACATGTGGAGGGCGTGGTCTATTCTGTACTTTAACGTTACAATTGAATAACAAACATATCATTAAACTTTGATTAAAGTTGGAAATATGATTTTAAAAATAGCGCAGATCACTCTCTGCATTAGCACCAAAATGTGTTTATTTAAGTAACATTTACGTGATTTCTGCGAAAATCCTAATGTTTACCATAAACAAAATAATTTGATTCGAAGTTGGTTGAATTGTTAAACAATTGAACACAAAAACTGCTTTTTTCGGTATTTAATTGTTTTATTTGGTACTAGTGCAATTATTGATCTGTGCTGAAATAATACCATTATTATTTAAAAAGCCATCCTTAACATGGGAAAGGGAGGGTGTTTTGTACCTATTCTATACTTTAACCTTACAATTGAATAAAAAAAAAGCACATATCATAAAACTTTAATTAAACTTGGAAATACGATTTAAAAAATAGTGCGATCTGTAAGTGCACTGGCACTGCCTATTTAATATATATATATATATATATATATATATATATATATATATATATATATGTGTGTGTGTGTGTGTGTGTGTGTGTGTGTGTTTGGATCAGTCTCTGCATAAAAACATGCAAGTGGACTTCACAGTCGGCAGCCATTTTGAGTGGAAAACTACGCGTTTACCATTAAAAGAAAAAAAATTATTACATTTTCACCCCAAACAAGACACATTGCCACTTTGATGTAGGGGGCTACTATCAAGGACATAAGCCACAGGGGTACTACATGGGGAGTTGGGCAACAAGATGTCAGTTCACATTACACTTGAACTTCTGCATGTCAGTACAGTTGAGGAAGCAGAAAGCCAGAAGAGAATTTCTAAGTCTAGCAGTTCTGGGAAAGAAACAGTTAGAGTAGAAGGCTTTCAGACATCTAAGGATCTCTACTGTGTAGGGGTGGGACTTTGCTGCTTGTCAGGTTTGTCGGGGGATTTTCATTAAGGGGGTACAATAGCTTGTAGTTCGTCAGAGCATCCACCATTAAAATACTTGTAAAATATGCAGAGGGATACAATATTTTGTCGATGGGACAGAGGCTGAAGCTTAGATGACAGTTCAGGATCTACAAGTTGGCGACTCTATTTTGAACCCTGCCCAGCAGCGAGACTCGTAGCAGATGCACCAACCCAAATGTCACAACAATATTCCATACATGGGCGAATGGTAGCTTTGTAGAGGTATAGGATATTTTGAAGTGTAAGTAACTTTCTAGCAGGGTAGAGAGAGCCCACCTTCTTCACAGCAGTTATGGCAATGATCTCAATGTATCTATTCCAACTCATGTTCCATGCCTTTACAGAGTTAAAAGTAGACTTCCCTGCAACCTCTTTCTCACAGCCTGTCTCTACTTTATCATTATTTTCATGGCAAGTGCTCGTCTGAGCTCCAGTCTATAGTCCCTCTCGCCAAACTGTCACAAGAAACACTCGTTTAGCTGAAAACACTATCAATAATTTCCCCCACTCTTTATCTAAACCTAAACATAAACATAGATTCCATGAACAAAGTTTCTTTCTTAGAATGCACACCTGTGGAACTCTTCCACTTGCCTGCTTTTCAGCTGACTACAATATGGTCATTTTCATGTCCAACATAAACAAGTTCTTAATGAGCCGTTTACCTTAAGTATTCCAATTTATCAAATTTCCACTAACAATTACTACAACCGTGTTCCATCGACCACTGTATGCTTATTAACCCTTATCCTCGAGTGGCATCTGGGGCTTGATAAATGGTGACTTTGTAAAAAAACATAAGTCAAATGTAGGTATAAAAATTTTCACTGACTCTAAAAAATATAATTTAAAAGTTTTCTTTAACTTGAAAAATATATTAATTATTGTGTAAAAATAACTTTTAAAAATAGCAACTGTTACAAACTATTAAAAAATGGGGTCGCAAATTTAAATCCAACATGTTTCAGCACTTTTTAAGAACATATTCTGTGGAGCTCATAAAATTCTATAAAGTTTCTCCCATGAACAACTTATGCTGTAGTTCTAATTAAATAACTTTATACCTATTAAGTCTGCACTTTATAAACCACACACAAAATGGATAGTACCAGCTCAGAAATGTTAGGTAAGACTATCTAATCCAATGCTCACCTAACAGGGAGTACAACTACGCAATATATATATTGTCTGATTATTCCGTGATGATGAATTAATATTGATACAACATCTAAATATTTTAAGGGTCAATTGATTTGGCAGGTGAGTTGTTACACACTCCTTACACATAATACAAATTGTCCAAGATACTATTGGTGTGTTTTCTATACAACTCTTACACCATTACAATTTTATGGCATCATACCATCTGGCCTGAACATCATAAACCACATGCAAAATGGATATTGGCAGCTGATAAAGAGAACCAAGCTTTGTCAACCTGCACATTAACTAACTTTATCGTAAACGACGTTTGGTATTTTATATGTAACATTATATCAATTTATAACTTCTTTTTAATGTGCACAATTTTTTTTATTATTCTGTAAACGAGCTCTTAAAAACTCAAAACTAATTTAATGACGTTTATGGCCTGAACATTATAAACTACATGCAAAATGGATAGTGGTAGCTGAAAAATAAAACAAAGCCTCGCCAATATGCACAATAGCTAATTTTTATTGCAACTGACGTATGGTCCGTAATATGTAACAATATATCAGTTTATAACTTCTTTTAATTTACACAATTTTTTTAATTTATTCTATACAAAATAATTTTTTAAAATTCTTAAAATTTGTGATTCAAGTTTAAACACAGGCAGTTCTTATTTAATGGCCGGGTAAAAATTGCTATACAAACAGTAAAGATAATAATTAAGAGCAATATGGATACTCAGGGTTCATTGAATTAGCCCTTACTTATCCACTGTTAATTTTATTACTTAATATCATCTCAGCACTATATAAACGACATTAAAAATTGATTACAGCCGATAAATCATTAGGTGTAACAACCATCAAAACATTCTCAATGTATGTTTAAAAAGCAATTTTTTGACCCATTTTCCTCTTTCGCATTACAGGTTCAAGCCTGCTTATTGCAGCTCATTTTTTTGCAGTCGCATGGGGACTTGCAGCTATTTTGATTTAAACATTTTTGGAGTTTGCTCAATATCCTTAATATACCACCTCTCTATGGGTAGCCATGCAGGTCTATCTATATATATATATATATATATATATATATATATATATATATATATATATATATATATATATATATATATATATATATATAAGCGAAAATGTATGCATATGTGTATGTTTGTGTGTCTGTAAAAAACTTTCGACAGTGGGAACAAAAATTCACAACTTTGGTCTCATGTGAAAGCCCCATCCTTCGTCCGACAAATATCGAAGAATTGGCTAAAAACGTTAATTTTTTCACTCTGAAATAAGCACTTTTCTACAGTGGGGGTCAGCAAAAACCGTCCTCTCATGACGAATTCGCTCCTACACATGCGTCATACAAACTTCGTAACCTGATTTAGTTCAAAGATTAAAAAAAATGAGATAATTTCGTGTACGTCGTGTTAGGTAAGTTGGTTAGAGCGCTGGGTCATTATCTAAAGGTTTTGGGTTCGAATAGTGGTGTGAGATGTCTTCTTTTTTTTCGATTTTTTAATTTAATATTGAAGCAGGGTTATTTAAGATATTTTTCACGTGACCTTTGTTTTTCTGTTCTTTTTACTTCGCTTATTCTAAGGTTTTCATTAACATCCCCCACCCCGACTAACCACACACACCCAAAAACACCCGGGCAACGCCGGGTACCCACCGATTTCTAAATAGTATTTTCAAGTTAACTTAAAATTTTACGATATTTTTTTTATTAATTTATTTATATGCAAAAGAAAGAAATAAGTTTAGTTCGTAGAAATTTTGTTGGTATAAAGTATGTATTATCAGATGTTAATTTAAAAAAATAAATTTTGTTGGTATAAAGTATGTATTATCAGACGTTAATTAAAAAATGTTTTTGGTATACAAATATGTATTATCAGATGTTAATTTAAAAAAATAAATTTTGTTGGTATAGAAGTATTATCAGACGTTAATTAAAAAAAATGTTTTTGGTATACAAATATGTATTATCAGATGTTAATTTAAAAAAATAAATTTTGTTGGTATAAAGTATGTATTATCAGACGTTAATTAAAAAAATGTTTTTGGTATACAAATATGTATTATCAGATGTTAATTTAAAAAAAATAATAAAAACATTGGAGGGAATAAACGGCGATATTTCCACACATATGACTTGCAACGAATGCTATTTAAAATAACCATATTAGTATCCGTTGCTAATAAACTAGATTATATATTGATTTGTATTATTAACTTTAAGTTACTGAGTATTTACATTCACTTTTCCTGTATTATGAACTTATTACATTTTATTGCTAGCAATATATTTTTATTATTATCAGTAACAACTACGGTAGTTGTATGCTTTTTGTTCCTTAAAATTCTTACTGTATTATTGTTTATTTTACTTTATTAATTGCATAATAAAATATCTACTTGTTATAAATACAAGAAGAAAGGCAAGTTCGTAGTAAAAAGTAAAGGAAATGTAATTTTAAAGCGAAATAAAAAGATTTAAAAGACACTAAAATTTCTACTGGTTATAGATACAACATTAATATTTATATGCAAAAGAAAGAAATAAGTTTATTTCGTAGAACATAAATTGAATAGACACATTTTACAGGCCATATTTAAATTCATATTAAACTTTCAACATTAGTACATTTTACTAATGTATACTATTAGAAGGTGAAAAATAGGATAAAAATCGTAAAGAAATTAAAGAATATATGAATAATAATTTTGATTATTACTTTTAAAGGTGCTTGCTTACTTAGTGAACCTTGCTATTTCTAAATAGTATTTTCAAGTTAACTTGAAATTTTACGCTAATATTTTAGTTGATTTGTGAACTGAAATTACAAAATAGTTTTTAAAACATAGCCTCCTCTCCCCACGTTAAGAATGGCTTTTGAAATAATAACGTTATTATTTCAGCACGGTTCAATAAGTGAATAAGTACCAACTTAAAAGTATTCAAATTCACTTTCCTGTATTATAAAATTATCATATTTCTATTGTTAGCAACATGATTTTATTATTAGCCACTATGCTTATTGCTCCTAGAAATTATTACTATATTATTGTTTATTTTTATTAATTGCATTATTAGTATATTATTGTTTTATTTTACTTTATTAATTGCATAATTACTTCATCTATTACAAAATACTATGAAGAGTATTTTACATTAAAAAAAATACGAATGTGAATTAAGTGTTTATTTCTGTGATTTTTAAATGTTTTATAAAATTATGTTTCTTGTTTTGTTGGCTCGATTAAAATAAACCATTATATTACAATATTAAATTTCATTTATTTTTTATATGCAGATGTTCCTGCTTGATTGTTTTTAATGAAAATTAAGAGACCATCCTTCTCCTTAAACAGTATTCTATACACAATTCTTGCCTAACGTGGCAGACAACCAAAAACAACTGCACACAACATTATTAGACATATATGTGTGAAGCGTTATTTTATCTGGATTGTTTAGCAAATAGTGATAAGAACATTATATTTAACTTTGTAAAATGTTTTTATGAATCATAAGATATCACATTTAAAATTAAAAAAATCTGCTAATTTACAAAAGAGAATATTTTAACTTTCACACAACGAAATATCTCTTATCAAATAAACTAAGTGATACAAATTGAAATTTCTTTAGCATAAATCTAACTTACATCCAGAACTCCAGATTAAAACTCAAACAGTCAGGATAAAGATCTCATATTGTTTATAACTTGGTAGTGATAATCTTGCTGCAGGAAGAATTTAAATATGAATATACATATCGGGGAAAATCCACATTATTGTGAAGTGTGTGGATATTTTTGTTTTGGAAAATCATATTTACTGAAGCATATGAGAACTCACACTGAGGAAAAGCCACATTCTTGTGAAATATGTGGATATTCTTTTAGTAAAAAATCAAATCTAGTGAGACATATAAGAACTCATTCTGGGGAAAAGCCACATTCTTGTGAAGTGTGTGGAAATTCTTTTACGGAAAAATACAAGTTGGTGAGTCATATGAGAACTCACACTGGGGAAAAGCCACATACTTGTGAAGTGTGTGGATCTTCTTTTACTGAAAACTCAACATTAGTGAAACATATTAGAACTCACACTGGGGAAAAGCCATATTCTTGTGAAGTGTGCGGATATTCTTTTACTGAAAAATCAAAATTAGTGAAACATATTAGAACTCACACCGGGGAAAAGCCATATTCTTGTGAAGTATGTGGATATTCTTGTACTGAAAAATCAACATTAGTGATACATATGAGGACTCACACTGAGGAAAAGCCACATTCTTGTGAAGTATGTAAATATTCTTTTAGTAAAAAATCAAATCTAGTGAGACATATAAGAACTCATACTGGGGAAAAGCCACATTCTTGTGAAGTGTGTGGAAATTCTTTTACGGAAAAATACAAGTTGGTAAGTCATATGAGAACTCACACTGGGGAAAAGCCACATACTTGTGAAGTGTGTGGATCTTCTTTTACTGAAAACTCAACATTAGTGAAACATATTAGAACTCACACTGGGGAAAAGCCATATTCTTGTGAAGTGTGCGGATATTCTTTTACTGAAAAATCAAAATTAGTGAAACATATTAGAACTCACACCGGGGAAAAACCATATTCTTGTGAAGTATGTGGATATTCTTGTACTGAAAAATCAACATTAGTGATACATATGATGACTCACACTGGGGAAAAGCCACATTCTTGTGAGGTATGCGGATATTCTTTTACTAAAAAATCAAAATTAGTGATACATATGAGAACTCACACTGGGGAAAAGCCATATTCTTGTGGAGTGTGCGGATATTCTTTTTCTCAACAATCAAATTTAGTGGGACATATGAAAACTCACACAAGGACCTAAAAATAATTTTAAAACGACATGGTCTCTGAAAGAAACATTATACCGGTTATGATATGAGCAACTGGCTTAATAAAAAAGAATCTTCGGAAATACTGAGAAGCAATCCCTGAAAGACCAAGCTGTACCGAAATACAAATAACAGCCATAAAGGGAACATAATGTATTCTAAAAATAGCCCTTGGATATAAATTTAAATCATAACAGAATCAAGTGTTAGCTCCGGGAGGGAAACCCTTCATCTCTTAAAACTTACTGTAGTAAAATAAAAAGAAGGAAAAGCCATATTCTTGTGAAGTATGTAGATGTTCTTTTTACTGAAAATCAACGTTAATGACACATACAAGAACTCACACTTGAGAGAACTAGAATGCCTACTAGACATTGTCCTCGAGTGTGTAAGATCTCTCTGTACAGGGGTTTGCCAGAACAACTTGGCATGGGAATTCTTTTTCATCGAAGTATACCCTGACCAAATATTTAAAAAAGACATAGTATTCGCTGCTCAAATAAGAGCTCCTCACTATGGTTAACCCACATTAGACCAAGAGACGAAACGTAAAAATATACTACAACGTATAAAAATGGTTAATTGGGGAGAGGAAAAGTATGGTCTCAATTTTTTACTCAGTGTCTGAGATATAAAGAACTTAAATGGAAAATTCGAATATCTATGTGTCTCATATAGATTTCAAGTGTTAGCCCCAGTTTGAGGGCCCCTTGATTTCTGAGAAGTTCGACTGAAGTAAAATAAAACAAAAAGGGAAAAGCCACATTCTTGCGAAGTTTGTGGATATTCTTGTTTTCAATATCAACATTAGTGACACATATGAAGACTAACAGTAGGGGAAAACTGAATGCCTACTAGACACCAAGCCAGGGTGTCTTCATTCTCTCTCTACAGACGTTTATCAGGTGCTATGCTATGAGGATACTTTCAATATTCGAATTTAAAGTAAACCCTGACCAAATATTCGAATTTAAATTAAAATGAAAACTAAAACAAAATCAACTGGCAGGATTCCGCCCAGGATAAAAAGATCCCTTCAGTATGACTAAGCACTGGATCATATGAGGAAAATAACGGTATTTTCTAGTTATGTTGCCACAAGTAACAACACTAAGTAAGTTTAATGGAACATTCGAAAATAGTTAATTGGGAGAGGAAAATTATGTTCTCAATTTTTTTACAGTATTTGAGGCTCAATTAATAATAGAAAAAAACAACATTAACTACAACTAAGAACTTATTTCATTTGTATTTCAACTACACAAATATCTTCCGAAAGATGCCAGAGAGTCAATTGAGAAGAAAGCTTTTAGTGAAGCAGCGATTAATTTCACCAAATCTTACACTGCTTAATTTGCCCAAACCCAGTGGAGTAGGGAAAAAAGGATATTGATTTGGTCAATGGAATACACAAAAATAAAATACCAAAAACTCACAGAAAGTTGTAAGCAATTGCAAAAGATTTTTAAACATTACTGCCCAAACAAGAAGGACATTGAAAAGGAAAAGTTAGCATGTCAGAAATCTAATTTTCTGAGAAACAATGTCTTTTCTGTGGAGCAAATATCCCAGCTAAACAAGATGTCCATGAAATGGTTAAAAACAACATTTGCCCAATCAGCAATCCCCTCCCTATACCCAAGATCTGCCAAACCAAACAAAAAGACACTACAACACATTCTCATCTGACACAGCTCCCTGAGACAATGTCAACGAGTCCAAGTCTTACATGCCAACAGTCAGAGTGATTTAATCATTTTGTGACGAACTGCGCGTGTTAGCTAAGTTGACTAATTTTATTACAACTATTAGCAAAGTTAACTAACTTTATTACAACTGAAAGTGCTTAACGATAAGAAACAAGTTTCTTAAGGGGACTGACATTATTATTTACAATAATAATTATTAAATACCTAAAGACACTAGTGTTTCATCCTTTCGGAAATCATCATTGCAGGGTGGCATGATTACCGCCAATCAAGAGACTCAGACCTCGGCAATAGAAGTCATGTCTATATGTTCGAATATCAACCCTTCTAAGTTTTCTTATTCCTGCAGGGTATCATCAGTGATGTTTTTTGGCTTAGTTCATTGAGCGGTTTTGTGTCTTTCAACATCATACCACCTCCCTAAACCGACCCTGCCAGAGCAGATCAGTCTATGGCTCACCCTCTTTCTGTGGCATGCATGCGGTATTAAGCAAAATTCTTCAAGGAGAACTTGGCTTTGAAAGAGGTGTTGAAGGGAGGAGATAGGTAACCAACCCAGAACATTCTACATAATGAACCAAGTCACCGGATTCACTGGACCCTTTGAATAGAGACTTGTTCCTGAACGTTAACACGCTTTATTTGTCTCTATGTAAATATGTAAATAAACTTCTCTTTCAGTATTCAAACGACAGTGTATATTTATTTATTCCGTTCACGGAATACTTTATCTTTGATTGTCCACATAATAGGCCACCTTAGGACATATACACTTTTTATTTTAGTAACTGTTTGTATCTTTACTACGGAGCCTGGACTATTTTGTTTGAAGCACAACCATGTCGCCGTCCGCTCAGCTGTGTCCGTTATGGTACTTAAGGCATTACATTTTTTAAACCTACTAAACCAATATCTGTTAAACCCTTGCGTTCCAACCTCAATTGGCAAAAACAGCTTTCCATCCGTTTGTCATACAAGCCTCTATTAATTCATCATATTTAAGATTTTTCTCTCGTGAGATTCTTCCCATGGGATCGTTAATTCACATGAGCATATTTATTTTAATTGTCCGAGTAACACACTATATCTGGGCGTAATTGGGACTGGGCCATACTTTCCGGAAATGTTAATCTGCTCCCTAAATCAGCCTTTAAGTCATGTTCATGGTGATTCTATCTGTACTTAATATTTCATGGTGATTCTATCTGTACTTAGTATTTCATGGTGATTCTATCTGTACTTAGTATTTCATGGTGATTCTATCTGTACTTAGTATTTCATGGTGATTCTATCTGTACTGATCATCTGCTAAAACTGATGGGCAACAACTAAGGATGCGTTTAACAACCTGGTTTTCCCACATAATTTGCATAAAGGTGAACCTGCTTTATTCCATTGCTTGGGATTAGCCGGACTCGGGGGGGGGGGGGGGGTGATACACTGCATTAAATTATGAAGGCAAATTTCTGACCATTTAATATTTCTGTGAATGATGGACTCCCATTTTATCCGTGTTGGCATATTCCTGCAATTCTTAAATATTCTTTGCAACTTCGGACGTCTTGCAAGAGAGCAGCTTTTCTAAACTAAACTAAACCCCCAACCCTGCGTGACATTTCGCTATTGTGCTTAAGATAGCTTTTGTTTTAGGTCTTTCTTCTGCTATTGCTAATCAATTCTTGACGTTTCACTTTTTTCCGATTTTAGCTTCGATGGTTGCTCTTGCTACCTTAGGGTCTTTCCAGAAGATATATTGTATGGATGATCTCAATTTAGTTATTTTATAATCTCCGACAAGGCTTGTAAATGGTAATTTTAGCGCATTGGAGTTTCCATAAAGAGCTATGCAAGGTGGTGATCTCTGTAAACTCAACCATCTGCGTAATCTTGGTGTAATACTACTCCACATTTGCTCAACTCTAGAAATCATAAAATTACATATAGTCCATTTTCTCAGCTCTAGAAATTGTAAAATTATATATAGTCAATTTGTTCAACTCTAGAAATTGTAAAATTATATATAGTCCATTTTTTCAACTCTAGAAATTGTAAAATTATATATAGTCCATTTGTTCAACTTGAGAAATTATAAAATTATATATAGTCAATAGTCCATTTTCCACTTGAGAAATTGTAAAATTATCTATAGTTCATTTGTTCAACTCTAGAAATTGTAAAATTATATATAGTTATCTGTTCAACTCTCGAAATTGTAAAATATATATATAGTCAATTTGTTCAACTCTAGAAATTATAAAATTATATATAGTTCATTTGTTCAACTCTAGAAATTGTAAAACCATATATAGTCTATTTGTTCAACTCTCGAAATTGTAAAATACTATATAGTCAATTTGTTCAACTCTAGAAATTGTAAAATTATATATAGTTCATTTGTTCAACTCTAGAAATTGTAAAATTATCTATAGTCCATTTGTTCATCTGTAGAAATTGTAAAATTATATATAGTTCATTTGTTCAACCCTAGAAATTGTAAAATTATATATATACACCCCGTTATTATCCGCCGTTCTAGATCGCGTCATGCCAAAACTGAGGATTCTTCTATAGTTCTCGTTTTAAATTTATTATAATAATCCTAAATGAGTTCAGTAATTTTAGTAGGGATATGGTCGCGTGTACGTTCCTCGTTGACTAATTTACGTGCGATCGAACCATACGCGTTTTTATGGTTTAACTATATGATTTCTATGTTGCCTTTCATTGTCTTTTAATAGCTGCAGTATCGACCCCCTTGTGTTCAAGGCAAACTGGTATTCCTTGCACGCCGCCTTTCTGTACTTGCTTTTGAAGCGTTAAAGCTCATTCTCGTCAATTCTTTGTAGAAACGAACCAACAACCGACGTAGTGTTTATTGTGATGTCCAAGTAGGCCTTAATCGGAGGTTGACTTAAGACAGATCTCGTAACGGGTCCACTGCATTCAGTCTCTGCCGCTTTTATCAGAATGTTTATTGCTCAAGCAAAAAGCATCGCTGAAATAGTACACCCCATTAGTTTCCTCTGTTCCTGATAGTGCAATGCTGAAACTGGGAATTCTAGTATAGTTCTCATTTGAAATTTATTATAATAATCTGAAATGAGTTGGTAATTTTATTAGCGTTTTATGGTAGCGTTTAATGCCTCTTTGACTAATTAACGTTGGATCGAACCTAACACGTTTTTAAGGTTCAACAATATGACTGCTATGTTGCCTTCGTATTTTGAGTCTTTTAATAAATGTGATATCGCAACTGTGTGTTCAATTCAACCTGGTATTACTTGAACATCTTTTTGTACTGACGTATCGATATAGCCATTGCTTGTTAGTAATTTTGATAAACGTTGGTTCAGAAAACTTTTTAAAAACTCCCGTCGATGTTCAATAGGAAGAAGTATGTGTAGATGTTGACAATGCTCAATTAAGTGCCTTAGTCAAAGCCAATCCACGCACGTCCGAGAAATTGTTTCTGAAATACACGTAACATATATAACGATTTCCAACTATATTCCAGAGATTGGAAAGACACAAAACCTTGATCAGTACCTCACGAATGGAACGGCAACCAAAGGAAACGCTATTAGGAAGTAGCTTCCTTTATCAAAAGGAAAGCGACGTTGGTCCCACTCATATTTTCAGAGTAAATATGACTGGCTTGTTGTGGATTTGTGAAATAGCTAAGAAATGCCTGTTAGTCCTCGCAATCAGAACTCCATAATCAAGCTTAGCTATTCCCATTTTCTTTATATAATTTTACATCATAAACACGTCCATAAAAACAAATAGAAAACTAAAATTTTCGAAATATTAAGCATGTTTTTTTAAAATTAAATTTCGGAATTTCACTGTTAAAATAATTATTAAATTAAGCCCCTTAAAATGTTGACTTGATGTAGATTTTAAATACATTTCTGATACAAACATTTTTTTTTTGTCGGGAGAGTGTTGGACTTTTATTTTTTATCAATAAGTCGCTTTCAACACTGCAAGGTCAGCATTCTTTTTTGTGATCCCTTCATTTTCTCTCGTTTTTGGTCAGTAGTCGTGGTTGATGCCTTAACTTTCATGCGACCCTTCTCATTTCTCCTCTACCCTCGTTCGCATAGCAGGCGTATGAACGGAATGGCCTTTATCTCGGTGACTGTCTGTGTGTATGTGTGTGTGCGTGTTTGTGTGTGCGTGTGTGTGACACACTTTCTCTCTCTCTCCCCCTCCTTTTTTGTCATTTAAGTTCTCACGGACATTTCTCTCTCACCCTCTCTCTCCCCCCTTTTGCTCGCGAGATAGTTGCTGTGTGCTGATCTCCGAAAAGTGGAAGAAGCTTGTTAGTGATTAGCTGTTTGGGAAACAGTCCAAGCAATTCCCTTTTTTGCGCATCCTTCGAATCAGTTCCAAATAGGATTTCTTGAGAGCAAGACTCTTTTTTTCCAGGACTCCATCGTATCTGTAACCATACGGCGTAAACTTATTCAACCACTTTATTAAGGGTAGGGAGGCCTTATTGAAACGGTTTGAAATTGAGGTTTTCTGAAATACACTAATCATTGAAAAGGATAAAGCATAACATTGCCTGTCAACATTTTGATTCTTCCTCTTCCAAGCCTTGGCAGAGAGACTTCAACATTAATTTAATTCTTCATTCCTTTTTCGAGGAGAAGTTTATTAAAGTAGAAGTAGAAGAAGTTTGCAACGTTTTCAGAGAAAATGAATTTTAATTTGGACTCTAATCTTCGGGCGAGAGAGAGAGAGAGAGAGAGAGAGAGAGAGAGAGCCCAACTCTTGACCCTTTTGAAGGTTTCATATTTTGAAGAAAGGTCAATAAAATGACAAAGACGAAAAAAAAATTAAAAAACCATTGAGAACTCTTCTTTGCATATTTTCCTTTCAGAATCCCTTTTTTAAAGTAAGCCTTTCTCATTTATTTCAAAAGAAATGAGAATGCCCCCCCCCCTTTGGAAGTCTAATTCCGACAACTTGAAAGGGTTTTTTGAGTATGCTGAAAACGAATATCGCATTTAACTTTTCTTCAAATAAGTCGTTTTTCGGATATTATGCAATATAATTGTATGTTTAAAAGCGGTGACCTAAATTAATTGTTTTTTAACAGTAAATTTTCTATTTAAATAATTTCATTTATAATCGTGTTTTAAATTTGTTTTTATATATTGATTTTTTTGTATTAATAATGAACACAGTTAATATAAACTTTATAGGAAAACAATTCGACGCTTCAAAAATGACCGGACATTTTTACACGAGGAACGAAATAATGATTACACCGTGTTACTATGACCTAAATTCATTGTTCTTTAGCAGTTAATTTTTTCTTTAAATCATTTCATGTTTAAATCGTGTTTTTCATGGTTTAATGTTGATTCTTTTCTATTTTCATATTTTCTATTTCTTAATGAATGGGACACACAAAACAAAAGTTCGGTAAATTTACTAATTCTCGGTAATCAATTAGGCATCGAATTTTGTCTTCAGTGAGTTTGAGTTGGTCAGCAGCCATGACGGGAATTAATCCTTTGGATGGTTCCAGAAGTTTCTGTGAGTATGGTATTAACCAACCGTTATCCACGTCTGAAGTTCTTCATATACAGCCATATTGTTGGTAGAAACTGCATACTCTGAAATGATGTAGCAAAGCCGATCTGGTGCCTGGCTCATGGTCAACTTCCACTTCGCAGTCCATGCCCTTTTGTTGTCATCAAATGTAGCAAAGAATTATTTTTCTTCGATACACAGCTTCTTTCTCTCCACCAAGCGTTACACCTCCAGCCGCTATGATTATGACACCTCCTAGTTCTTGTATTGCATCAATTTCGAATCAACATGTCGTAACCACGGGGTTTTTCTTGCATCACCAGAACGTCAACTTCGGCTGTGTCACACTTCTCACTACAGATCGTGATAGCCCCTACATCACAACATGCTAGGGATAAGCCATTGATGGTCATAACGCCGACTGGTTGCTTCGATCACATCTGACAGTGAAGTGCACTAATTATAGACTGGGAACACCCTATGTCTACGAATGCCGAACAGTGCACATCGTCAATTTCAACGCCAATGACAGGTAATCCTGGGTTTATTGGTTGGCAGAGGGCAAGGGTGGCGATAGTACCATCCCCCCCAACTTCATTTCTTGAACAGTTGCGAGATATGTGCCCAAATTTATTGTAGCGATAGCATTGTACTGTTCTCTGCGCTCGTGGATACACACAACTATATCAGTTCAACTCCGGCACATCTTAACAAAATGATTGGCCTTCCCAAATTTATAGCAAACTGAGCTCTCGCGCTTATTGCTACCTGGGTGAGAATCCATATTGCATGTCGAAAACTAGCTGCTGCTGCTGCTGCTGCTGCTGCTGCTGCTGCTGCAATTGGTTCCTGTTCTTGACAGATTTTTAGAGCTCGGGCCAATAACACGTCTGTTGTCAATTCATCAATTCGTGACGATGCCTACAACAGTTTACTGATCTCCTCAGGTAAGTATACTAAAAAGGCACAGCTTAATATCTTGTCGTTGATTCCACCAAACAGTACAGATAACTTCTGTAAATCGGCTAGGTACGCGTCAACCGTTTCCTTGGGGTGAAGTCGCCGGCTCGTGAACTGTTGTCATGCAACAAACGGATCCGTACCAAACGCTGTATACAAGCTCTGCTTGATTTTGCTCCAGTCTGGTTCATCGCCGAGTTGCTTGTAGACAGCATAGGCTCCCCCGTTTAACCGCAATGAGATGACTGTGGCTGGTTCTTTAATTTTGCACAGTTTATAGATTTTCACAACTTTCTCAACCCATTCAAGGACAGAGGGTCCAGTGATAGATCCATCAAACTCGGATATCAAGCGAAAGTCGAATCTGTCCATATTTTTCTTTTTGTTTTTGAATAACCGTTTATCAAGGATTGAAATCCCTTGTAATTAAATAGCTCAAGTGTTATTTATTCTGCACTTCAAATCACCAATTTCTCGGTTAAATTTCACCCTTAGAAAAACTTACTTCTAAATGCAACGATCTTTCCAGCCGACTTCCACGCGTCTGCATAAGTAAAACGCCCTCTCTCAACTCACTTCGTGATCGCTTCATGTCCGCTTTTATAGACCAGGCTCATATGCATGAACATTCAGAGTCACGTGATTATTCACCATAAAACAAACTGTCTCGCCATGTTGGTTTTTCCTTTCTTTCTCTTTCATCTCGTTCCATGACTGACCCTTTGAATCATGCATACGTGCTAGTCAAGTGAGACGTGTTTCCCTACAATTCCTAAGAATTATGTTTATAGACCAGTCTCATATGCATCGCTTTGTAAAATAACTTCTAAGGCTGATTATGTTAGGAATTACATAACCATAGTTGATTATTTTCAACTGCTCTTTTATGTATATGTTTGTAAGACTTGCTGCTGTATTCCATATTCAATTTCTTGCTTAGTGGACATATTTACACATTGCATTGTGTCGCATTGTATAGTAGTAGTCTTACATCTAGTTAGTCCTATAATTACTGGTATGATAGAATTATTCCTAAGATTTACGGTGTATCAACCCCTTTTGGGTTATTTAATGTCGAATCCAAAGATTTTGAAGAAAATATTTTAGTAGAATATGTTTGTTGTTTTCACGTCGGTTTCTATTTAACCCACAGTTGGGACCCTAACAGGTACTACCACTCACGGCCAGAGTGGACCTGGGAGCAATGGTAATTAAAGGGTCGCCCCACACTCTGCAAAGCCCACAAGCTGGGACCTCACCACTGGATATAGTTTAAGGTCATATCCAGGACCCCCATTGAGGGACTTTTACCCTCTGCAGGGGAGCAGTTGGCGTATTCTAATGCCCCACCGACAGGACCGCATAAGACTTTGATATTTCGTTATCTTTTATTCTCAGCATTGCATGGTTTTGTAAAATAACTTCTATGGCTGATTATGTTTCTTTCTTGTTGCATATAACGATATCAGGTTTAATTGCTCCGTTTTTAGGTGCGTAGTTGTAAGAATTACATAAACATAGTAGATTATCTTCAACTGCTCTTTTATGTATATGTTTGTAAGACTTGCTGCTGCATTTGATATTCAATTTCTTGCATAGTGGACATATTTACACATTGCATTGTGTCGTATTGTATAGTATTAGTCCTCCAGCAGAACCTTAAAGCTAGTTAGTCCTATAATTACTGGTATGATAAAATTCTTCCTAAGATTCCAGTTTCCTTTCTTGTAAAAAGCCCCTGGCATTTTGTTATCTTTTCCCGCTCAGCCTGTTTAAATAAACATTGTTGGGGATGCTAACTTCTACTAAGGTGGATTACCTCTCTTTCTATGTTAGGTTTAATAGCTCCGTTTTAGGTACGTATCAACTACTCCTTCTGGTATATGTTCGCAAGACTTACTTACATTCAGCTTTTTTCTAGTCGACATAATTTACACATCCCATTGTGTAACATTTTATAGTAGTCGTCTGTCATCAGACCTAACAGCTGGATGGCATGTGGCTTACGTATTTCTATGTTGCAAAACTTGCACTTTATGTCATTCCTAAAACTACTCATCTTCATAAAAGCATCGGTAATCAAGTCTTGATCTTTGACAGCAGGTTTTTATCTTTATCTCATCATTTTAGTTATAATACAGGGTGGTCGCTAGAAAAGCGGGAAATTTGAAGGTCAGCTTAGATCATGAATAAAATGCGCGAGTGCCATTTTTTATTGGTTCTTTTGTTCGAGGTTAAGACGCTGCTGTGAAATGCATGGACGACATTTTGAGTATCTATGAGTATAATATAATATTTGTCTTTGAAAAACTTCGTAGTGATTATTCTTTGTAAAAATAAATCGGTGTTTCACAAATTTCCCTTTTTTCTAGCGAGCACTCTGTATTTGTCTTATCCTAATCGTGTGATCTTATTTTTGCAAGTCTATAGAGTCTTCCTTTTCAGAATATAGACTCCATTATCAATGTAGTCCTGAATAAACTCACCCAGAATATAATTGTTCCGCTGTTGGTTGTCTCATTCTTCTATTCTTAGTGGAATTTCTTAGTTTTATTTTGGAATATTTTTGGTTTTCTTATTCTCGCTTATTCGTTAGATAGTTTTGTTCCAAATGTTCAGCCAATTTTTCGAGTGAAGTTATATAATACTGACTTTTGTTAAGTGGTGTTGATTTGCAATTTTGAGGTTTGGATTTGTGAGTGAAGTTATATAATACTGACTTTTATTAAGTAATGTTGATTTGCTATTTTTAGGTTTGAAATTTGGGAGCTCAACAGATATTACCTGGTGCTCACAATAGCGTAACGCTGATGATTGCCAATCTCTGAGAGCCCCTAACCTTCTAGGGCAAATACGGCCTAAGCAGTGTTCTTAATATGTGTTCTCATATTTCTTTATATATTTACCAGGTAGTTCTCGTATATTTACCAGGTAGTTTTCGAATTGTTCATGAGTACAGTTTACCGAATATATTTGCCGGATAATTTTCGAATTTCTTGTTCAGGAGTCCAGTTGCTTCTATAATTACTGATAGAGATCTTCCTAAGATTCCAGTTTCTCTCATGTCGTACAAAAGACTTTGGTAGTTCCTTATCTGTCCCTCTCAGCACTGCTTAACCGGGCATCGTTTGGTAAAATTACTTCTAAGGTCAATTATTTTCTTTCTTGTTAAATATAACAATATCAGACTTAACAGCTCCCTTTTTAGTTACGGCAAATATGGCTTTGGTAATGTTCTCAATGTAAGTTCTCATATGCACTTCTAAATTACTGTTTTGGGTGATTTTGAAATCCATTTACTTCTGTTTTTATCGTTCTAGTTTTTATTTATTATGACATTTATGATTAATATGAAGAAAAGCAATTAAAACAAAGATCCGCTTTTGTCGTTCCAGTTATTATGAAATTTATGATTGATATAAAGAACAGCAACAAAAAGAAAGACGTTTTGGTCTTTTATACGTTTTTGTATTACGTTTTTAATTATGTAATTTTATATGTATATTACGTACATTTAATGTAAACCGTTTATTTTCTGTTTCTGCCCAGTTCTTCGTTTTTTTTTTTAAATTCTTATGGCAACTGTTGGGATCCTACTTTCGTGTTTCTTCCTTCATTTGTCTTATATATTATGATGACTTTCCTCTTACATTTGGCTTATATATTATAATGAGCCTGCAGATTCTCTTGTTCAGTCGTCTCACCACTAAAAAGGGCGATAATTTGTTTTATCTGAGACAATATCTTTTCTGCAAAGATTCAGCCGATTCTGTAGTTTCCCTTTTCAATATGTGGTTTTGTTTTTGTGCTAAGGACGCCCGTGGTTATTGCAATTGAGAGATTCATAATTTAGAGCCATGTTGCTTAAGATATCTGGTTAAGCTCCAGATGGAGTGTGTTGTATGTTACAACTCTGAATAGCAGCAGTAACTCTTTATTTCTGTCCTTGTAATTTTTGTAGTTTGTTGCGGACATGGATATTATAATACCCTAATTCGCTACAAGAAAATAATGAAACGAATGGAATTGAAGGAAACAAAGACTCAATTGATGGATAAGATAAACGTGTGTATTTACTCATAATTTAGAATTATGCAGCTTCAGATATCTGGTTCAGCTCCAGATTGAAGGTGTTGTATGTTAGTGCGTGTCCCCCCTATATTTAATTTTTTTTTGAAATTTGAACAAAACATATTTAAATCTATCGAAATTTCTATTTATTATGAAACATGAGAGTTCGAATAAGTAAAACATTTATTTTTTAAACATTTAAATACATATATTGAACAAAAAAATTACCTTGAAGTTTCAATTAAAATAAATAATATAAATTTAATATTATTATGTTTTTGTTTAAAATAGGGGGCTTTCGAGTTAATATATACCATAATATCAGTTATAATATATATAATATCAGTTTAAGTGCCAAGAAAAATAAACTTCTTAAAAATTAATTATTTTTTAAAAGATTAAAACGATTAAAATTCCATTATTTCAAAATGTTCCGTTACTTTAATGTTATGACTCTTTAGGCTGTGATCATAGCGTAATATTTGTTAACTGTGGCAAGCGGGAGCAATGGTCAAAATATTATTATTATTGTTATTGTATTCTTATTAAATGATTTGAGCGACGGATGGTCGCTGGATCAGTTATTATGATAAGAAGAATAAACAATTAAATTGCGAAAGAAATGATTGGCGTGTGAATCGCAAAAAAATGTGAAAATAGAAAATATATGTAAACATTATTTTGGGGTTTTGAATAAACAAATAACTAGGTGGATTAGATTGGTATGAGACACGTAATTAGGTGACGTAAGAGAACACGTGATGTAGTTAGTTTTGGAGAGATTCAGAGAGTTGAGGATTGACCACCATAGCAGACAGACGTCTAGACAAGGGTGGACAGACAGCCAGGAGCGGACTGTATGAACAGAAAATGTAGAAACTGCAGATTCTGTGAAAACCATTTGTAGACAACTGTAATAAATTTATATTATAAAAATATAAAAAGTTGTTTTAATGGTTTCACAAATAATAATAGTTGTCTCAATTATATGATGCTGATCGCTTCATGGTTGTCACAGAGCAGTGGGAAGATACAGAAGAACTCTTGAAGAAAAAAGTATGAAGCATATATTATTTTTCTTACATATGAACTGTAAAGATATCCCATGTGATAAGTCTAATACAACATGATTCAGTTTACACGTCAATATCATGTCCTCCTAGCTAAACCACATACATACGATTTATACGTTTATTATTTATTTAAAAGAACAATATCTTACATCCACTAGATAACGCATGACACGTTTTAAAATATCATCTCCTCCAATATAAACAAATATACAACATTATAACATATATTTTTTAATTAACTGTGTTTAAACATTTTTTTAAATATTAAGTTTTAATGTAAACATGATTCTTTTCAACTATTTTATCGCCAGATTAAAAACAATTTGAAAATATTATTGCACATTAAGCATTTCGTAGCCCCCTCATATTTTCTAGTCTCTTTTTACCGAAGAAAATATGGAACCCCGTAGGTAACCAAACCGTAGGTAACAGTAAAACCGTATTTCATATTTAATATACAAATGTTTATAATATTATTAATCGTTAAACTGTGTAAATCTTAAAACCTAACAAAATTATAACAAAGATTAATTAGTAATTGAAGTTTGAAGAAGATAAACAAAGGTTTTAAAAATTAATTCGCTTCTGCTTTTCCATAGTTCGTATAGTTAACACAAATCTGACGTCACGGACACATGAGGTCCAATCTTCACAATCATTTGGCAGTCCCTAGATATCAGATACATACATCTCTATGGTATAATAATGACCATAAAACAGTATTTTTTTTAATTTACGGACCAATCGGCATTCATCCTTAAATTGTCGACTTTTAACAGTTCTGGGTACGCCGAGAACGAATATCGCATGTATTTATTGCGTAAACGAGTACTTATTCATATTTGAAGACATTCTTTATCCAACGTAATCACTACAGCTTGGCAAGCAAGATGGCCGCCCGTCGTGCATTAGGGTAAGAACACCAAAAAGTGTCAAATGAGCCCAAAAAAAAAAAAAAAAATGACCACACCCCTCCTTTCACTTTCTTAATTTCATCAATTTGGATATATCACACAGTTTTCATGATTGGACAAATAATTATTTTTATATTATTTTTATAATTATTTTCGCTTCTTGACACAAACCGATTTTTTTTCTGACACCAAATCTGGCCCTCTTGCACTTTAGGTAGACACCGCCAAAACTGGAGGGGGGCAGCCAAGTACTTTTTGACGAACCGTCTTTTAAAAAATCTACTAAAAATCAAGTAATTATCCAATCAATACGAAATCTTCAGCGATTATTTAAAGAATGAACTTTATAACAGTGTACTTATTTTTCATAAACAATATTTATATATCTATATTTTTTTGCTTACAACCCCCCTTGTTTTGAGGGGGTATCAAATATGCTTAAAATAATCATCTGAAATCGAACAAAACATTGTGTTGTTGTAAGAGACGGGATTATAGATTAAAAAAAAAAATTGTTTGCATACCTTATTTTGATGTCTGAATATGAAAATTTCGATTGTGTTTAATTATCCCACTTTTGAGTTTTGAAGTGTGAAATTCGGTGAATATGTTAAGTAAAATAATTCATTAAAGTTAAGCAAAACAAAAGATTTTTTAATATTTATTCGAAAAAAGCCATTTAAAAATCTTTGATAAATAAATTAACAATTTCTTTTAAGCGATGCGAATAATATATGACCATTATTAAATAGGGCATGCTTTGAAGAATCAATACAAAAAACAAATCGATAAATATTGTGCCCTTTGTGTTAAAAATATCATCAATTTTCGATCCAGTGTGGAAAGGTTTGCCGCCTTTAGACTACGGTGGACCAAACGCGCTGAAATAATTTTTTTTATTATGCTTTAAATTGCCCCCCTTCCTCCACATGTTGGAGCGACTGGCCCCCCACACACATACACATTAAAAACCAAACTCATACAAATGGTAACCCATCTGGTATTCTCCAGCCTTAGCGTTAATAATACATTGAAATTTTCGTCACTGAAAAATAAGATTTTTTCTTTTGCTTTTTGGTCTTCCGTAGTTTGCTTTTTATCAAGTACAAATGTAAACAGAGTAATCAAATCGACTCGAAGTAATTGGTTGCCTATATGAATAAGTGGAATTATTTGAAATCCAGGTACTTATATTAAAATAAGTATGCACATTCTGGAAAATCGCCCTAAATCTTAGTTAGACAAAAAATAAACACATTAATTCGTTCAAAAAACTTTCTTTTTTTTTTTTTTTAACTATTTATATACGTTTTTTTGTGCAAAACAAAAACGCCAATTGTTAACTTTTGGGGAAAATTTAACATTTAAAATGTAATTAAAAATAGTAGAAAAAGTTTTACATTATTCTGCTTCCTATATGATAAAATTCAGGGTTTTATCTTTCTGGAAAAAAAGTTACTCAGAAATAATATTTTTTTTCTGATATAACAGAAACATTTCTATGAAAGTATATTAAATGAAAAAAGAATATAAATAGATTTCTATGAGTCGTTCTGTTTATTATAATTGATTATTTTGGAAACACCTTTTTTGTTTACAGTTACTGATTTATAAGCTGTTCAAATTGACAGTATTAGAAAACAATTTTTTTAATAAATAAATACATGCATGATAAGAAAGTACTTTTTTTATTTAAAAGTTTTTTTAAGCAACCAAAGATAATTATAACTGATATTGTTCTCTGATACATATTGTACGCGGTAATATTTAATTTAATATAAAATATAGTTTAAAATAAAAGTAAAATAGTTCACTATAAGTCAGCGATCAAATTGTTACTTAAATGACTAACTTTTAAAAATGCTTCTACATTAATTATTTTTATACTATTATTAAATGCTTATTAAATTTTTTTACAATAATTTCAATTCTTAAATTCTATCTTAACTTTAAAAAAATTTAATTCTAAAAATACTATTAATTATTAAATACTTAGTTATTAAATTATTTTCTAATTCTTTTTCAACAATTTCAATTTTTATCAATATTTCATAGTAATGACGTCATAATTTCTCTATCCAATCAAATTGCATTTTTTCAACCGGTGTCAGACGACTGCTGTTCCTTTTCTATCTTCCTAATTTCAATTTGCCTAAACTGAAAGAGGGCCGATTTTTAAAAATCGAAGATTCATATATTTTTTTCATGTTTGTTATAAAGCATGGTTGAATCAATATTGTTTATTGAATTGCAATAAAAATAAAATGTTTAAATGGATTTAATGGGATTTATTTCATACGTGTAAAAAAATACCTACTTTTCACTCCAGGAATTCAATACAAAATGAAAAAAAAATCGGGATGAATTCGTGTTTTCTTTTGTGTTAAAAACAGAAAAATTCGTTTTGTTTGTTTTGACTTCTTTAGTAAATGAATATAACTTTTTTTTCATGTGAATTAAATTTATTAAAAAAATAAAATATATGAAAATATAAAAGAACCAAAATTCAAATATGGAAATCACGATTTAAACGTGCAATTATTTAAAGAAAAAAATCAACAATGAATTTAGATCACCGCAACACGGTGTAATCGTTATTTCGTCCCTAGTGTAAACATGTCTGGGAATTAGTAAAGTGTACCGAATTGTTTTCCTATCAAGTTCAGATTATATTTGTCAATGATGAAAAATTGTTGCGATTTCTCCTGTAAGGTTCTCTTTTGTGTGTCGAATTCATTAAAAACTAAAATACATGAAAACATGCAATTCAGCATATTATTAAAGACTGAACATTTCATTATTATTTGATTGGTCGAAGCTGAAACCAGTAATCAGAATAATCAAAATAAATATATAAAAATGTGGTTAAATACGTTTGTATTAAGAAAATCCGGAGGATTTGTATTTCACTGACCCATAGATCGGGTATTTTCAAAAGTGCACAAAAAACAAGAACACCGCCCGACCGATGTATAGGAAAAATTACTTCGTTAAGAAAAGATTTTCTTAGGAATTTAAAAATAAATGTTTTAATAATTTGTTTGTTTTATTTCCGAAATATATCGTTTTTAGTTAATGGAAAATATCTTTAAAAAAAAAAATGTAAAAAAGATTTATTTGTAGAAATAATTTTTTTATTCATCGAAAAAATATCTTAAAAAATCATTGAAAAAAAAAGGAGTTTTTTGTGAAATATTTTTTTTATTCATTGAGAAAATATCTTTAAAAGTAAAAAAAAAAAGAAATGGATTCATTTGTAAAACATTTTGTTTTTACTTCATTGAAAAAATATTTTTTAAAAAGTCATTGAAAAAAGAATTTATTTGTAAAACATTTTCTTTTAGTTCATTGAAAAAATATCTTTAAAAATGGCAGCGTTTTAATAGATGATGAGTGTTCGTTTATTTGGTGGTATAACCGAATGTCAGGATTGTAGAATGAATAGATCTCATCCAATCAGCGGCGACGGATATTTAACAGGGAGAAATCATTTTTGTCAGATTAAAGAGGTAGGAGTATGCGTACGTGTAAGAAATGTGCAGTCAGTTAATGACGGTTAATACCCAGGAAAATTATGTAAAAGTATAAAAGTACTTGGTGTAAAATAGTGTCGTAAAAGTAGTCGGTAAAGTGAGGGTGAAATTTTATCTACTTACTCTTTAAATTAGAACGATGAGGGTCATGGCGCTCCTCGGACTAAATGTAATTTTTTAATATAACGAAATAATGTGTATGCAATTGCAGTCGTTAGTTAAATTGTGAAGGGGTCCTGTCAAAGGTCACCAAGGTAACGTAATGGCTAAGCACGTAAACATAGTAAGTTTTTATGTGCCATCTCTTGTTGTCCAGAGGGGGGAATTGAGTCTTTTATTATATACAAGAAGATAATGAGCCTGCAGGTTATGTTCTCCAGCAGTCACAGCACTGTAAGAGGCGATAAATTGTTTTATCTGTAACAATTTTTCTGCAAAAAATCGGTCGATTCTAGAGCTTCAGTTTTCAACACGTTGTCTTGTTTTGTGCTCAGGACGCCCGTTGTTATTGCAATTGAGAGACTCCTAATTTAGAGTTATGAAGCTTAAGATATCTGGTTAATCTCCAGACAGAGGGTGTTGTATGTTACAATGTTGAATAGCAGCAGTAACTCTTTATTTCGGTCGTTGTAATTCTCGTAGTTTGACATTTGACAACTGAGCTCTTCTCTACATTTCCATACTCTGCACTTATTGACCATCTGCTTCCGCATTTCTAAGGTTATTGTCCAGTAGGTTTGCCATTGATAGTAACGAGAATGAACCAGTGAGTGACGGTGTGATAATAACGAAAAAAATAAAGTGAATCTTTGCCATTGATGGAAACGAGTGACTGTTTGAGAGTTTTACGTTATTAACTGTTGATGAGAAGGAACGTATATGGGAGTCAATTCACAAATAATATCATGGTTGTAAGTGATGAGATGGCATGGTTAAAACTGTTCAAATGAATTAACAAATGAATGGAAGTGTAGTTTAAGATGTGTTTCTGATGCATCGTTGAATGAAGCCAATTGTGATTCTCTTTTTTAATTATGAGAGTTGATATTTGTGTTTTTATTGAAAACAAAGAGACTTTCGTCGCCGACAGTTTATTTTGGGGTCGAACCAGTGAATTATTTTCCTTTGCAGTGACATCGCTTTCTTTTCTTTAATTTACTCAGCCAGGATTTTATTTTATTTGCTACAAATTTGGAGTAGTGATAGCAAAAAACTTTCTTTTGATAAAAAATCCATGGGTTCTATGAGTTCTTAATTCTCTATTCTTTGTTGCTACAAATGATAGAAATACATGGATCTGCACAGATTTTATATAGACTTTATATCTAAAACGCATTTCTGTCTTTTATCTTGGGTGCAGCATTTGTTTGTATTTTTTCATGTTATTTTTATACATGATGTTTTTTTATTAATAAGTGTGTGAATTATCTACATTGCAGGCTCCGACAATAAGCAATTTCTTTTGATAAAAATCCATGGGTTTTATGAGTTATAAATTCTCCATTCTTTGTTGCTACAAATGATGGAGATACACGGATCTGCATAGATTTTATCAAGACTTTATATTTGAAATCGTCTCATTTCTGTCTTTTATCTTAGGTTCCGGCATTATTTTGTATTTTTTCATATTATTTTATATGGATATCTTATGGTTTACGACGTTTTGATCAATAGCTGACTTTATAATGAGCATTATCCGTATTGAAAATCCCCCCAGAAACCTATAAAGAAATTCTGAATACGTCCGAGGACAATGTTAAGTTAGCATTTAAGTTATTTCAAGTAAGAATTTATTTTTTCAGAAAATTTTTTTTTGTTTCAATAAATATGATATATAAGAACAATAATAAACTCATTGTTTACAAGATTATCAAGTGTGAGTTCTGAAATGTGTAGAAAGATTTTGTTTACGAGAATTTTAATATTAACATTGTTCACATGAATCTAACTTTCACATTTTATGGTGTCTCATATGTTTTGTTAGACCTCGTTTAGTAAAACATGAATATACACATTTATTACAAGAATATGGGTGTCCCCTAATGTGTAATTTCATGTGCCTCGTAAGTTGTTGTTTCTGTGCACATGAATAATCACATAGTCCACAAGAATATGGTTTTTCTCCAGTGTGAGTTATAATATGTTTATCTAGATTTGCTTTTTGTGAAAATGAATAATCACATATTTCACAAGAATATGGCTTTTCTCCAGTGTGAGTTCTTACGTGACTCACTAGATTTGATTTAGTTGAAAATGAACATTGACATTGTCCACAAGAAAATGGTCTTTCTCCAGTGTGAGTTCTTACGTGACTCTAGTTTTGATGGAGTTAAACATGAATATGTACATTGTTTACAAGAATATGGCTTTTCTCCAGTGTTAGTTCTGATATGCTTCGCTAGATTTGGTTTCTCAGGACGAGAATATTCCAATTGTTCCCAAGAATATGGCTTTTTTCCAGTGTGTGTACTCATATGCTTTGCTGGATTTGGTTTCTCAGAACGTGAATATTTCCATTGTTCCCAAGGAGATGGCTTTTCCTCAGTGTGAGTACTCGTATGGATCGGTAGATTTGGTTTCTCAGAACAGACATATTCCCCTTGTTCCCAAGAATACGACTTTTCCTCAGTGTGAGTACTCATATGCATCGGTTGATTTGAATGATCAGAACGTGGATATGTATATTGTTCCCGGGAATATGGATTTTCTCCAGTCTGAGTACTCATATGCATCGGTAGATTTGGTTTCTGTGAACTTGAATATTGGTATTGTTCACGAGAATATGGCTTTTCTCTAGCGTAAGTATTCATATGCATTACTAGATTTGGTTTCTCAGAACGTGAATATTGATGTTATTCACGAGAAATCGGCTTTTCCCCAGTGTGAGTACTCATATGGATCGGTAGATTTGGTTTATTAGAACGTTTATATTGACACTGTTCCCAAGAATATAGCTTTTCTCCAGTGTTAGTACTCATATGTATCGCTACATTTCGTTCTTTAGATTTGGTTTCTCCAGAAAGAGTTCTTACAGGCTTCTCTAGATTTGATAATCGAGAACAAACAATTTAACTACAATCCTTATGTTTTACTGAATTTGATTCATCAGAATAAAACATTTCACACGAATCCTCAGCTTTGTCATATGTCGCATTAGATTTTATTTCTGAGAAAAAATCAATGCACACATTGTACAAAAATAAGAGTTTTCTTTTGTGTGGCTCATATGTTGCACTAGATGTATTTTTTAAGAAGAGAAAAATTCACATACTAGTTCAGATTCAACAAAAGCGTTCAAGCAGGAACATCTGCAAAGAAAACATATTAATTTATTTCATTTATTGCCAATATTATTTTAAGTGATTTTTGTAATAAAATATTTTTTTAATGTTTATCGTTATGGAATTTGTTTGACTCTTTATGAAAATTATTTAGAGATTTCACATTCATGCTGATACAATCATAACTATGATGAATATATTTTATATTGATACAATCGTAACTATGATGAATATCTTTTATATTGATACAATCGTAACTATGATGAATATCTTTTATATTGATACAATCATGATGTTTAAGAAAAATCACTTAAATTATAATAATCATAAAATTTCTGATTGTTTTGTTTTTGTTTTTGCTTTTCATCATATCTAAGAGCTGATCGGTCTCTTGATTGAATGTACCCTCATTCTTGAACAGGAGACTTCAGTAATCATCAGATGATGCTTTTCTTGTGATTATTATGACATGTTTGCTTTTTTATTCTTACCCTCTTTATTCTGTCCCATAAACTAAACTGAACAGCTTATCTTATCAGCAATGGTCAGCAGGTTGATTTTATATTGATACAATCATAACTACGATGAATATTTCAGACTTTCTTTGTGAAAATTTGAAATATTTTAATATTCTAATAATATTCATCAGCTATAAACGAATAGCTCCACTCTGCTGCTTTGTTAATTCTTAACTAAAGGCAAGGTAAAAAGAGTCAGAGTAAATCCTGACAAAACATCCGGTTTGGAGTTTCTTCATTGTCTGACTTTATAGCCACAATACAACCGTTGATTACGATATGTTCAAAGGTGAATTATAATGTAAAAACAATAAACATGCTATGACACACACACTAATATATATATATATATATATATATATATATATATATATATATATATATATATTCAAACTAGCTGCTTAATGACAATCCCATATAAAGTTATCTCATATATAAAACAATCCCATATAAAGTTATCACATATATAAAACTGCTTCACTGAAGTCTAAATCGGGTGAACCCATACTAGACAAAGTTAAACAGCTAGACAGCTGGGTTGAACACTACTCCGAGCTTTACTCCAGGGAAAACATGGTACATCAGTCCGCCCTGGATGCCATTGATCGTCTACCACTGATGCATGAGCTCGATGAGGAGCCTTCCATAGAAGAACTATCCTGGGCAATAGACAGACTGCCATCAGGAAAAGCCTCAGGAAAGGACTATATTCAAGCTGAGGTCTTAACAAGTGGAAATGCTAGCCTGCTTCAGCCCCTCCATAGTCTTCTGATACAGTGTTGGAGAGAAGGCTCAGTGCCTCAGGGCATGAGAGACGCAAATATCATCACTCTCTACAAACACAAAGGGGACCACGGTGACTGCAACAACTACCGCGGTATCTCACTGTTGAGTTTCGTTGGCAAGCTATTCGCACATATAGTATTACTGCGACTACACGTTCTTGCCGATCGAATCTACCCAGAATCTCAATGCGGTTTTCGTTCAGAGAGATCAACAATCGATATGATCTTCTCCCTACGCCAACTGCAAGAGAAGTGCAGAGAGCAAAACCAGCCTCTGTATGTTGCCTTCAAAGACCTGACCAAGGCATTCGATCTCGTGAGCAGAGATGGACTATTCAAAATTCTCCCACTGATCGGATGCCCACCAAAACTCCTCAGCATCATAAGATCCTTTCATGATGGCATGAGGAGCACTGTGCAATTTAACGGTGGCATGTCTGCTGAGTTCGGAGTGAGGAGTGGTGTCAAACAGGGTTGTGGGTTGGCCCCAACACTCTTCGGCATCTTCTTCTCCCTACTCCTGAAGCATGCTTTCAAGAACACAACGGATGGTATCTGCTTGCACTCCAGGTCAGATGGTGGTCTCTTCAACATCGCCAGACTCCACTCCAGGACAAAGACCAGGACAGTTCGGATAAGAGACATGCTGTTTGCCGATGATGCAGCTATAGCATCGCATCAGGAAGATGGTCTTCAAAGACTGATGGACAGGTTTGCTAATGCTTGCAGCCTGTTCGGTCTCACCATCAGCCAGAAGAAAACTCAAGTCATGGGACAAGCAACCGCCTCCCCACCCAGCATCACAATCCAAGACACACCACTAGAGGTCGTACGCCAGTTTCAATATCTAGGCTCCACTACTTCAGACACCCTCTCATTGGACGTGGAGCTAAACAAAAGGATTGGAAAGGCATCTACAACCCTCTCTAAACCAACTAAAAGAGTCTGGGAAAACAGGCACCTGACCACCTCCACCAAGATGACCGTCTACAGAGCGTGCATCCTCAGTGTTCTACTGTATGGGAGTGAATCCTGGACTACATACTCAACACAAGAGAGGAAACTCCAGGTCTTCCATATGAGGTGTATACGTAGGATACTTGGTATCACATGGCAGGACAGAGTAATACTGATGTTCTGCAGAGAGCGGGCATCCCATCAATTTACTCCCTACTGCGTGAGCGACGTCTTCGCTGGCTGGGCCATGTGCGCAGGATGGATGATGGGCGCATCCCTAAAGACCTTCTCTATGGCGAGTTTGCCTCAGGCTCAAGAAAGAGGGGGCGACCCCACCTTCGCTACAGGGATGTCTGCAAGCGTGACATGAAGGCTCTCTCGGTGGACAGGAATACATGGGAAGCCTCTGCAGCTGACAGAACTGCCTGGAGGAAAATGATACGCCAGGGGATTATCATCAGCGAGAGGACCTTCCATGTTGAAAACGCTGCAAAGAGAGCTAGGAGAAGAGCGAGTGTACAGGTGGAACAGCCGGACGAAGCGGCAAATTGCATAACAACCTTCGTATGTCAAGGCTGTGGCAGATTATGCAAATCAAGAATTGGTCTCTACAGTCACACAAAAGGATGCAAACAGGCAACATCTTAATACGGCGCTGATCCATAGTCGTTTCGACTGACGGATGCCACACATATATGGGAGATAACTTTATATGGGATTGTAATTAAGAAAATAAAGTTTGAATTAATTTTTTAATTAGGCGAAGACCAGTAATACAAAATAAAGCAAAATTAAGATAGAAACGTAGGGGGGGGGGGGTCGATAAATTGGAAAATATTGAAGATAAAAGTCATCTATATTATATATATATATATATATATATATATATATATATTAATCATTGTATAAAAACAAGATTAAACATAATTATGAAGCACATTATATATATGTATTTGGGGGTAAAAATTTACGTATGGTCAGCTATCTGTGTGAGTCAATGAGACTTCCATAGAACACCCTGACCCCATCGACGCCACAAAGAAAAAGGAATTATATATATATATATATGTGTGTGTGTGTGTGTGTGTGTGTGTGTACACACACCCAATATAATAAGTTTAAAATAAAATGAGATTGTCATTAAAAGTTAATGTTAGAATTATCAATTTAAATTTAGGCTAAGACCAGTAATACAGAATTTAAAAAAAGAAAAATTCAGATAGAAACGATAGATTGGTAAAAAACTTACTATAAAAAGTTATCTCCCTTTCATAGCTAATGTACAAGAAAGATTAAAATTGAAAAAAAAAAAATTAAAAATAAAAAGAATTTTCATTAAATGATTAACATAACCAGCAGAGGATGAAGAATATTGTATGTTCCGAGTCGTTAAATTTCGTATTCATCATTATGCAGCCAGCTCTCTATTGATAATTATTCAATAAAAAATGTTGTTTTAATTCGAAAAATGTTTCATTTAAATTATTAATTTGTTGTTGACTCTTCAATGTTGTTTTAATTCGAAAAATGTTTCATTTAAATTATTAATTTGTTGTTGACCCTCCAATGTTGTTTTAATTCGAAAAATGTTTCATTTAAATTATTAATTTGTTGTTGACCCTCCAATGTTGTTTTAATTCGAAAAATGTTTCATTTAAATTATTAATTTGTTGTTGACTCTCCAATGTTGTTTTAATTCGAAAAATGTTTCATTTAAATTATTAATTTGTTGTTGACTCTTCAATGTTGTTTTAATTCGAAAAATGTTTCATTTAAATTATTAATTTGTTGTTGACCCTCCAATGTTGTTTTAATTCGAAAAATGTTTCATTTAAATTATTAATTTGTTGTTGACCCTCCAATGTTGTTTTAATTCGAAAAATGTTTCATTTAAATTATTAATTTGTTGTTGACTCTTCAATGTTGTTTTAATTCGAAAAATGTTTCATTTAAATTATTCATCTCTTCTGAAAAAATTACTTGAATATTACTGTATTATTAAACAAAACAACTTTAATCGTGTTAACAAGTGCAAAATTGCCGCCATCTTGTTTAAATCAAAACGCAAAATTATCCCCCTTTTGAGCCTTCCTGTATTACGACCGTTTTTTTCCAAATCTATGTTCTATTTTCTTTAATAATTTTTACCCTTATCGATTTTCGTAATTTTGGGATTTAATCAGTGGCGGCTCGGGCCTGGGGCTGTGGAACTGCAGCAGCACTAGGTGTATCAAAATATTTGTAGGAATTTTTGACACCCCTAACACGAAACTGCAAATAAAATATTAAAAAAAAACTCGTAATTTCTCTTTTAAAGGTGGGTTGTTTATTTTCTTTATGGATTATACTTAAAAAAAAAAAAACTACTAAAATTGTATAAAAAGTAATAGAAATATATTTAAAAAAATAGTAATGAAATTAATTGAATGTTACGAATTCAGTATTTTTCAATTTTTAAACTTTAAAAATCTATCAAAATGTTTCTATTGATTCTATTACGAAAAACGATGCAATTAAATAGAAATGAAAATACGTTTCGAATACAATTAACGAAAATTGAGATTTGCTAAATAAAAAAAACGAAGAGTTCGAATCGTAACAAGGGAGTTATTTTCTGAAAGTTTTCAAAATCTTAGCACAACTTCATTTTCGCTAATTATCTTCGAAATTTGTTTTCATTAATAATTAATGTTTTTACATTGTCTTTCGGGATTTTTAAAAAAAATATATTTGGTGCAAGTCTATAAATGGTCCGCCGGTCCGGTCCATAAGTAATCTTTTTTTACAATAAAAATCTTAAAAAACATTTTTATAATGTACGTACTTACTTGTCACTGCATGAAGATGTCATTCCAAAAATCACGTAAATCGATCAAGTAGTTTTTTTTTTATTTATTTAAGAAAATCAAATGTTATGAAACATTTTATCGAAGAAAAACTTCACGTCATTTTGTTTTTGAATGATAAACTGCTAGCGACACCTATTGGGAATGTTTGGAATATAAGATCAGCAAGGGGCAGACAATCGACTTTCCAGAAAAAACTTGGACACTTAAGACATTTATAAGTTTTTGAGGATGTTGAAAACGAAAATAACGTTTAAAATTCCAGCAAACGAGTAGTTTCCATTATATGAAGAAATGTTAGTTTAAAGAAAGTGGGGGATCACTTTTCTATAATATTTTAACGTATAATGATCACCCACTTTATGGCCACCATTAGTGTAAAACTTTTATTTACGCCGCTGAGATACACATTTGCCGAATTTTTGTTGGAGGAGCGTCAACGTGTGAGTGCTCAATTTACGTAAAATTCTTCATATCTTGGAAACTACTCGTTTGCTGGAATTTTAAATATATTTATTATTGCGACGTGAAAAGAAAATAGAAACGATTGGTTTCACTGAAAATTCAATATTTCGATGTCCAAATGTATATATGTGGCGAACATATTAAAGCGATAACTCCCACCCTCTGTAATTTTTTTTTTTTTGCGTTTTTTTTATTTTAATTTTTTTCATCGGATTATTAATGAAATGTTACTAATAAACCAGATTATCAATAAATAAATAAATTAATGAAATAAAAAATGCAAAAACATTTCATTATTTAACTTTAAAAAAAATCGATAATCTATTTTCGGAAGCATCGACTTTTTTCGGCTAATTTTCGCAAATATTGACTTTCTAAAAAAGCTGTTTGGCTTTCAAAAAATGCCAATAAAGAGCTACATCCCCCCCCCCCCCCAAAAAAAAGTCGATGCTTCCAAAATGAGGCAGTTTTGCACTTACGCCCGGCAAAGTCGAAAGTAAGTTCGACAACTCTATAAGGGTCGTATCAGTATTTTACACCGTCACTTGATTAAATAAATTAAACGGACAAAATACACATTTTTATATATTTATAACCATTTATTAAAGAGAAAAAAAGAAACAATTTTAGAAAGTGTATTATTGTCTTAACAGAAGAAAATATTAAAATAAAGTAAACGAACAAAATATACATTTTTAAATATTTATAATTATTTATTTAAGACAAAAATGAAACAATTTTTTGAAAATGTATTATTGCATTAACAGAACAAATAAATAAAATAAAATCTGTAGTAATGAACCACGTAACAAAATATAAATTTATATAAGAAAATAAGACAGTTAAGCAAAATAAGATAGTCTTTCAGTTAAGCAAAGTCGAAAGTTCGACAACTCTAGAACGGTTACATCAGTATTTACACCATCAAATCATGTGTTATTTTGTTAAGAAAATTATATCGAATAAACTGGAAGAAACCAGGTGTATCAGAATTTTTGAGGAATTTTTGACACTCCTAACACGAAACTGCGAATAAAATATAAAAAACTCGTAATTTCTCTTTTAAAAGTGGGGTGTTTATTTTCTTTATGGATTATACTTCAAAAATAAACTATTAAACTTGTATAAACAATAGAAATATTTTTTTTTTATTTTTTAAAAAACAGTAATGAAATTAATTGAATTTTACGAGTTCAGTATTTTTCAATTTTTAAACTTTAAAAATTTATCAAAATTTTTCTATTGATTCTATTTTTTCGATATTTTCAGGGTCAATGTGAAATTTTATGTTCTTTCCAATAAACCGAATATAATATTTTAGACAAACGTTTTTTTTAATTCACGCCCCACCTCCCATCATTTTGAAATGTCTATCAAAAAATAAATAATTAATTTACACACCAAAGTTTTATATATCACAAAGTGAAGATTTGTTGTTTTTTTGTTATTTGTTTTAAATGAAACCTTGGTCCTTGCTCCTTTAATTGAAAAAAAAAAAAAAAATAGGGTATGAATTATATATTTCGAGTAGTTATAAGCTTTGAAGGACGGGCGCGGGGTCGAATTAATTCACGCCCTCCCCATTTTGAAGTGTCTATTAAAAAGTAAATAATTAATTTACTCACCAAAGTTTTATATATCGCAAATTGAAGATAAAAGATCAATAAATAATATATTCAAATTTAAAACAAAAAAGTGTTTTTAGAAAGTTACCTATAAAGTCCGAAGTTTAAAACCTTTTTTTTTTGTTTAATCACGTTATTTTTTTTTTTGTTTTTTTTTTAATGCCACCTTGGTCCTTGCTCCTTTTATTGAAAAAAAAATAGGGTTTGAAGTATATATTTCGAGTAGTTATTAGCTTGGAAAGACAGGGGGGTCTAATTTTTCAATATTTTTCACGCAGTTTCTGACACACCTACGTAAACGAACAAAATACACATTTTTATATATTTATAACTATTTATTTAACAGAAAAAAGAAACAATTTTTTTAGAAAGTGTATTGTTGTCTTAACAGAACAAAATATAATAAAATAAAACACTGAAACTTTGTCGTGTGTAAAGCGTAAAACTTGAAATAAAATATTTAAACATTTTAAAATGTCTAAATACTTTTTTTAAATATTTGAATACATTAATAATTCGTAATATCGCGATAAAACTTTAATAATTTGTAATATCCGTATTTGAGAGTTTTATCTTCAAATTAAATTTTTTAAAAAATTAATTTTTTTAAAAACCGTGAAACTTTGCTGTGCGTCATAAAAGAAAATAACAAAATATTTAAATAATTTTTTAAATATTTTTTTATTAAATATTTTTTTTAATTTTATGTTTTAAAACTTTAACAATTCATAATATCGTGATTTAAGGTTGTCGGGCTTACTTTCGAATTTCCCGGGCTCAAATATAAAAATATTAAAACTGTGAAACTTTGCCGTGCGTAATAAAAGAAAGCATAAAACTTGAAATAAATAAAATATCTTTAAAAATATTTAAATATTCTTTCGTAATATCATGATTTGTCGGTGTAAAATACTAATATGACACTTCTAGAGTTGTCGAACTTACTTTCGACTTCGCCGGGCGTAAAGTGCAAGACTGCTCTAAATGGGGCATCGATTTGTTAGAATGTTGAATTAGAAACGAAGCACCCCTTAAAAATGTTATTTCTTTTAAAAAAATATTTTGGATATTTAGTGATCATTCGATAATAATCTGTTGAAAAACATTAAGCAGCCGAAAATAAAAAAAAATTACAGAGGACGTATGAAAAAAACAAACTATTCCATTGGGACTTCTGCAGTTTACGAACCGTGTAATTTTTTAGATTAAATGAAAATTTATAGTATTTCTTGTTAGATGAAAGTACAAGGGTTGTTTCTGTGTGTTTCTTAATTATTTCAATTTAAACAAATTGTTTCGTAGTGTTTTCTTTAACGATACAATTAGTATTAAATCTAGGTTTTCTCAAAGCATTTTTCGGGATAAAAAAATAATAATATACATATTTTTTAACACCTATAAGTAATACCGCATTCCATTTAATATATTTCTGAATTTACTGTTTTTCATACGACGCCGCCATTAATTTCTGTAAAAATTTCTTCACATATACAGAATACCGACCGTACTATTTTTAGTTAGGATTTTCAAATTATATTCAATGTTTACTGTATATTGTCAGAAAAAAAAAAAAAAAAAAAAAAAAAAAAAACTAACTTTTCTGTTGGAACTTCTGCAGTTTACGAATCGTGTTTTTTTTTTTTTGTTTTTTTTTTTCAGGTTAAATTTAAATTTATATTAGTTATTGTTAGTTTAAGTTCGAAATCCCCCCCTTCCTCTTCTGATTGGGTTTCTTAATAACGCTATTATTTCAATTTACAATCGAACAAATTGTTTCGTAATGTTTTTAATTTATATAACAGTGAAATCATTTTTAAATTTTTTCATAAACAGAATTTTTCAGGGTTAAAAAATTAATAAATATACTTTTTGATATACCTCATAGTAATGCCGTATTTCATATAATATATTCATGAATGAACTGTCTTTTTTTGTTTCGTACGACGGCGTCATTAATTTCAATAATAATTTTAAAAAAATACTTATTTCTTCAGTATGTGCAGAATACGTAGCGTATTATATTTTGGTGAGGATTATCAAATTAAATCCAACTTTTACCCGTTTTTTTTTTAATTTTTTTTTTAGGTAACAGTATATACAGTGTGACCCCCCCCCTAAAAAAAACAAAAAAAAAAAAAGAAAAAAACAGAGGACATTCAATTGTTTTTCTGATCATTTTACAGTCAACGGAGAAAAATGACCAAAGACCCTAGCGTTTTGATGTGATGTTTTGAATATAATAAACTAGTTATGACCAAAGTTTCATTTCATTCTGACAAAACACAAAGAAACGGGGCCTAATTAGAGTTGGGGCCCGTTTTATTTTTTTTTAGGGGCGAGGGGTCACCCTCACCCTGTACAAATGTCCATTCTTTTTTGGATTTTTTTTCTTTTATTGTAAATAAGGTAACTAATTTGTTTTAAGGGTATTCAGCTGACAACGTTTTATTTGTGCAAACCGCTGGTGAAAACTTTTTTTCATAAATTAAAAAAAAACATATTTTTTTAACTTCCTTATTTGAAAGATTCCTAAGCGATGTGATACGACACGTACCATGTGAGAAAAACACTACAGAAGGTGTTGAAATGGCACAAAATAGTCCCAAGGTCTAGGGGTTCATACCATGCAAACGGTAAATTTGCGGCGGGTTTGATTATCAGATTCGTTGTCAGCGACCTCGAATACCCCTAAAAAAAAAAAAAAATTAGAGGTCGGTGTTCTGTTGTAACGTAAGATAACATTTACCGTAAATAATTTGAAATACGGTTTGAAATATGTTTATAGTAATTATTATCTTTCAGATTAACAAAACAATATTTTCAGTAATTTTACGAAAAACCTTTAAATAAATTAATTTTCTTTTAGTGGCCAAATATTGCTAATATACTATTAAACTTTGACGAATCGATACAAAAAAAAAAACTAATAACTGCGCATTTTGCTAAAAATACGATAATTTATTTAAATGTTATTCAATATCACTTCACCCGTGGTCGACTATAGATGGCGAAAATAGTTGTTCTGTATTAACAAACAATTGGGGTTTGTATTACTGTACACAGATTCGAAAAAGTTGTCAAAAAACAAATATATAACAAATAAATGCTATCAAAGGCAAAATAAATTACTTTTCTACCTAACTGGGTATTTTTTTGTGTTTTTATTCAGTGTAACATGTTTATTCAGCTCGAAAAACATGCAGTGTTTACCGATGTATTGGAAAATTAAAAATGGCGGCCAACTCTCTCGGAGAGGGTAAGTTTGGGAAAAGGTATTATAAATAATAAACTAGACAAAATACTGTTAGAAATTCGCTCAATATATGTTACCGTGACATAACTTGACATATATTTGGTGGTTTTTAATAGTATTTTGTCTAGTTTATTATTTATTACACCTTTTCCCGAACTTACCGTGTTAAAGAGAGATAGTTTTGTGTGTGTGTGTGGTTGAGCGTGTTTTAAAGCGTCTATTTAATTAAAAACACAAGTAATGGCGAGTTGGTAAGTTAGAACGACAAGATAGCCGACATTCAAACATTCAACTGGGAAGTTTCGATAATCACTTCAATCATGAAAACAAAAACTGCAGATAGACATTTATACTTGTCGGCCATGTTTTCTTTTTAACGTTGCAATTCGTCATCACTTTATTTTCGAAACAAATAAAACTTTAAAATAAAAAAAGTCTACTTGTTATGTATTTGATTTTTTTAAAAAAATCTTTGTTTTCTTCTCAGCTAATATATATTTTTAGAAACTTTCATATTTTTTAATGATAAGAATTAGAAACATTTATTCATATGAACATATAATAGCTCCTTCCTTTTCTTTTAATAGAAACATTTAATAATAATAATTAGAAACAATTTATTCCGAATATTTTTTTAACAGATTACATTGCCTTTTACTTATTATAGGATGTTCAGGTTGAATTCAATTCTTATGGTTTTTGTTGTTTATTAAATTTTATATGAAACTACAGAATATTATTTTATGTTCCCGCTCACCATGTTAAGCATGGGTTTCTAAATAAGAGCGTTACTATTTCAGCACGGTCCGTATTATATATAAGCACCAAAAAGTTAAAGTTTAATTTAATCTGAAAGGAAAAAAAGGTTTGTTAAATTCATGTTTGTTCAATTCCGGATCCATTTATAAAACAAATAAATTTTTGATGCTAATGCAGAGAGTGATCCGCGCTATTTTTTTTTAAACCGTATTTTCACGTCTAATTAAAGTTTTATGATATGTTTTTTTTAAATTCAGTTGTAAGGTTAAAGTACACAATAGGTACAAAACACCCTCCCCAGGTTAAGAATGGATTTTTAAATAATAACGATATTATTTCAGCACGGATCACTCTCTGCATGAGTACGAAATTTTTAGTTTCCAAAGAAAATAATAAAAAAAAAAGAAGATTATTTTAGATAGTAAATTGCTTTCTATGAATTCCTGTATACAATTTTGGAGGAACCGATTTAAAATATTGAACGTTCAAATGACTTCACAGTCGACAGTCATTTAAAGTGAAAAACTACACATTTTACCATTTCAATTTCTTTACCGTTTAAATTTCTGTAAGTAAAACTGATCCGGCAAAGAGGAAATCGAGAAGTTCATAGAAAAAAACAAAACAAAAAAAAAACACTGACGTAAAATGCATTGCATTGTTAAAAGTAATAAAATATCGAAAAACAATCTTACCTTTCGTTGTAAACAATTGAATACGAAAACGGCAATAAGAATTTGGATGATTTCTTTTTTGTTTATGTCAAAAAATGAAAATTTGGTCAATTTGTAGGGATTTCTTTACAAAATTAATACAATTTCAAATGTCCAATTCATTAAGAAATCCAAGAATGAATGAATAGTGAAAAAGTTAAAAAAATGAAAAACACGATTGAAACGTGGATTTTTAAAATGGATGAACAAAAATTGAAAGTTTAAAATGAAAATATATGAAGATTAAAAAATATTAATAAAGATAAAACGTTATAATGAAACGTTTTCACTTTTTAAATGTCCGTAAATTACGTGTTAAAAAAACGTTTTCCTATCAACGTATTGTCCATTCATAAGACTAAAATAATTAAAAATGAGAAAAAGAATAAAACTAAGATATCTTTGTTCTGCGTTACTTATATGTTAACGGCCAAGAACAGTTTATATAAATATTTAAATGGATATACATTATGCAAATATATATTATGTAAATATATCTGTATTTCAATTAAAGTAGTGTATATATATATATATATATATATATATATATATATATATATATATATATATATGTATATATATATGTATATATATATGTATATATATATATATATGTATATATGTACATATATATGTATATATGTATATATATATATATGTATATATATATGTATATATATATGTATATATATATATGTATATATATATATATGTATATATATATATATGTATATATATATATATATATATATATATATATATATATATATATATATATATATATAACAACATAATGTCAACCATCGTTGGTATTTTTATTTTATTCTCATATATATATATATATATATATATATATATATATATATATATATATAACAACATAACGTCAACCATCGTTGGTATTTTTATTTTATTCTCATATATATATATATATATATATATATATATATATATGTATATGTATATATATATATTTTTAAATATATATATATATTTAAATATATATATATATATATTTAAATATATATATATATTTAAATATATATATATATATTTAAATATATATATATATTTAAATATATATATATATTTAAATATATATATATATATATATATTTAAATATATATATACCTTTATGTATATATATAGATATATATATCTTTATTATATATATGTGTGTGTGTGTATATCTTAAAACATATATCTATATCTTTATATATATATATATATATGTGTTAAAATATATACTTATTATATATTCAGATATATTGCATATATTTATATATATTCAGATACACACACATGTATATATATATATATATATATATATATATATATATATATAATTCTTTTAATGTATATTTCTAATAATAAATTTATGTTTTTTTATAGCAATATCACTCCAAAATAGGCAGAGTGCCACTTTAATACAGGGGGCAACTATTTGGTACATAATTTCTAGGAGTACTATGTAGGGAGGTGAGCAGCAAGATGTATGTTTATAATACATTTGAACTTCTGCATGTCAGTAAAATCAGGGAAACAGAAATCCGGAAAGCAATTCCAAAGTCTTGTACATTTTTTACATCTACGGATTTCTAATGCATAGGGGTCGGATTTTGCTGTTTGTATGGTTTGTCTGGGGTGTGTACGTCGAAGGGGTACAAGGGCTTGTAGTTCGTCGGAGCACCTTCTATTAAAGTACTTGTGAAACAGGCAGAGGGTGCAACATTTCGTCAGTGGGACAGCAGTTTAAACCTAACGGATAGTGCGGGATATAGTAAGTTGGCGACTCTCTTTTGGACCCTGTTTGAAGTGGAGACAACTAGCAGATTCACAAGCCCAAATATGGCAACAATACTATATACATGGCAACAATACTATATACATGGCAACAATACTATATACATGGGCGAATTGTGGCGTTGTAAAGGCACAGGATACTCTCAGGCGTAAGCAACTTTATAGCACGATGGAGGAAGCCCATCTTCTTTGCAGCAGCCTTGGCAATGAACTCAATGTATCTGTTCCAACTCATGTTCCTCCTGAACGTTAAGCCGATGAGTTTTAAAGAAGTATTTTCAGGTAATGTATCATTTGTCATGTCTATTAGTGGTTGAGAATGTTTCTTGTAATTATTAAAGACAATGAGCTGAGCTTAGTCTTGACAGTATTGAATGTGACCATCTATTTTGGCCCCGTTTTGCCTTTGATAGATGTTCATCCGTTTTCCCCTCGTTTCTGTTATAGAGCGTGGTGTCGTCAGCAAATCTACCCATCTCAGAGACAATTTCATCAGGGGTCATTTATGAATATTAGGAATAATAAAGAGACGATAATCGACCCCTGAGCTACATCCGCATTTATATCAGATTGTTTTAATGTGCAACCATCGAGGGCAACATGGATTCTTCTTTTACTAAAGAAGAATTTAATTATGTTAAGTATTCGTCCATTATTTAATATCTCCAGTTCGATTGGTTTCGATACATTGGCTGTAACACTTTGGCAATAATGGTCGTCAAAATCCAAATCTTTTTTATCACAAAAGTTTAAACAGAAGTCTTTTCATCTTTTTTACAAAAAAGTTTAAACAAAAGTCTTTTCATCTTTTTTACATAATCCTCAATACAAACCGAATTTAAAAATTACTTCTATGCAAAAATTAACATTATTTATATTAATCACTTTCAACTCATTTTTATATGAAATTCACATAACTATATTAGTGTTAAACCTATTCAATATCTTCATACACACATTTTAACATGTTATGCTTTACTAAAACAGAGAAGACTTTCTCTATTATGCATTATTATTCGTCGGACTACTGTTCTCATCTTGAGTGTGATTTTCGCAAAGTTTCGGTCCATATAATCTCCGACCTTCTTCAGGTGTATCTTGTCGAACTCGGGAATGTTTCTGTCGAACTCGGGAATTTGGACAGAATTTCGAGCAGAAACATTCGCGAGTTCGACAAGATACACCTGAAGAAGGTCGGAGATTATATCGACCGCAACGTTGTGAAAATCAAACTCAAGATGAGAACAGTAGTCCGACGAATAATAATAAAAATAATCAACCCTCATCTCAAAAATTCAGAAACGTCAAGAAGATTTTCCTTTGTCTTTCATGTGCCCAGTCTCAGGAGATATTTCTCTGAACATGTAAGGGCTCCTAGCCCGTGGAACATGTTACAATGGGACTGCTTCTGTGTAGAATAAAACATAGTCTTCTTCAAATCGAATGTCACCAAGTACTCTAACATATATAACAAGCTGGTTAGAGTGTTCGGTAATGGACTGAGAGCTTGGAATTCACTCCTCGGTCGAATCATAATATATACATGGCAACAATACTATATACATGACAACAATACTATATACATGAGTGAATGGTGGCGTTGTAAAGGCACAGGATACTCTCAGGCGTAAGTAACTTTATAGCACGGTGGTTAAGCCCATCTTCTTTGCAGCAGCCTTGGCAATGCACTCAATGTATCTGTTCCAACTCGTGTTCCTCCTGAACGTTAAGCCGATGAGTTTGAAAGAAGTATTTTCAGGTAATGTATCATTAGTCATGTCTATTAGTGGTTGAGAATGTTTCTTGTAATTATTAAAGACAAGGAGCTTAGTCTTGACATTATTGAATGTGACCATCCATTTTGGCCCCGTTTTGCCTTTGATAGGTGTTCATTCGTTTTCCCCTCGTGTCTATTAAAAAGCGTGGCGTCGTCAGCAAATATACTCATCTCAGAGACAATTGCATCAGGGGTCATTTATGAATATTAGGAATAATAAAGATCCGAGGATCGACCCCTGAGGTACACCCGCATTTATATCATATTGTTTTGATATACGACCATCGAGGTCAACCTGGATTCTGCTTTTAGTTAAGAAGAATTTAATTTTGTTAAGTATTCATCCAGTCATCCAGTAATACAATAGGATCTGATTTTCGTGAGAATACTATTATTCAATATCTCCAGTTCGATTGGTTTCAATAAATTGGCTGTAACACTTTGACAGTTATTATCGTCAAAATCCAAATCTATTTTCTATTAAAAGTTTAAACAGAAGTCTTTTCGTCTTTTTTGCATGGTCCTCAGTACCAAAAATCGAATTTTAAAATGAAAAGGTCTGTGGAACTCGTTACCATGGGACAGCTTCTCTGTAGACTACAACATAGTCGTCTTCAAATAAAATGTCAGTAAGTAGTTAACCTATTTAACACGATGGTTGGATTTTCGCTAATGGACTGAGAGCCTGAAATTCACTTTTCGGTCGATTCATACCAAAGACAGTAAGTTTAGTCATCCTAGGAAAAAGAGTAGCGTCCCTGGAATATGCATTGGTGTAGTTGCAAATAAAATATAGCTAAACGATAAAAAACATCATTCGTCATCACAAGTATAATCAAAGGAAAGGCCGAGGCGGACAAGACATGTTTCACCTTTATTATTTATTAGCCTTTATGGTCAAAGAGATAAAATAGACTGGAAAAACTGATGCCTGCGAACTTAATAAACGCGGGAATCTCTACTGTGTAGAAGTGGTATTTTGTTGCTTGTTGGGTTTGTCCGCGGTATCTATGTCGGGAGGGGGTACAAGGGGTTGTAGTTCGTTGGAGCATATGTAATCAAAATACCTGCAAAACAGGCAGAGGGTTGCAACATTTAGTCGGTGGCTGAATCCTAGCTGATAGTTTGGGGCCTATCAGATTGACGACTCTCTTTTGAACACTGTCCCGGGGTGAGAGACTAGTAACAGATGAATCAACCCAAATGTGACAGCAATACTCCATAAATGGGTGAATTGTTGCCTTGTAGAGGTACAGGACACTTTCTAGCATGGCAGAGGGAACCCATTTTCTTCGCAGCAGCCTTGGCAATGCCCTCAATATATCTGTTTCAGCTCATGTTCCCGGTGAACGTTAAGCCGAGGTGTTTGAACGAAATTATAACTCATTTCAACAAACAAAGTCTGTCATAATTTGCCGTAATAACGATAATTCGGAACATGTAAGGAACAGTTACTACACTTTCGTTTTACTCTTCTGTATCCGAATACATATACATCTCATGAAAACGTATGCAAACATTAATAGCCAAACTAATTTCGAAAACAATCAAAACAATGAAACACAAATTTATTAAAAAAAAAGGTTAAAATCTATAAAGAAAGAAGAAACACAAATAATTAGTTTTTATGATTGTACGAATACGATTCTGCGAAGATTTAACATAACCATTTAACGTTGCATATAGAACGAGCTACTTAATTGAGGGGTATTTTCACATGGAAAAAATAAATTAACGAGAAGCCGCTTTAACGTTACTGAGTGGTGAAGTCAGCTACTTTCCTTTCGAATGGTGAGGTAATGCCTGGGAATGTTCAATTCAGGACAAGTGAAGCCTTTGATGTAACTCCGCCATATTGATGAGAATGCGAAACCTGCCTGACGTGAACATGAAAACCAAAAACAGGAAAGTTATCATGAATTTAATCAAATCAGGTTTGATAACAATAAGTTGCAAGTTTCATAATGCAATCATGTGATCATAATTTATTATTTTGTGGTCAAAGTTTATTTTTAGTTCAAATCTATTTTTGTCGTTTGACTTACTTCCTTTTATTTGAGTTGTTTCTGTAATTTTTTATGTGAGGATTATTTTAATTATTCGGACTACTGTTCATGTTGAATGTTAACAGCTGTTAATCCAAATAATAATGAAATGTTCTGTCTTAAAATAAATTAAACCTGGCTTTTATATATTTTTATATTATTTTTTTTTAATGAAAAAATATTAAAAACGTTTTGTTTATGAAAAAAATCAATAAAAATCAAATATAATCTAAACTTGATAGGAAAACAATGCGGCACACTTAACTAATGAACAGACATTTTTACACGAGGAACGAAATAATGATTACACCGTGTTACGATGACCTAACTTCTTTGTTCGTTAGCAGTTGATTTCTTTCTTTTAATAATTTTATGGTTAAATCGTGTTTTTCGACGTTTAATTGTGATTCTTTTATATTTTCATATATTTTATTTCTTAATGAATTGGATACACAAAACAAACATTGTATCAATTTACTAAAGAAATCAAAACAAACAAAACGAATTTTCTGTTTTGAACACAAAAGAAAAATTGACTTTTTTTTGTTTTGAATTCCTGGAATAGAAGGTAAGTTACTTTCTTTCTTTGATTTTGTTTTGTTTTTTATTTATTTATTTTTTCTCCTTCCTTATCTTAAAAACAATCTTAAATATTAAAATTATTTATTTTTTATTCCTTAACTTTAAAAACAATCTTAAATCTTAAAATAAGTTAATTTTTATTGCATTTATAAGAAAGCTTTTTAAAAATTCCATTGAATAACTTTTTTAAAAAGTTTATTTTTTGCGATCTCTCTCTAAAATATTAATTCTTAAAATAATCGAAAACATTTAAAAAAGTTTATTTTTGTGCAATCTCTCTCTAAAATATTAATTCTTAAAATAATCGAAAACATTTAAAAAGGTTTATTTTTTTTGCAATCTCTCTAAAATATTAATTATTAAAATAATCTAAAACATTTTAAAAAGTTTATTTTTTTTTTTTTTGCAATCTCTCTCTAAAATATTAATTCTTAAAATAATATAAAGCATTTAAAAAATTTTATTTTTGTGCAATCTCTCTCTAAAATATTAATTCTTAAAATCATCTAAAACATTTTAAAAAAAAGTTTATTTTTTTGCAATCTCTCTCTAAAATATTAATTCTTAAAATAATCTAAAACTTTTTTTAAAAGTTTATTTTTTTGCAATCTCTCTTTAAAATATTAATTCTTAAAATAATATAAAACATTTAAAAAGGTTTATTTTTATTGCAATCCAATAACAATATTGATTCCGCCATGCTTTATAACAAACGTGAGGTGCTTATGCACTTTTGTTACCGGAAATATTTTTTAAATAGTATTTTCAAGTTTTACGACGTCTTTAATCTTTAATTGGAAAGTGAAAGTACAGAATAATTACAAAACATCCTCCCCTCCTCATGTTAAGAATGGCTTTTCTAAATAACGTTTCAGCACGATAACAAAAGTGCATAACTACCGAAACGTCAATAAAAATATATGAATCTCCGATTTAAAAAATCTTCCTAAAACTCTATTATTCAATCTGACCTTTAGATTTTTGTCAAAAAATGTGTTTGTTTACGTAAAATTGACGCGATTTCTGATAAAATGAAAATGTTTTCCATAAACTAAATAATTAAATTCGAATTTGGTCCAATTGTTAGACAACTTAGCACAAAGAACTGCTTTTTCGTCATTTAATGTTATTTTTTAATATTTTTTAAACTCTTTTACTGTCTACACTTACCTATTATGTCGTTAGAGAATTCCGTTTAAATTTTGATATTTTATCTAATATTGTGAGAACTTATTTCTCACATTCCAATTTACTCCCTGCAGCGGAAAAAGAATCCACAAATACAAAAGTCATATTTTTCAAACTCAAAATTTATTCAGAAGTAACAGCAATGAAAGTTTATTGGTTCTGGTAAAGTCCATTTGCAAAACGATGGCCAGTTTTGCCTCTATAGAGCGGGTAGTGTTAATTCCTATTGTCGGAGTGTTAGTTTTTGTTCCTCAAAAGGATCCACGTGTATTCATGGTGGACTCAGCAGGAATGTTGGCGTCTCTAATTAGGCATAATGAGAGTCGTTTCGGACTCTGTTGAATTGAGATAAGATCCAATATTTAGTAAATAAAACATGAATAAATGTTCATTTTATTTTACATGGTAGTAACCAGTTATCAAAGCAGGGAAGCCACTCGAAGATAAAGGTTATTGCTTGTACACTAATCAATGCGATAGGATTGTAGTAATCGTTAGTATTGGAAATTTGATAAAGTGTCCTACTTAAGGGGGACGTTCATCAGGAATTTGTTTATGTTGGACTTGGAGACACCCAAGTTGTAGTCAGGTGGGAAACTAGCAAATGGAAGAGAGTTCCACGGGCATGCACTTCTAAGAAAGAAGCTTTGTTTATGGAATCTACGTTTTGATTTTGGCACAGATAAAGAGTGGGGAAAATTATTGACAGTGGTTTCAGCTAAACGGGTGTTTATCGTGAAAGATTGGCGAGGGGCACCAGAGATTGAAGCTCAGACGAGCACTTACCATGGAAGTAATAATAAAAAAAGAAAGGCTCGCAAGGTCTCTTCGGTGGGAGATAGATTGCAGGGAAGAGAAAAGGGCATCCCCCACTAAGCCGCAAAGTCTATTTTGTACTCTGTCAAGATAGGATAGGCTGTTTTTAGCTGTGACTGCCAATATGTGGCAGCAGTACTCCATCCTTGGACGTACTTGGCTTTTATATAGATAGAGAATTGCATCAGCAGTGAGATATCTTCTAGAGCGGTAGAAGGATCCTACCATTTTTCCTACAACCTTGGCAACAGACTTGATGTACGTGTTCCATTTCAGATCCCAGAAGCTTGTCAAAGCATTGGCCCTCTTCAAGACGAGAGCCATCCATTTCAATTGATGCCAGATGGAGATCAGCGTTGATGATGTAAAGATAGGAGCTTGGTTTTAGATGCATTAAAAGTAACCAGCCACCTCTTCCCCCACTCTACCACGCACTAAAGATTAGAGGAGAGAGATCAGAGTGAACTCTGTCATTCATGACCGTTGATGCGTTGCCATAGATGGTTGTGTCATTAGCATAGATATCAACGAATGATTTATGTGTTTTGGGAGTTGAGGGTTTTCATTGCATAGGGTAGAATTAGCTGCAAAGTACTTGACAAATAGTTTGGCCTTATCTGATGCTGATGAGATGAACTCAGGTTCATTGATGATGGTTGGGATAGAACGCACGCTTTTCTTCAGGATCCTGTTTGCTATTTGCCAAAATTGGTGAGAACCAAGCCACTTCTCAGCTACTTTGGATTTAACGGACTGATCATATAGCTCTCTTGCATTTTTTATTGCTCTTTTACAGTGGTTGCTGGCAGTCCTGAAAGTAGGTGTATTCTCAGTAAACTATTATTTTGGTAGCTATGGAAAAAGTGATTTCTATGCGCGATGGCAGCAACACATTCCGGGTTGAACCATGGCTGGCTGTTAGTTTTTTTTGGGAATTTTTTTGATGGTATGAATCGGTCTATGCCTACAATTAACCATTTGGTCAGGTCTAATATTATAGAGGACACATCCTCATGAATCTTATCCTGTAATTAGGATAATTTCAGCAATATTATATCGTCTCTGCTTGTAGTGGTGTGATCCTTGTTCACCAACAATTTTGTGACACAACAGGAAGAAATTGACGTAGCTCCCTTCACTTATGGGAGCTGCTGAATTGTCGAGTTCCTGTTTGGACTAAAAAATAAAAGCATGATACAAAATGGCGCCAAGCAATTCACTTGACTCAATCAAAATTAACCAATTACGGCCGACGACCAAACTGCCTGGGCGGCCTAAATAAAACTGATGGCAAATGTAAATTGACGTTCTCACAGTATTTTAGGTTATAAAGTTTACATAAAATGTGCATACTTTATTTATTGGCAATCATGTATTAAAATGAACATCTTTATTTTGGCAATTACCAATTATTGTATTGGCAATTACCTATTATTGTATTGGCAATTACCAATTATTGTATTGGCAATCACCAACTAACAGAAACCTAATAGAAAAAATAATTTATAAATGTTTACAATCTAACCCAGCACAAATGTGCTTCTCAAAAAATCAAATTTGAATTGTTATTTGGTGTTAGTACACTTATTGATTCACGCTATGAATAATCCAATGCTGATTTAACAGGGAAATGCAATCATGTGATAAATTCTGCATTGATTATCAAATGTTTATGGAACACAAAAGATATCGATTATTGTCAGAATCAGATTAGGATAGAAAAGACAGAATCATTCTGTCAAATCCTAATTATGATATGAAGTTTTGATGTTGATCATCAGCTGCTACACTCAAACACCATTTTACCATTTTGTTGGATATTTTCAAAAAAACAAGTATCACATCCTTAAACATATCTGATATGATTATGATATGTCGTCACTTCTTGATCATGACGCACGACATCGCCAGCTGCTATGCTCAAACAATAAATAATTCTGATGCAAAAAAAAATCAGGAAGAAGCTCATTTGCAGATACTGTGCTACACAAACTAATAATGCATTGAACACTGTTTTACTGCAGTTTCAGCAGGTTTTTGAGATTTCTCCTTGAGGTAGTTTCCGAGAAGTTGCGAGAAAAGGGTATATTGTGTAGTAAAGCCCTCAGAAAACATTCGAATCCAGTGGAGATCTTTAAATATGGTAGTTAAAGATTCAAACAAAACAAAAACACTTTATGAACTGTTGGTATAGATATTGATACGATGATCTGCCCCACGAGATTTTAAACACACACAAAAATAAACCACTTTTAATTAAAAAAACAAATATAACAAAAGAGTATGTAGACTTTAATTGTTAAACATTACTGGTAAAATGTTCGTGTAATACTCACTAGAATCATTGAGTCACAACGTAGTTTTCGAATAATAATATTATTTGCGATACATTGTTAAATAATCACGAGAGGAGGATGAGGAACACCACATACAGTTTGTAGACAAAACAAAGGCTTTTAACTCTGTCAAAAGAACACCTTCTCTGATGTGATTATGACATTGAGTCTCACTCTTGATAATCAAACACTATTTTTCCATTTGGTATTTTCCAAAAGCAACTATCACTTACTTAACCCATATCCGATATGATTATGTTTGTAGACCTGACAAAGGTTTAAAGGAATAATAAGGCGTTTTTTTAATGATGTTGATTTCTTCCGAGGATATATCAGTGTATGCCTCGGACAATTCTAGGGCAATGTTAAAAAGTTCTCTGGATATCGAGGGATAAAAGTCTTCGTTAAAAAAATGTAGAAAATCAGTTCTAATAAACAATAACTAATGGATAAAAACTAAAATGAAAAATTCGTTTGATTTGGCAATGGGTGCCAGGGACTCTACAGAGGCATCAGATCTTGTGGGATTATTCATTCTATATACCTCACAAGCATATTTGATACTACAGATATTGGCCTATATAAAGATGACGGACTAGCCATAATAAAAACCTCCAACAAAGCCAAGGAAGATAATTTTAAGAAAATCATACACAAGGAAATTAAAAAATTAGGCCTAAAAGCAGACGTATCAGCTAACATAAAAATAACAAACTTCCTGGACGTCACGTCAAATTTAGATAAAAAAACATATGAACCCTACTTAAAAGATAACGCTACTCCAATATACATAAACCCCAAGACCAATCACTCATCATCAATTGTAAAACAGATTCCTAACTCGATCGTAAGTAGACTCAGTAATAACTCAAGCGATGAAAATGCATTTAACAGGTCAACCAATATCTATTAAACAGCCCTAAAAAATAGTGGATACAAAAATATCGATATCAAATATAAGCAACAAAACACCAATAACTATAATACAATTGAAAATAGAAGAAAAAAAAAACTATAATTTGGTATACGGCCCCATACAATCAAATGTTAAAAACAAAACTTGGCAAGAAATTTCTAGATCTTATTGAAAAACACTTTCCCGCAACCAACCCCTTACAAAAAATGTTCAATAAAAATACCTTAAAGTTATCCTACAGTTGTTGCGAAAGTTTAGATATGATAATTAATGCACATAATAATAAAATATTAAATAAAAAGAATATAAACAACAAAATAAACAATAAAAAAGTAAACACCATGACAAAAATAAAACTAACACTAGCAGAAATAATAATAATAATAATAATAATAATAATAATAATAAAATAATACTAAACCAACCTCGGACAAGAACAACCATACCATAAATAAAAATACTAATAACGAACGAGATAAATGCAACTGTAGAAACCGCACACTTTGCCCACTTCAAAATAAATGTCTAACCAAAAGCATAGTTTACCAGGCCACAATATTTGCGAAAGAAAACCCGAATTACAAGAAATATTACGTAGGTATGACTTCCTTAGATTTCAAAACTCGATATTATTACCACAAAAGTAGATTCAACAATAAAACACACCGTATGAAAACAACACTTGCAAATAAACACTGGAAACTCAAGGAAAGCGGTCATTAACCGGTAGTCGAATGGAAAATAATAAGACAAGCTACCACGAGGAGGGACGTAGACGACCCATGTAGATTATGCCTTCATGAAAAATTTGCTGTCCTGTACTTTAAAGAACCCCAACATTTATTAAACTGTCGAAGAGAAATAGCAATCAACTGTGTTCACAAGATAAAATTTGCTCTAGGATAGCGATACAAAATAGTTTTAAAACTAACAAAAACAATGGAAAATAAACAAATAAATGAATTAAATAAACATGAATATACATAAACGATCACATATATATGTATGTATATATATGTATATATATGTGTGTGCATATATGTATGTACACATATATATATATTTTTATATATAAACTAACATTAAAAAACACTAACCTAGATTAAAAACAGATCAAGAAACTAAATATTCAGGCTAAATAGAGTACCCACAAAAGAAACAGGTAAACCAGAGGTCAAATAGGCCTTTGTCCGATAAGTGCATGCCCATTGGCTGATAGGAAGGGCGCGGTGGATACTAGAAAGCTGATTGGCTAACTAAAATCTCAATAGAAGATGCGCATATAAAAACGAAAAACAACCACAGAATTCGCACATAAGCCTTAAGAGTCCTAGTGGATGAAATGCGGAATATTCAGTGTAGCTTAATCGCCATATACATTTCATAACTTACTATCAATATGTATATATATCACTATGTATATATATCACTATGTATATATATGAATATGTATATATATCAATATGTATATATATACCAATATGTATATATATATGTATATATATGTGTATATATATGAATATATATATATATATATATATATATATATCTCAATATGTATATATATATATCAATATGTATATCAATATGTATGTATATATATCAATATGTATATATATATCAATATGTGTATATATATCAATATATATATGAATACGTATATATATATGAATACGTATATATATCACTATATATATCAAAATGTATATATATATCACTATATATATCAATGTGTATTTATATCACTATATATACATCAGTATGTATATATATCAATATATATATATCAATATATATAATTAATATGTATATATATATATATATATATATCAATGTGTACATATGTATATATATCAATATATATATATAGTGTTATATATACACACATTGATATATATCTATACATATTGATATGTATATATATATCAATATGTATATATATCAATGAGTATATATATATATCAATATATATCAATATGTGTGTATATATATCAATATATATATATATATCAATATGTGTGTATATATATATATCAATATGTATATATATATCAATATGTGTGTATATATATCTAAATGTATATATATATCAATATGTGTGTATATATATATATATCAATATGTATATAAATATATCAATATGTATATATATCAATATGTGTATATATATATCAATATATATATATCAATATGTGTATAATAATGTGTATATATATATCAATATGTGTGTATATATATATCAATATGTATATATATATCAATATGTATATATATATATATCAATATGAGCAAACAGTTAATAAAATATGTTAAAACACTTTGAAAAGAGTTAAAAACATATTTAATCTGAAAAGGAAACACTAGATAAATGGATAGTCCTTAATCCGTGGAGTTTCTAAGAGGGTAGGAATTAGCAAAACGCGGGATCGGATTTTGCATGCAGAAGTATTTGATGAAACAACAAGTAAGTCAGAGATCTTACTTGAAAACAAAATAAGTTAAGCAGAGGGAATATGGTAAAGAAAAAGGTGATTATGCACGATTGGATAGTCTGGTGGGAGATAAAAAATCCAATGCTGGTAAAATCCAAATGTAAAACTTCAAGACAGTTAAAAGATTTTCCACTTGTACAAGTAAAATCCAAAGACATCCCGTAATTGGAAGAAGATGGTCCATAATAATCCAAAGGCAGAGAGAGAGAGAGAAAATGATAAAGTTAAATAATGATAAAGTTAAAAGATTTTCCACTTGTACAAGTAAAATCCAAAGACATCCCGTAATTGGAATAATAATCCAAAGGCAGAAATCCATGGAATAATTCACAAATATGTGTACAAGGAAAAAATAATATTAATAAAAGAAAAATAAGATGTGCTTTTCACTCTACTTCCGAGACATAACTATAAATAAAAAAAAGATCTAGGAAGAAAAAGGAGAGAGAGAGAGAGAGAGAGAGAGAAAATGATAAAGTTAAATATAAAATAAGGGAAAAAAAGTCAAAACTACCCAGACAGGAAGGCGCGAAAATATATATAGGTCAACTGAAATGTACAGGTTATCACTTAATAAAATGTCAGCAAGAGTTATTAAACGACACTAAAAGGAAAACAAAAAAATAAAATAAAAATAAATAAATATATAATAAATAAATAGAAAATAAAGAATAAAAAGATAAATAAAAAAATATAATAAAAAAATATATAATATATAATATAAAATAAAATAAGAAAAGAATGAAGAAAAAAAATAAAAATTATTTAAGGGGAGAAGATGGCCGGTATCTGCAATTCCAGGAAAGAAAAGTAAGTTCATATAGTAAAATTTAAGTACATATACATACAAGATATGAAAGTGTGGGTAGATTGATATATTAGATAGATAGGAAAGTTTAAAGAATAAAAATGAAATGCAGATAAAAAACCGGCCATGCAAAGCAGAGATAAAGAATTAAAATAAAGGATTATTAAATTATAATCATAAAGTATTAAGAAGTATGTCGAAAAACAAAAAGTTAAAGAAAAATATTTTATATCTATATAAAAGGTAAAAGTAATCACTATGTAATTTCAAAATTGCCATAATTTAATTTGGACTTATGTTTACAGAAAGAGATCAGTTCATTTTTAGAATTTATTATATTGTTATTTGAGGGGAATTAATTATAGTTATAGCTTCGGTTGTATATATCAGTATGTATATATATCAATATGTATATATATTTCATTATATATATCAATATTGATATACATATATCTATATGGATATATATATGAATATATATATATATAAATATCATTGTTTCTTATGTTTTTACATATAAAATTCTAAGTATTACTGTTTCTAAAAACACCTGCATCGACTCTTCCTGTGTCAAATTATAAAACATCCGATTATTTTCTGTGTATCATGTGTTTCGAATAAACAAGATGATGAGAATTCCTTCCAATGATATTGAAAAAAATAAATACTTAAACAATGATATTAAAATATAACTTAATTTATTTCTTTTATTTACAGATGTTCCTGCTGGATGACTGTTATTACATTTTTATGGATCAGTATGGTTTATTATAGAAAATTATTGATATGAAATGTGAATATGTATATATATCATTATATATTATTACATTTTTGTGTATCCGTATGTTTTACTATAGATAATTATTGATATAAAAGGCAACATATATGCATGCGAATATGTATTTCATAGAATACTACTATTTATAAAAAAATTAATGGAAATAGTGTAGAAAATCACACACACGTTGATGATAATATTCACATATGCGGTATATGTGAAAATGAATGGAGAGGTATAAACAAGAAAATCACAATTTTCAGAAAAGTATTGAAAAGACAAGAGTGTACAAAAATATATTTTACATACGTAAAAATCAATATTGTATTCTTGTGTATAAGATTGTTTTCGAAATAATGCTTAATTGATATGCTGTAGTATTCATAAAAGGTTAAAGTTTTGTAAAACATGCAAGTATACATTAAGGAAAAGACGCACTCTTGTAAAGTGTGTGGATATTCTAGTTCTCGAAAATCACATTTAGTGAAACATATGAGAACTCACACTGGGGAAAAGCCGCATACATGTGAAGTGTGTGGTTATTCTTGTTCTCAAAAATCACATTTAGTGACACATATGCGAACTCACACAGGGGAAAAGCCACATTCTTGTGAAGTGTGTAGATATTCTTTTTCTACAAAATCACATTTAGTGACACATTTGCGAACTCACACGGGGGAAAAGCCATATTCTTGTGAAGTGTGTGGATATTCTTATACTCGAAAATCTATACTATTGAATCATATGAGAACCCACACTGGAGAAACGTTACATTCTTGTAAAGTGTGTGGATATTCTCCTTCTACAAAATATATGCTAGTGAGTCATATGAGAACTCACACTGGTGAACACCCACATACCTGTGAAGTGTGTGGATATTCTTGTTCTACAAAAAATATGCTAGTGCGTCATATGAGAACTCACACTGGTGAAAAGCCACACACTTGTGAAGTGTGTATATATTCTTGTTCTGAAAAATCATCTTTAGTGACACATATGCGAACTCACACAGGGGAAAAGCCACATTCTTGTGAAGTGTGTGGATATTCTTGTTCTAGAAAATCACATTTAGTGACACATATGCGAACTCACACTGGGGAAAAGCCACATTCTTGTGAAGTGTGTGGATATTCTTGTTCTAGAAAATCACATTTAGTGACACATATGCGAACTCACACTGGGGAAAAGCCATATTCTTGTGAAGTGTGTGGATATTCTTGTCATACAAAATCACATTTAGTGACACATATACGGATTCACACAGGGGAAAAGCCACATTCTTGTGAAGTGTGCGGATATTCTTTTTCTCAAAAATCACAATTAGTGATGCATATGAGAACTCACACTGGGGAAAAGCCACATTCTTGTGAAGTGTGTGGATATTCTTGTTCTCAAAAATCATCTGTAGTGACACATATGCGAATTCACACTGGGGAAAAGCCACATTCTTGTGAAGAGTGTGGATATTCTTGTTCTACAAAATCACATTTGGTGAGACATATGCGAACTCACACTATGTTCTAACTTTCTTTGCTAACTCAGTGTTTGCGAGATAAAGAACTTAAATGGAAGATTCTGATATCTATGTATCTCATATAGACTTACAGTGTTAGCGCCAGGTTGTTGACCCCTTTATTTCCGAGAACTTCGACTTAAGTAAAATAAAACAAAAATGGAAAAGCCACATTCTTGTAATGTGTGTGGATATTATTGTCCCCAAAAATCTACCCTATTGAATCATATGAGAACCCACACTGGAGAAATGTCACATTCTTGTAAAGTGTGTGGATATTCTTCTATGAAGTTACATTTAGTAACACATTAGAACTCACACTGGAGAGAAAAATATCATGCTGGGTACAATCTCAGTAGAGGCAGAAATGAAAATTAAAGTAAAAGAGTGAATCATTTTTTTTACAAGGTGGTCATCACTTATCAAGGCCCCGAAGCCACTCTGGGATAAAGGTTATTGCATGTACAGTACGTTACTGTTGAGATTTGGGGGTGGTTCGTCAGGAATTTGTTGGACTTGAAGACATCCATGTTGTAGTTAGATGAGAAACAGGCAAATGGAACAGAGTTCAACAGGCGTGCACTTCTAAGAAAGAAGCTTTGTTCATGGAATCTACGTTTTTGGTTTTGACACACATAAAGAGTGGGGAAATTTTTGACAGTCCTTTCAGCTATACGGGGTTTACTTTTTATGGACGATCAAAAAAAAAACACCTTGTCTCCCTGATAGAAATTGTGGAAACGTTTTCAGAGGATATCTGTATGGAGTTTGGATTTGACAAATGTGCTAAATGCACAATAAAAAAGGGGGAAAACAACATCCGAATATCTTCGGATCAATGAAAGTCTCATTGAAGATTTGGAAGAGGATTTCACATACAAATACCTCGGCATTGAGGAAACCATAAATGTGCAACATGAAAAAATGAGACGTAGGGCAGAACAGGAATATGCAGTACATCTGTAAATGATCCTAAAATGTGAACTCGTCGCTAAAAACAAAATTATGGCTATAAACCAGCTTGCAATACCTGTGATCACGTAGGGTTTCGGTATTATAGACTGGCCTCAATATAACATAAACAGACTCGATACAAAGACCAGGAAACAACTATCCCTACATAAGGTAACATACCGAAACCAATGCATGTACAGGATATACCTTCCTAGAGGAGATCAACCAGGAGTACATAGACAAGGATGCTTCACTCCAATGGCTCAAGAGTGGGAGAATTCCATTTGATGAGGAAAGACTTATTGTAGCCGGGCAAGGTCAGGGCTTACTCAAAAATGGATTAAAAAAATTGCCGGCCTAAAAACAAATGGCCAGTGCACGTTTTGCTACTCAGCAATTGAATGCGCAAGCCATCTAATGTCTGCATGCCCAATCTTATTGGCAGATGGCCATTATACTGCTCGCCACAACAAAGAATCCAAGAAAAGAAACTGGAATCTTAGAGAGATATTAATCATACCAGTTATCATAGGTGGCACTGGGTTTATGAAGAACAGTCTGTAGTCCTAGCTTACTAATATTCCTGGTGAACTAAATGCAAAAGAGATTCAGAAAATTGCCCTTAAGGGAACAACGAGGATAATAAAAAGAGCTCTGTTAGTTTCAGTAAAAAGCAGGGCAATTTTGGCAGCTATTTTGGCTGCTCCATAACCCAGCGTTACAATCTTCAAAGAAACAAAAAATTTTTAAAAAGTGATAAGCCGCATACTTTTGAAGTGTGCAAATATTGCTTTTCTCAAAAATCAGATTCAGTAGAACATATGAAAACTCACACTGGAATGGTGCACCTTCTCCAAGGGATGTTACCTCAAGTAATACCACGAAGCTGGATAATCCACCAGACTAGATAAATTCTTGTCTTCGAATCCAATAAGACCAGGAGACCAAACTTAAAATTATACAACAACGTATAAAAATGTATCTCATAGAGACTTTAAGTGTTAGCCCCAGGTTGTGGGGCCTTCATTTCTAAGAACTTCGACTGAAATCAAATAAAACAAAAAAGAGAAAAATCACATTCTTGTAAAGTGTGTGGGTTAAAATCTCATTCTCGTAAAACTATCCTATCGACTCATATGATGAAAAGCCGCATATTTGTGAAGTGTTTGAATATTCATGTTCTAAAAAATCACATTAAGTTGGAAATATGAAAACTCAAACTGGAGAAAACCAGAAAAGAGCTCTCGGTTGGTTTCAATGAAAAGGAGGGCAATGTTTGGCAGCTGGTTTGGCTGCCCTATACCCAGTGTTACAACATTCAAAGAAAGAACATTTAAAAAGAGAAAACCTACATTCTTGTAAAGTGTGTGAATATTCATGTTCTAAAAAATCAACGTCGGTTATGCATGTGAGAACTCACACTGGCGAAAACCACATTCTATATTCTAATGATGTGTGTAGATATTCTCTTGTGTGGATATCCTTGTTCTAAAACAACATGGATCACACACATGAGAACTCACACTGGGGAAAACCACATTCTTTTGAAGTGTGTGGATATTCTTGTTCTAAAACAACATGGATCACACACATGAGAACTCACACTGGGGAAAACCACATTCTTTTGAAGTGTGTGGATATCATTGTTCTAAAACAACATTGATCACACACATGAGAACTCACACTGGGGAAAACCACATTCTTTTGAAGTGTGTGGATATCATTGTTCTTAAACAACATGGATCACACACATGAGAACTCACACTGGGGAAAACCACATTCTTTTGAAGTGTGTGGATATCATTGTTCTAAAACAACATGGATCACACACATGAGAACTCACACTGGGGAAAACCACATTCTTTTGAAGTGTGTGGATATCATTGTTCTAAAACAACATGGATCACACACATGAGAACTCACACTGGGGAAAACCACATTCTTTTGAAGTGTGTGGATATCATTGTTCTAAAACAACATGGATCACACACATGAGAACTCACACTGGGGAAAACCACATTCTTTTGAAGTGTGTGGATATCATTGTTCTAAAACAACATGGATCACACACATGAGAACTCACACTGGGGAAAACCACATTCTTTTGAAGTGTGTGGATATCCTTGTTCTAAAACAACATGGATCACACACATGAGAACTCACACTGGGGAAAACCACATTCTTTTGAAGTGTGTGGATATCCTTGTTCTAAAACAACATTGATCACACATATGAGAACTCACACTGGGGAAAACCACATTCTTTTGAAGTGTGTGGATATTCTTGTTCTAAAACAACATGGATCACACACATGAGAACTCACACTGGGGAAAACCACATTCTTTTGAAGTGTGTGGATATTCTTGTTCTAAAACAACATGGATCACACATATGAGAACTCACACTGGGGAAAACCACATTCTTTTGAAGTGTGTGGATATCATTGTTCTAAAACAACATTGATCACACACATGAGAACTCACACTGGGGAAAACCACATTCTTTTGAAGTGTGTGGATATCATTGTTCTAAAACAACATGGATCACACACATGAGAACTCACACTGGGGAAAACCACATTCTTTTGAAGTGTGTGGATATCATTGTTCTAAAACAACATGGATCACACACATGAGAACTCACACTGGGGAAAACCACATTCTTTTGAAGTGTGTGGATATCATTGTTCTAAAACAACATTGATCACACACATGAGAACTCACACTGGGGAAAACCACATTCTTTTGAAGTGTGTGGATATCCTTGTTCTAAAACAACATGGATCACACACATGAGAACTCACACTGGGGAAAACCACATTCTTTTGAAGTGTGTGGATATCATTGTTCTAAAACAACATGGATCACACACATGAGAACTCACACTGGGGAAAACCACATTCTTTTGAAGTGTGTGGATATCCTTGTTCTAAAACAACATGGATCACACACATGAGAACTCACACTGGGGAAAACCACATTCTTTTGAAGTGTGTGGATATCCTTGTTCTAAAACAACATTGATCACACATATGAGAACTCACACTGGGGAAAACCACATTCTTTTGAAGTGTGTGGATATTCTTGTTCTAAAACAACATGGATCACACACATGAGAACTCACACTGGGGAAAACCACATTCTTTTGAAGTGTGTGGATATCATTGTTCTAAAACAACATTGATCACACACATGAGAACTCACACTGGGGAAAACCACATTCTTTTGAAGTGTGTGGATATCCTTGTCCTAAAACAACATGGATCACACACATGAGAACTCACACTGGGGAAAACCACATTCTTTTGAAGTGTGTGGATATCCTTGTTCTAAAACAACATTGATCACACACATGAGAACTCACACTGGGGAAAACCACATTCTTTTGAAGTGTGTGGATATGCTTGTTCTAAAACAACATGGATCACACACATGAGAACTCACACTGGGGAAAACCACATTCTTTTGAAGTGTGTGGATATCATTGTTCTAAAACAACATGGATCACACACATGAGAACTCACACTGGGGAAAACCACATTCTTTTGAAGTGTGTGGATATCATTGTTCTAAAACAACATTGATCACACACATGAGAACTCACACTGGGGAAAACCACATTCTTTTGAAGTGTGTGGATATCCTTGTTCTAAAACAACATGGATCACACACATGAGAACTCACACTGGGGAAAACCACATTCTTTTGAAGTGTGTGGATATCCTTGTTCTAAAACAACATGGATCACAAACATGAGAACTCACACTGGGGAAAACCACATTCTTTTGAAGTGTGTGGATATCCTTGTCCTAAAACAACATGGATCACACACATGAGAACTCACACTGGGGAAAACCACATTCTTTTGAAGTGTGTGGATATCCTTGTTCTAAAACAACATGGATCACACACATGAGAACTCACACTGGGGAAAACCACATTCTTTTGAAGTGTGTGGATATCCTTGTTCTAAAACAACATGGATCACACACATGAGAACTCACACTGGGGAAAACCACATTCTTTTGAAGTGTGTGGATATCCTTGTTCTAAAACAACATGGATCACACACATGAGAACTCACACTGGGGAAAACCACATTCTTTTGAAGTGTGTGGATATCCTTGTTCTAAAACAACATGGATCACACACATGAGAACTCACACTGGGGAAAACCACATTCTTTTGAAGTGTGTGGATATCCTTGTTCTAAAACAAAATGGATCACACACATGAGAACTCACACTGGGGAAAACCACATTCTTTTGAAGTGTGTGGATATCCTTGTTCTAAAACAACATGGATCACACACATGAGAACTCACACTGGGGAAAACCACATTCTTTTGAAGTGTGTGGATATCCTTGTTCTAAAACAACATGGATCACACACATGAGAACTCACACTGGGGAAAACCACATTCTTTTGAAGTGTGTGGATATCCTTGTTCTAAAACAACATGGATCACACACATGAGAACTCACACTGGGGAAAACCACATTCTTTTGAAGTGTGTGGATATCCTTGTTCTAAAACAACATGGATCACACACATGAGAACTCACACTGGGGAAAACCACATTCTTTTGAAGTGTGTGGATATCCTTGTTCTAAAACAACATTGATCACACACATGAGAACTCACACTAGGGAAAACCACATTCTTTTGAAGTGTGTGGATATCCTTGTTCTAAAACAACATGGATCACACACATGAGAACTCACACTGGGGAAAACCACATTCTTTTGAAGTGTGTGGATATCCTTGTTCTAAAACAACATGGATCACACACATGAGAACTCACACTGGGGAAAACCACATTCTTTTGAAGTGTGTGGATATCCTTGTTCTAAAACAACATGGATCACACACATGAGAACTCACACTGGGGAAAACCACATTCTTTTGAAGTGTGTGGATATCCTTGTTCTAAAACAACATGGATCACACACATGAGAACTCACACTGGGGAAAACCACATTCTTTTGAAGTGTGTGGATATCCTTGTTCTAAAACAACATTGATCACACACATGAGAACTCACACTGGGGAAAACCACATTCTTTTGAAGTGTGTGGATATCCTTGTTCTAAAACAACATTGATCACACACATGAGAACTCACACTGGGGAAAAGCTACATTCTAATGATGTGTGTAGATATTCTCGTTCTGAAAAATCCAAGTTAGGTACACATATATGTACTTACATTTAGTGACACATATGAGCACTTACATTGGAGACGAAAATAGCCAAATATTTCGAACACCGTTGTCTTACAGATGAGACAGAATCAGCCAATATCTCTGCTACAGTAATTGCTCCAAAACGCCAAAAAATATATCATGAACTTTCATTGCAAGCATCTCAATTGGTCGTTTTGGTCCCCCACCACCCTGCCATGGCCAGGCGATGATTTGTCGCACACGGAGGCATACACAGGAAAAGGTGAAACACAGTGCACTTCCTATTCCCTCGATCTTTTTTTCTCCGGACAGCCATGGGAGGAGCACATTTTCTGCCTCACTGTAAACGACGGGGACACACCCTCTCCACCAACACTAGTTAGGACTATCTACATAGTTCAGTGTAATAATTTTTTAAGTTTAAGTTATAATTGCTCTTGCTCCTTTTCGTAAAACTTTGTAAAATATTGTAACATTTGTGTATAGAAATAAAAAAGGTATTTTTTTAATCTTTACCCTGACAAAAGACGTCGAACCGACAGAACTTCATACTCCTATCATATTGATTGGCCATCATGTTACAATCTATTGTTTCCAGGACATTTAATATAACATATTTGTGTATAGAGATAAAAAAGTATTTCTCATATATTACAATTGTGTCATTACGTGTTATAGAAATAAAAAAGTAAATATTTCTCAATAAAAAAGTAAGGATTTCTCATATATATTACAATTGTGTCGTGTCATTTTATGCCTGCCTTAAATATTGAGATGGATCAACATTCCTATCATATTGGCTGGCCATCATGTTACAAGCTACCATTTCCAGGACATTAATATTGGCCGGCCTATAGTGTTATACTATGACTATACAATCTTTACAGCTATGTACACCCTCTCCACCAACACTAGTTAGGACTATCTACGTAGCTCAGTGTAATAATTTTTAAAGTTTAAGTTATAATTTCTCTTGATCCTTTTTTTATAAAACTTTGTAAAATATTGTAACATATTTGTGAAATAATATATTAATAATAAAATATTTGTGTATAGAAATAAAAAAGAGTAAGTATTTCTCATATATATTACAATTGTGTCGTGTTATGTCTGCCTTAAATATTGAGATGGTTCGACAGCTTCAAGACGATACCAGCCAAGGAAAAGACCCACCAGACGAGAGCGAAGACATAATCTTGAGTGAAGGAGCCCAGGTAGTCTTTTAATCTTCACCCTGACAAAAAACATAGAACCGACAGAACTTCATACTCCTATCACATTGACTGGCCATCATGTTACAATCTACTGTTTCCAGGTAGTTTTTTAATCTTTGCCCTGATAATGACGTCGAACCGACAGAACTTCATACTCCTATCACTTTGACTGGCCATCATGTTACAATCTACTGTTTCCATGCCATTTAATATAACGTGAAGGTCGTTCATGCCATTTAATATAACGTGTAGGTCGCTCATGCCATTTAATATAAAGTGAAGGTCGTTCATGTCATTGTCCGGCTGATAGTGTTGTACTATGACTATGCAATCTTTACTGCTATGTACCTATATATTGGGTGATCCGCATATGTACCTATATATTGGGTGATCCGCATATGTACCTATATATTGGGTGATCCGCATATGTACCTATATATTGGGTGATCCGCATATGTACCTATATATTGGGTGATCCGCATATGTACCTATATATTGGGTGATTCGCATATGTACCTATATATTGGGTGATCCGCATAGCTGTGTAGATATCCGAATCGGGAAAGTAATTGTATAAATTGATTTGTGGGTCCAGTGAAAATAATTTTTATATCCTTTTCTGCACATCCTCTGATGAGATGGTAGACATCGAAACCCTATAGGTTAAAGAGATTAATTTTCTAAAGTATTCTTTGTCTTGCTTAGAATAATAAAAATCTTTTATATGAAACCCAACCAATTCATTTCAATAAGAGGTTTTTAAATTCATTGAATCACAATTTAATTTATTTGCTCTATCTTGCATATCGAGCAATTCTTATTTAGATGGGATAAATTATAGAATATTACCGCCAGTAATATTTTGTAAATCTTATAATCACAGGTTTCCATACCAAATGATTGTTAAATAAAAATCTATTCTGAAGTATATATATATATATATATATATATATATATATATATATATATATATATATATATATATATATATATATGGAATTGATATGTAGTTTGCTTGAAGCATTGTGTGGGATATATATCTATATAGTAGAGAATTAGAAAGCTATCACAATGTGAGCAATGAGAAATAGTCGTTGCTGTTGGAAGAAGACGAAGACAAGTTGCAATTTACAAATCAATAAGTACACACATATATGTCTATATATACATATATTTATTCAGTTGTATTAAATACAAATGTCTTGTTATGTCTGCGACAATATCCATTATTAATTTCGGAAAAAAATCCCTTTTCAAAATGTAAACGTGAAAGATCGATTAAAAGCATGCTAGATGGTGGATGGCTGTATGGAGCCTCGAAGCAGATGTAAGGAGGGATTTAACATATTTTTTGTTCCTTTTTCTTCATAAAAAACTTTTTTTTTGTATATATATTTTATTTATTTATGTTTTTTAGTTTATATCTTGCTGCTTTAGCGTAAGGTTTTCTAATTTTGTATATTTTCTGTCTATTTTCTTGCCTTTATTATTTTTTCTGCTGCTCTGTATTATTCATTTATTTGTTTAATGTGTTAACATCCTAGCATATTCAGTGGAATGACTTGGTGTATCTAGGTCTCGTAAGTCGCTAGTAGGCTGGTACTGGTTAGCTTTTGGAGGAGAGAAGTGGAAGGGGGATGTGAGAGAGGAGGGGAGAGGGTGCGGGATGGGGCGCTCTCAGTCGGTTGTTGGGGTGTTTAGGTTATGGGTGTGGTTGTCAGGAATATAAAGATAGCTGGGAAGAGGGGCGCTGGAGTGACATTCCTTATGACTTGTTAATTTATTTATTTTAATAAAACTATAAGTGGTTATAGATGGGGCATATTTTTCTATTTAATTCTTTATTATTATTTGTTTATTAATTTATTTGTGTTTGTTGTTAGTGTTTTTTTGGGTTTAATCAAACTTTTTTTAAAAAATTGGTTTATGTTATTTCAGCTATTTTTATTTACTTATTTAATTTCTTTTATTTATTATTTTTTATAAATAATTTATGTGGTCGGGGGCTAGTGGTAAGGTCCTGTCTGGACTGTGATTTAGTGTATGGGCGGTATGCAGTGGTGTCCCTGTTCTAATAGGTTAAGGTTGCAATGGTAAGTCTTTGGTTGGAGCCGATGTAGAGCTCCAGTCTGTTGTTGAGTTTTGCCCGTAATTTGGATATTAGTAATGATTCCTTTGTGCGAAGATTCCCAATATTGCGTTCTGTGGTTAAATATCGACGTTAATAGATGTATTAGTGTTTCTGCAGGTGTTGAGGTGTTTGCAGAATTATGATACTTGTGTTTGTGTGTGTTCCTTGATTCTTATGTGTAGGGGTCTTGTGGTGCTGCCATGTAGAATTTTCCGCAAGCCGAGCATTCTAGTTTGTAGACTACATGTGTGCGGTGGCATATGGTTGCGGGGTATACTGGGTAATTTGTCAGAGAGCATGGTGGTGGGTCCTCGTTGTGCTTGTGTTTAGAAAGCTGCTATCTAAGGGATTGTCCGGAGTGGGCTAGTTGCATATTGAGCCCCTGCTTTCTAGTGGCCCTGCGGATAGCCATTGTGATTTTGTCGCTGGAACTGTTTTGTGCATTCTGTTTTGTCCTTAGGCTTACTGCACTTGTTTTGGATGCGGATGATCTCATTCCTAGCATATCCGATAATGGCCTTAGTTGCTTTTCGATAGAATTTAGTAGTGACGATCCCCTCGTCTGATATTTTTGAGGTTGAAATCTAGGAGTGATAGGGAGCAATTATCGAATGGGGTGTTCGATGGTGTATTCGATGGTGTGAGGATCAGGACATCATCGACATATCTCGAGAGAAATATGACTGAGTTGAGGTGTTGAGGGCTCGGCGTTCTAGTTCATCCATGTACGAGATGGGCAGTATTCCTGGGAGACTGAAACCCATGGGCAGTCCTGTAATTTGTCTGTATGTTTGTCGTTGGTATGTGTTGTCTACTATTATAAGTAAGAGTTTGTGGATGTCTGAAGGAGTGAGGCCGAAGCGGTGTAAGTTGAAGGAGATGTGGTCGGTGATTAGATCTACTGCTGGGTGTGCAGGTACTCTGGTGCAGAGGGCAACTACATCGAGGCTAAAGGCGTATTTACTTTGTTTTAGTTGTTGTAGTTGGAGGGTGTTTAGATGGTGGAATACTTCATCGGAACTGCTGACGTGTCCGGGGAAGGAGGAGAGTAGAGGTTTAAGTAGTCGAGAAGTAGCCAAGAGATCTTATATAAGGTTCCTTCAATGCTTGAAACTATTGGTCTAATTTGTGGGGTTGCTGATTTTTTGTGTGCTTTGATGAGGTGGTAAAAAGTGGGGAGTCTGCTATTTTTAGTAGTGAAGTTCTGTTTTAATTTGTTGGGGAGCTTTCTAATTCTACATATGTCGACCCATGCGGTGTTGATGTTGTTTCGATATGTGTAGATGTAATGTCCGTAGTTGGGGTGTATAAGGTATCGTTGCCTAGGTGTGTGAGTGCAAGGTGGTCGTATATATTCTGAGGTATGACGCAGAACTCTTTTCCTTTGCGCTTGAGGTGCTTAAGTGAGCAACGTTGTTTATGCGATGTTTTGTATAACTCTTTCTTGTTTGTGTTTTATGATGTAAAATATCTTTCGTTTTAATCTTGCTAGCTTAGTGTCTAGTTCCTGGTCTTTGGGTGGAGGATGCAGTGGGTCGTCTAGTTGATATACGGGGAAGTTATCGGTGGTGCGCAGTGTTTTAGTGTTGTTGTTTATGCATTTCAGCCATTTTAGGTGGTAAGCCGCTCTGCAGAAGTGTGTTTCTATGTTGAACAGGGTTTTATTGTTTACTGTTTGAGTAATGATGAATTTGGGTCCAAGGATAAGAATGTCTTTTTCTTCCTGTGAGGGAATTCGTGAGGTCTGTGACTTGGGTGTGCGTTGCTTGTGGTGTGTGGGTACTGAGGCTGGTGTCTTCCTGTCTGGGAGTATGTGCGAGTTTTTATTTGTGTAGTGTTACATTTTAGTAAAAAAAATGTAATTAATTATCTTTTATATGTTGTTCGACATCGAGTGAGAATAGGAATTTTTTTTTTTATTTTTATCAATTTTGTTGTCGTCTGCGCTCACTCAAAAATAATCACAACGAGAGAGGATGTGAAGAGATATATAGAGAGTGGACAAAAGAAAGAAAGAAAGAAAGAGAATAGCTTATGAGCGCTGACAGTAGAGGAGAAAGAAAGACAAAAATAAAGAAACCAGCTAGCGAACGCTGGCAGGCTGTATAGAGACGGGGAGGTGAAAAAATATATATGAAGAGAGGGGGCGTTTTAACCTGTGGGTTAATAGAAGACAAAAAGAAATAGAGTCTGCCCCTTGCTACCGAGTGAAGCAGTCGTCAACGGCGACACTACGAACAGGTGTACTATATTAGCAGTAATAGCGTACTGAGGTTGATAAAGTCGAGGGTGGCGCATTTAATAAACAGTAGAGAAAAGAAAGAAAGAAACCAAAGAGAAAGAAAGAAAGAAACCAGCTAGTGAACGCTGGCAGGCTGTTTAGAGAGGGGGTGAAAAATATATATGGAGAGCGAAGCAGTCGTCAATGGCGACACGGCGAACAGTTGTAATATTAGCAGTAATATAACATAGCGGTTGATAAAGTCGAGGACGGCGCGCTTAATAAACATTGGAAAGGAGTAAACTTGAGGTATTTGGAATAAGACAGAAAAGAATTCGATGAATATTGAAAAGGCGTCTGCTTAAGATATTTTGGAGCTAGTTTTTCGGAAGGAAATCGGATAAGAAGAAAAAAGAAGTAAATACTCTCTCTTCCTTTACTCTCTTTTTTAACTGAGCAGACGACAATGACCAGTACGAAAATGTCGTATTTAGGTCTGGCATATATTTAACTTGAACATTCTCGATAAAGACAATTTATTTTCTTTCACGCATTACATTTTAAACTATCAAATCAATTGCATTTTTTTACATATTAAACTTTTATTCATAATTCCCTTTTGTTTGTTATTTCGGTTGTGTTTTTCTGTCTTCTGTTTTACCTTTGTCTCTGGAGAATTTGGATAATCCCTTCCCATATTTATTTTTTTTTTTTAATCCCAGGAAATTTTTTTAAATTATTGTTGTGATCCTATCCTAGTAGAGATAGCCGAGTCGTAACACTGCCAAATATCCCCGATGACAAGAAAACTACCTGGCAATATACCCGGTGACTGGAAATTAGAAAACTACCCGGAAAATTTACCCTGTGACAAGAAATTGGAAAATTAACTGGCAAATATACCCGGTGACAAGAAATAAAATGAAATATTATTTCCCTTTAAAATATTAAAATCATTTTCATGTCAATGTAAATGTATGATACGCATTCGCAAACACATTTTATTATTTCAAAACAACATAATTGGTAATAAGTCACATTATCCTAAATCGAAAATATCTATGACAGACTCTATGGAAAATACTATGAACGAATAAAAAAAACTGTCCATTGACTTCCTCGACCGAACCACCGCTATTGACTATGAGGTCTAAACAACAGATCCAATATATAGTAATATATTCCTTGATGCTTAAATCCAAATACCCATCGGCAGCGCAGCAACAGACATGGTTGGCTGGACGAAGAGGATCACGAATAGTACGAAAATGATCACTAAACAAGTGAAAGTATACGGGGCTTACATACCCAGTGTAAAACTGGTCATCTACCCTTGCACTTGATGCTTAAACTCTTTCTAATTGTTTAGCAAATCATCGAAAGTTTCAAACATTTTTTGCATTTAAAATTTTTACATTTGTTTTCAGTATATATTGAATATAATGACCGTACAGATTGCAAATAAAATATTATCCGCATGAAATTGTTTTCTTCATTTATACAAACTTGAAAGTTATCGATAAACAAATATTTCTATGAGATTATAATTTTTCTCAAAATAAACAGAGTTCATAGTTGATTTACTGTGAGAACTTGAAATTGCTAAACTCGTGTGCGGATGACGTTTTACCGTTCTTTATTTATTTTTTTTTTTTTGATTTGTTGTATTATGTTTATACGCTAGTCTCATCATAGCTCGCTGCGTTTATACAATATGCTGTCTCTCGGTGGAAGTAATTTTTCGTTTTCAGACTTAAAAGTTTAAAAAACGATTTGAGTCCGAACTGTAGGTGAACCTTATGCAACTGTCAATAAAATAACTGATCTGTGATTTTGTGAGATTGTTTATACGTTAGTCTCATCATAGCTCGCTGAAAGAGCGCGTGAGTTTATAAAATATGCTGTCTCTCGTTGGAAGGTAATTTGTCGTTTTCAGACTTAAAAATTTAAAAACCAATTTGAGTCTGAACTTTAGGTGAACCTCATGCAACTGCCAATAAAATAACTGATCTGTGATTTTATGAGATTCACACTTAAACAAGATTGATTACGATTCCAAGATATTGGTGTAGTTTTATTTTTCTTTTATTGATAGAATATGATGGTAGAATATATGGCTGCACTCAAATTAGCCGTACAATACACCACGTGAAAAAGATTACAAGACAGTCTTTTATGTAAGATTTTCCGGCTGGAATCTAATATATTTCCTACAAAAATTATTGTCATCCCAGTTTTACAGTTTAACGAAATATTATTTTCTTTTACATGTGGGTTTATAGAGTCAACAGAGTCGTGTGAGTATCAATTATGTCTGTATCGACCATGGAAGTCTCTTCCAAATCTTGTGATGGAATGGTTGTCTGCTGCCCGTGAAGGTGATTGACAGGCATGATTCTCTTTTTTATCATAAAGTTGTCTTCATTTTCAAAAGATGACGATTTTTCAGCGTTTGTATCGGTTACACCACCTCCGTTACGTTTTATAATGTAGGCTCTGGGTTCATAGAAGACAGTTTGCATGTGAACAGGCTTCCATATATTCGTGCTCTGATCTTGTATGAGGATCTGCTCTCCTTTGTGTAATAGATTTAATCTCTAGCAGTCGTGTTGAGCTCCCTGTGATTCCTCTCTTTAATTCAACCTACTGATGACATTGTCTCAAGTTTCTTGCTTGTGTTTTACTCTTCTGTTAAAGGTTAGTTCAGGAAGGCTATGTAGTTTCTGGTAATTTGATGTTGTTCCGTGCATTATCAAAGCCAATTCAATATATTTATTGAATCGTTTGAATTTTTTAATGTGTTTTTTATTTGAATTTGTCTCTCAACCAACTCACCGGATTATGTGATAATGTTTTAATTGTGTTACAAGTCTGTAATTCAAATCTGATTCGGATTTCCGGTATTTGAAACTGTTATTTATAAATGAGCAGCATTGTCAGACTATTTGTTTAGTTGAAACTACAATTTTTGATATCGCAAACTATTCTGATAACTTCCGTAACACTATGTATTTACTGTAGTAATCCGCAATGACCAGATAGTTTCAGCATCCAATGAGAATAAGTATATGCCTAGATAGGTTTATAAGAGTAGTTGTTGATGGGCCGAAATCAAAATCTCATAGTATTAACGCTGGCGTCCCTCAAGATTCCATCCTGGGCCCAACTCTCTTCTTAATCCTCATCAAGGATTTCTCAAATCACATTCTTAGATCATTCGTAAGCATTTATACAAACGACACCGCCATTTATGGCAACACTTCAAAGGCCAGCAATGACCAAGATCTTTTTATTCTCTTTTCTCATCTTGAGAACTCGGTGCAATGCGGAAAAAGGTGGCTGATTAATTTTAACGCATCGAAAACCAAGCTTCTCTTCTTTCGTCATATACGCCCTGACTCCAATTGAAATGAGTGATTCTTGTCTTGGGGAAGCTCTTTGTCTTGGCAAGATTCTTTCACTCTTGATCTGAACTGTTGGATAAAATAATGGTAGCCTTCAAATCAAATGTAAAAAAATTCTTGTTGAGCCGTCACAATAAATAAGCCAATTCTACCAAATTTACACAATTAATGATCACTGTCATACGGCCTTATTCATTAATTCCTATCCTCGCGTTGCCTTCGGGCTTTGATAAGTGTTGACTCCCAAGTAAAAAAAATGTACTGCCTAAATTCCATATTTCGTTGTTTGTGTTATTCCTTATTTGAGTTTTTATGTGAAATATTTAGTTTGTCAATTTTTAATATGATGATTATTTGGATTATTCGAACTACTGTTCTCATCTTGGATTGCCTGTTCGATTAATTCAAATAATAATGAAATGTTCAGTCTTAAAAAAAATAATTTTTATCTTCATTTTATGTTTTAATGAATTGGACACGCAAAAGATAAATTTACCAAAAAAATACCCAAAGTATTGACAAATATAATCTAAACTTGATAAGAAAACAATTCGGCGCCCTAAGTAACGGACATTTTTACACGAGGAACGAAATAATTATTACACCGTATTACGATGACCTAAATCCTTTGTTCTTTAGCAGTGGATTTTCCCTTTAAATAAGTTCACGTTTGAATCATGTTTTCCATCTTTTAATTTTAATTCTTTTATATTTTCATATATTTTATTTCTTAATGAATTGGACACACAAAACAACTGTTGTATCAATTAACAAACAAAATAAATTTTATGTTTAAACACAAAAGAACAAATTCAACTCGATTTTTTCTTATTGAATTCCTGGAATGAAAGGTAAGTTTCTTCTTTTTTGTTTACAATTCCATTAAATAACTTTTAAAATGAACTTAAATATTAAATTACGTTTATTTATTTATTTATTTATTTATTTATTTTGCAATCCAATAAAGATATTGATAATGAGATAATGTTAATTGCGTTTATTTTGCAATTCAATAAAAATATTAATTCTGTATGCTTCATAACAGATGTCAATAAAAGTATGAAGCTGAAGCTGTGATTAAAAAATCTTAAAAAATATTATTTTTTCAACGAAAGAGTAAAAAAAAAAAATCCTCAAATAAAAATTGTAAATGACCCCCACCCCAATATTTTTATATAAAACCAAATATAAATATTTAAGAAAACCAATAACGATATTTTTACGGTATCTTTTCATTTAGTAAATTGTTTGGTAAAATTTCGAAATTACAAATAATGATCACTAACTGACCATAAAGACGGTGCTCACTTTACATGGAATTTTTATAGGAAATTAATAACACATTCTGAAATCTTAAATATTTATTATTATTTTTGGTAAATATGCAGAATTACTCCACCTTCGAAAATTCCTTTAAATTTTCGGGGTCGCTGAAAATGAAAATAACATTTAAAATTACGGCAAACGAGTCGTTTCCAAGATATGAAGAAATGTTAGTTTTAAAAAGTGATGGGGGATCACTTTTCTATAATAATTTAACGTAAAATGATCACCCACTTTGTGGCCACGATTTTTTTTTGGGGGGGGGGGCTTTCTTTCCACCCTCGGAAAATCCTTTAAAATTATCACTAACGTTTAAAATTCCAGGAAACAAGTAGTTTCCAAGATATGAAGAATGCATTCACTGTATGATTTTTTTTTGGTTTTTGGAGGGGGGGGACTAACTGCCGGTTTGTTTTTCGTTCAATTATAGAACTTGTATATTTTTTAACAAGTGCTTATGCAGTTTAATTAACCGTTTTAACATAAGTAATGTGCCGACATTAACCGAGCAGAAGAACTGTTTAATATTTTACAAAAATTACCTGTTTACATTTGGTGGGAGGTGGTGGAGGGGCGGGGGATGTTTTGGCGGCCACAAGGCAAGGTGGGTGATCATTTTATGTTAAATTATTATAGAAAAGTGATCCCTCACTTTTTTAAATTAACATTCCTTCATATCTTGGAAACGACTCGTTTGCCGTAATTGTAAACATTATTTTCGTTTTCAGCGACCCCGAAAACCTATAAGAGTGGCAATGTTAAAAGAATTTTCGAGGGTGGAGTAATTCTTCATATTTACCTTATTTTTGTAATTCCTTCTTTGCAGATGTATTTTAAGGCTTCGCAGGTGTATTTTTAAGGCTGTTCAAAGTAGATTTATATAGGAAATAATCCCCCATTCTAAAACTTTAAATATTTATTATTTTTTTTAATTGTTTCTTTGCAGATTTCTTGAAACGTAATAGTTTAAAAAATATAGAGAGTTTGAATTTTTATTGTGTAAATTATACTGGGTTAGAATTTAAAGATTTGCCAAAATATTTTTGTTATTATTATTATTATTATTATTATTATTATTTTTATTATTATTATTATTATTATTATTTTATTATTATTATTATTATTATTATTTTTATTATTATTATTATTATTTTTATTATTATTATTATTTTTATTATTATTATTATTATTTTTTTATTATTATTATTATTATTTTTATTATTATTATTATTATTATTATTTTTTTTTTTTTTTTATTATTATTATTATTATTATTATTATTTTTATTATTATTATTATTATTATTATTATTATTATTATTATTATTTTTATTATTATTATTATTATTATTTTTATTATTATTATTATTATTATTATTATTTTTTTTTTATTATTATTATTATTATTTTTTATTATTATTATTATTATTATTTTTATTATTATTTTTATTAATATTATTTTTATTATTATTATTATTATTTTTATTATTATTTTATTATTATCATCATTATTATTATTATTATATTAAATATTATTATATTTGAGTATTTTCTGTCTAAATTCATAGAATTAGATTTTATTGAAAACAAGCTGTTAATGGTCGCATGATTAAATTGCTTAAAATTTAGTCGAGTTGCTCCAATCTGTCTCTCTTTTGACTTCTTTTTTCACATAGATGTTAGGAGACGCCCGTTGGCTAACTTCAACTAGGCCACCATTCGCCCATCTATAGAATATTGCTGTCACATTTGGGCTGGTGCATCTGCTTCTAGTCTCTCGCTCCTAGAAACGGTTCAAAAGAGAGTCATCAATCTGATAGGCTCTAAACTGGTATCTAAGCTTCAACCTCTGTCCGATCAACGAAATGTTGCATCCCTCTGCCTGTTCTACAGGTATTTTAGTGGTGAATGCTCTGGCGAACTGCAGACACTTGTGCCCCCACGACGTAGACACCCTCGACAAACCCAACAGGTAGCTAAATCCCACCCGCACACAGTAGAGATCCTAGATGTAAAAGATCTTTCTACTCCAGTAGTTTCTTCCCCAGAACCGCTAGACTCTGAAATTGCATTTCAGGTCCCTGCTTCTATAACTGTACTGACATGCGGAAGTTCAAGTGTAACGTGAACCGACATCTTGCTGCACAAATCCCTACATAGTACCCCAGTATTCGTTGCCCCTGATAGTAGCCCCCTACACGAAAGTGGCAAGTTGAATTGTTTGGAGTGAAAATGTAATTAAAAAAAATAAGATAACAATTTTTGAAAGTCTTTCAAGGAACTAATTATCAATGAACGGTAATTTCTTTTTATCTTCAATACTTGTGTATTCTATTAAAATTCACCTCTGACATTTTTGTGACTTTTTCATGATCGGCTGAAAAAACCTCAGTGAAACTTTTAATTCTGGCTTTATATTTTCCTTCCCAGTCATTAGAGTTTCGACTTTTTGACAAAACATATTTATAGAAAAAAACCCAAAATTGAATTATTACAAAACATCTGTTCCCAAAATCGTTCTATGATTGGTAACACGAACATGTTGTATTACCGATAAATATCACATTAGTGATTAATTCACATTCCAAATTTATTCTCGATTGGGCTGTTTTGCAAGAGTTTAGTATCATAGGTTTATTTAATTTGTAGTGTTATTTAATTTCCTTCCAAATATATTCCCGACCCAGTCATCGGTTGGTTATTTTGCAAGTTTATTTTGGGTTTATTTAATTTGTAGGTTTATTTAATTTCATTCCAAATTTATACTCGACCCAGTCATCGTGATGGTTATTTTGCAATAGTTAACATGATAGGTTTATTTAATTTGTAGTGTTATTTAATTTTATTTTAATACATTCTTGACCCAGTCATCGTGTTGGCTGTTTTGCAATCTTAAATATTTATTATTATTTTAAAAATATTCTTTGTAATTATCAATGAACGGTACATTTGTTTTTATCTTCAATACTTGTGTATTCTATTAAAATAAACCTCTGATATTTTTGTGCCTTTTTCATGATCGGCTGAAAAAACTTCAGTGAAACTTTTAATTCTGGCGTTATATTTTCCTTCCCAGTCGTTAAGGTTTCGACTTTTTGACAAAACATATTTATAGAAAAAACCCAAAATTGAATTATTACAAAACATCTGTTCCCAAAATCGTTCTATGATTGGTAACACGAACATGTTGTATTACCGATAAATATCACATTAGTGATTAATTCACATTCCAAATTTATTCTCGATTGGGCTGTTTTGCAAGAGTTTAGTATCATAGGTTTATTTAATTTGTAGTGTTATTTTATTTGTAGGTTTATTGATTTGTAGGTTTATTTAATTTCCATCCAAATTTATTCCCGGCCCAGTCATTGTGTTGGGTGTTTTGCCAGAGTTTACTATCATAGGTTTATGTAATTTGTAGTGTTATTTAATTTCAATCCAACTTTATTCCCGACCTAGTCATCATGTTGCATGTTTTGCGAGAGTTTAGATTCATAGGTATATTTAATTTGTAGTGTTATTTAATTCCCATCAAAATTTATTCCGGGCCAAGTCATCGTGTTGGGTGTTTCGCAAGAGTTTAGTCTAATAGGTTTATTTAATTTGTAGTGTTATTAAATTCCCATCCAAATGTATTCCCGGCCCAGTCATCGTGTTGGGTGTTTTGCAAGAGTTTAGTATCATAGGTTTATTTAATTTGTAGTGTTATTTAATTTCCATCCAAATTTATTCCCTACTCAGTCATCGTGTTGGGTGTTTTGCAAGAGTTTAGTCCAATAGGTTTATTTAATTTGTAGTGTCATTTAATTCCCGTCCAAATTTATTCCCGGCCCAGTCATTGTGTTGGGTGTTTTGCAAGAGTTTAGTATCATAGGTATATTTAATTTGTAGTGTTATTTTATTCCCATCCAAATTTGTTCCAGTGCCAGTCATTGTGTTGGGTGTTTTGTAAGAGTTTAGTATCATAGGTTTATTTAATTTGTAGTGTCATTTAATTCCCATCAAAATTTATTCCCGGGCCAGTAATCCTGTTGGGTGTTTTGCAAGAGTTTAGTATCGGACCAGTCATCGTGTTAGGGTTTTTTGCAAGAGTTTAGTATCTTAGGTTTATTTAATTTGTAGTGTTATTTATTTCCCATCCAAATTTATTCCCGGGCCAGTAATCCTGTTGGGGGTTTTGCAAGAGTTTAGTATCATAAGTTTATTTAATTTGTAGTGTTATTTAATATCCTTCCAAATTTATTCGCGGCCCAGTCATCGTGTTGGTTTTTTTTGAAAGAGTTTAGTATAATAGGTTTATTAAATGTGTAGTGTTATTTTATCCCCATCCAAATTTATTCCGGGCTCAGTCCCAGTGTTGGGTGTTTTGCAAGAGTTTAGTATCATAAGTTTATTTAATTTGTAGTGTTATTTAATTCCCATCCAAATTTATTCCCATCCCAGTCATTGTGTTGGGTGTTTTGCAAGAGTTTAGTCTCAAAGGTTTATTTAATTTGTAGTGTTATTTAATTCCAATCCAAATTTATTCCCGGGCCAGTCATCGTTTGGGGGGTTTTGCAAGAGTTTAGTATCATAGGTTTATTTAATTTGTAGTGTCATTTAATTCCCATCAAAATTTATTTCCGGCCCAGTCACTGTGTTGTGTGTTTTGCAAGAGTTCAGGATCATAGGTTTATTTAATTTGTAGTGTTATTTTATTTCCTTCAAAATTTATTCCCGGGCCAGTCATCGTGCTGGGTGTTTAGCAAGAGCTTAGTATCATAGGTTTATTTAATTTGTAGTGTTATTTAATTCCCATCCAATTTTATTCCCGGCCCAGTCATCGTGTTGGGTTTTTTGCAAGAGTTTAGTATCATAGGTTTCTTTAATTTGTAGTGTTATTTAATTTCCATCCAAATTTATTCCCTACTCAATCATCGTGTTGGGGTTTTTTGCAAGAGTTTAGTATCATAAGTTTATTTAATTTGTAGTGTTATTTCATTCCCATCCAAATTTATTCCCGGGCCAGTAATACTGTTGGAGGTTTTGCAAGAGTTTAGTATCATAAGTTTATTTAATTTGTAGTGTTATTTAATATCCTTCCAAATTTATTCGCGGCCCATTCCTCGTGTTGGGGTTTTTTGCAAGAGTTTAGTATCATAGGTTTATTAAATGTGCAGTGTTATTTTATTCCCATCAAAATTTATTCCGGGCTCAGTCCCAGTGTTGGATGTTTTGCAAGAGTTTAGTATCATAAGTTTATTTAATTTGTAGTGTTATTTAATTCCCATCCAAATTTATTCCCATCCCAGTCATTGTGTTGGGCGTTTTGCAAGAGTTTAGTATCATAGGTTTATTTAATTTGTAGTGTTATTTAATTCCAATCCAAATTTATTCCCGGGCCAGTAATCGTTTGGGGGGTTTGGCAAGAGCTTAGTATCATAGGTTTATTTAATTTGTAGTGTCATTTAATTCCCATCCAAATTTATTTCCGGCCCAGTCACTGTGTTGTGTGTTTTGAAAGAGTTCAGGATCATAGGTTTATTTAATTTGTAGTGTTATTTTATTTCCTTCAAAATTTATTCCCAGGCCAGTAATACTGTTGGAGGTTTTGCAAGAGTTTAGTATCATAAGTTTATTTAATTTGTAGTGTTATTTAATATCCTTCCAAATTTATTCGCGGCCCATTCATCGTGTTGGGGTTTTTTGCAGAGTTTAGTATCATAGGTTTATTAAATGTGCAGTGTTATTTTATTCCCATCAAAATTTATTCCGGGCTCAGTCCCAGTGTTGGATGTTTTGCAAGAGTTTAGTATCATAAGTTTATTTAATTTGTAGTGTTATTTAATTCCCATCCAAATTTATTCCCATCCCAGTCATTGTGTTGGGTGTTTTGCAAGAGTTTAGTATCATAGGTTTATTTAATTTGTAGTGTTATTTAATTCCAATCCAAATTTATTCCCGGGCCAGTCATCGTTTGGGGGGTTTGGCAAGAGCTTAGTATCATAGGTTTATTTAATTTGTAGTGTCATTTAATTCCCATCAAAATTTATTTCCGGCCCAGTCACTGTGTTGTGTGTTTTGAAAGAGTTCAGGATCATAGGTTTATTTAATTTGTAGTGTTATTTTATTTCCTTTAAAATTTATTCCCGGGCCAGTCATCGTGTTGGGTGTTTAGCAAGAGTTTAGTATCATAGGTTTATTTAATTTGTAGTCTTATTTAATTCCCATCCAAATTTATTCCGGGCCAGTTATCGTGTTGGGTGTTTTACAAGAGTTTAGTAGCATAGGTTTATTTAATTTGTAGTGTTATTAAATTCCCATCCAAATATATTCCCAGCCCAGTCATCGTGTTGGGTTTTTGCAAGAGTTTAGTATCATAGGTTTATTTAATTTGTAGTGTTATTTAATTTCCATCCAAATTTATTCCCTACTCAGTCATCGTGTTGGGTGTTTTGCAAGAGTTTAGTATCATAAGTTTATTTAATCTGTAGTGTTATTTAATTCCCATCCAAGTTTTTTTTCAGCCCAGTTATTATGTTGCGTGTTTTGCAAGAGTTTAGTATCATAGGTTTATTTAATTTGTAGTGTTATTTAATTCCCATCCAAATTTATTCCAGGGCCAGTCATCGTTTTGGGGGTCTTGCAAGAGTTTAGTATCATAGGTTTATTTAATTTGTAGTGTTATTTCATTCCCATCCAAATTTATTCCAGGGCCAGTCATCAAGTTGGGTGTTTTGCAAGAGTTTTGTATCATAGGTTTATTTAATTTGTAGTGTTATTGAAATCCCATCCAAATATATTCCCGGCCTAGTCATCGTGTTCGGTTTTTGCAAGAGTTAGTATAATAGGTTTATTTAAATTGGCTTTGTTATTTAATTCCCATCAAAATTTATTCCCTGGCCAGTCATCGTGTTGGGTGTTTTCCAAGAGTTTAGTATCATAGGTTTATTTAATTTGTAGTTTATTTAATTTCCATCCAAATATATTCCCGGCCCAGTCACTGTGTTGAGTGTTTTGAAAGAGTTTAGTATCATAGGTTTATTTAATTTCTAGTGTTATTTTATTTCCTTCCAAATTTATTCCCGGACCAGTCATCGTGGTGGGTGTTTGGCAAGAGCTTAGTATCATAAGTTTATTTAATTTGTAGTGTTATTTAATTCCCATCAAAATGTATTCCCGGGCCAGTGATCGTTTTGGGTGTTTTGCAAGAGTTTAGTATCATAAGTTTATTTAATTTGTAGAGTTATTTAATTTCCTTCCAAATTTATTCCCGGCCCAGTCATCGTGTTGCTTTTCTTTTTGCAAGATTTTAGTATCATAGGTTTATTTAATTTGTAGTGTTATTTAATTCCCATCCAAATTTGTTCCCGGGCCGGTCATCGTGTGGGTTTTTTTGCAAGAGTTTAGTATCATAAGTTTATTTAATTTGTAGTGTTATTTGATTCCCATCCAAATTTGTTCCTGACACAGTCATTGTGTTGGGTGTTTTGCAAGAGTTTTATATCATAGGTTTATTTAAGTTGCAGTGTTATTTAAATCCCATCAAAATTTATTCCCGGCCCACTCATCGTGTTGGGTGGTTTGCAAGAGTTTAGTATCAAAGGTTTATTTAATTTGTAGTGTTATTTAATTCCCATCCAAATTTATTCCGGGCCCAGTCATCGTGTTGGGGGTTTTGCAAGAGTTTAGTATCATAAGTTTTTTTGAATTTGTAGTGTTATTTGATTCCCATCCAAATGTATTCCCGGCCCAGTCATCGTGTTGGGTGTTTTTCAAGAGCTTAGTATCATAGGTTTATTTAATTTGTAGTGTTATTTCATTCCCATCCAAATTTATTCCGGGCTAAGTCATCGTGTTGGGTGTTTTGCAAGAGTTTAGTATGATAGGTTTATTTAATTTGTAGTGTTATTAAATTCATATCCAAATGTATTACCGGCTCAGTCATCATGTTGGGTGTTTTGCAAGAGTTTAGTATCATAGGTATATTTAATTTGTAGTGTTATTTAATTCCCATCAAAATTTATTCCCTACGCAGTCATCGTGTTGGGTGTTTTGCAAGAGTTTAGTCTAAAAGGTTTATTTTATTTGTAGTGTCATTTAATTCCCATCCAAATTTATTCCCATCCCAGTCATTGTGTTGGGTGTTTTGCAAGAGTTTAGTATCATAGGTTTATTAGTTTCAAACTGAGTATAATTTTTTATGTTTCAATTTATTTATACAATTGTATAATTTTATACATATATTTTATATATGCAAACGATTAAAATTTTTAATTCATTTATATTATTGTATAATTTCATATGCAAATGATTAAATGTTTTAATTTATTTATATAATTGTACAATTTTATATGCAAAGGATTAAATGTGTTAATCCATTTATATAGTTGTATAATTTTATATGCAAATGATTAAATGTTTCAATCAATTTATATAATTATATAATTTTATATCCCAACCATAAAATGTTTTAGTTCATTTACATAATTGTATAATTTTATATGCAAATGATTAAATGTTTGAATTCATTTATATAATTGTATAGTTTTATATGTAAATGATTGGATTTTTTAATTCATTCATATAATTGTATAATTTTGTATGCAAATTATTAAAAGTTTTAATCATTTATATAATTGTACAATTGAATATGCAAATGATTAAATGTTTTAATTCGTTTTTATAATTGTTTCAGTTTATATGTAAATGATTAATTTATTTAATTCATTCATATAATTGTATAATTTAATATGCAAATGATTAAAGTTTTAATCATTTATATAATTGTACAGTTTTATATGCAAATGATTTAATGTTTTAACTCATTTATATAATTGTTCAATTTTATTTGTAAATGATTAAAGTGTTTTATTCATTCATATAATTGTATAATTTTATATGTAAATGATTTATTTTTTAGATCATTTGTATAATTGTATAATTTTATATTTAAATGATTATTTTTTTAAATTCATTTATATAATTGTATAATTTTATATGCCAATTATTACATGTTTTAATCCATTTATATTATTGTATGTTTTTATATGCAAATGATTAAATGGTTTTATTCATTTATATAATTGTATAATTTTATATGCAAATGATTAAAGGTTTTAATTTATTTATATAATTGTATAATTTTATATGCAAATGATTAAATGTTTTAATTCATTTATATAATTGTATAATTTTATATGCAAATGATTAAAGGTTTTAATTCATTCATATAGTTGTATAATTTTATATGCAAATGATTAAATGTGTGTATATAAAAAATACTCCATAATATGTGTGTAAATGGTTTAGGTAAAGAATGTATAGATCAAACAGAAAATTCGCTGTAGGCATTTTAAGTATCATCTTATCAAAAGAAATCAGTTGTACGAGTATTCCTCCTTAAAAAAGCATTTAAAGAAATTTTAAGTATTAGGGAAGATTAAAATAAGTTAATTATACATTTATGTTGATACGATTTAAATGGCACACTGTGAGTAGGAAACGATGGATTAATTTCTCCCAAGAGATTTTAAGTTATAATGCACTCCTTTATTATAAGGAAGTTGTTGTATTCAAATTTTTTAATGCTTTCTAAGCTCAGCTCTACGTATGACCTTAAACCACTTTATTTTATTATATTACTAACACTTTATTTTAATATAATTACTGACACAGCATTGACTTTCAACCAAATGCTGGTTGATAGCAGCGTGTCCAGTTGAAGAGGAAGGGAGACACAAATCTTATCCTTCCTTTTCTTAATTTAAATGGGTTGTCCTGCTTTATCTGGATCTCTAAATGCATGAAAGCACGCCCCACAAAATCAGCATCACATTTGAATTTAAATTGATAAACAACGTTACCGCAATGACATTGCGCGAAAAACAGGTAGGTCTAATAGTATACACCAAACCCAAGGAAACAAGTTATAATCATACTAACAATGTGTTTTTCAATTATATACTTTTCCCAAAAAGTAATTTGAAATAAAGAATACGTTTTAAAGCATAATAATTTTGATAATTTGAAATCTTCATTTTTTAATAAGATCTTCTGGATAAGCATTTTTAATTAATATTTTCCTGGTCCTATCTCTTTTCAGAGTAAAGTCTGCTAGGTGGATAACTCCTGAGAGCTCTATGAATCAATTTATGAATTAAACCAGGCTTTCGTTATTTGGGTAGAAAACTTTCACAAAAGTTTTTATGTAAATGATAGCAACAGTCAAAGGAATGAATCAAATCTCAGTTTGAAATTCTCATTCAAAGTAAAACGTATTAACGTGTCATAACGAATACCATGTAAATGGAGACAATTTTCATTCAAATAATTAAAACGTAAAAGAATGAATCAATTAAGAGTCTAGATGTTAATGAAATGTTTTACCATCTATATTTTTATAAAGTAATAGGGTTCGTGTGTTTCTGTCTGTGTGTACAGCTCTCCACCATCAACGAAATATAAAGGAGGTAAGAGGGTAGATCTCTCCTGGTAGAGAAACATTAGAACCCATTTTAGGATGTTTCTGTTATAGGAGACATAAGAATCTTTGCCTAATTTCTTTATATACTATTCTACAAACCACCCCCATATCGAATGACTCATTTGCATATCACATTATATTAAATCTCTTTAACTAATTACCTCGACCTTATTACATATTGGAAATATTCTAATCATTTCAACTGTACTATTTACAAAATCTATTTAACATTTAATCTATCTTCTATCTTCTATCTATCTATATCTATATCTATATCTATCTTCTATATATCTATAAAAACAGAGATGTGTGTGTGCCACAGACGATTTCTGATTGGTTAATCCAATAATCACATCTCCTAAAAAACAATCGTTTCTACGCTCTTACCTTTACCATAAAATATTATGGCTTTATTTATTGTCCATCTTGGAAGGGTTTAATTTTTTAATAACTTGTTATTTACAAATTAAAAAAATACGAAACTATTATACGAAACTAAACTACACGAAATACGCGCACACACGCACACACACACGTTCACTACCGTCACGTTGTTATGGCAACCAAACCCGCTGACTTCTTTTTCTCATTTCACTCGTGGTCTTAAATTCATTTCGGGTTTGTATTACTGTACACATAGATTCGAATAAGTTGCAAAAAAACAAATATATAACAAATAAATCTTATCAAAAGCAAATTTTTCGTGTTTTTATTCAATTTAACATGTTTATTCAGCTCGAAAAGCATACAGTGTTTACCGATGTATTGGAAAATTCAAGATGGCGGCCGATTCTCTCTTTAACACGGTAAGTTTGGAAAAAGGTGTAATAAATAAAAAACCGGTTAAAATACTGTTAAAAACTCGCTCAATATATGTTACCGTGCCATAGGTTGACATATATTCGGCGGGTTTTTAATAGTATTTTGTATAGTTTTTTATTTATAACACCTTTTCCCAAACTTACGGTGTTAAAGAATGTGTGAGACGCCATCTTGAATTTTCCAACACATCGGTAAACACTGTATTCTTTTCGAGCTGAATAAACATGTTAAATTGAATAAAAACACGAAAAATATATCCAGTTTTTATCGGTTTTTTACCTTCTCTGCAGAAGTACAAAAAAAAAAAAAAAAAAAAACGGAAGGTACTTTTACAGAATGTTAAACTAACCCTAACCGATGTTTTATGTTTAGTTTAGGAAAAGTCAGAAGAAATAAAAGTCATTATTGCATGAAATATACGTATTTAGTTGAAGTATTGTTTATGTCAATTCTTTCGACGAAATTTAGCAAGAATACCTGTAAACCAGGAACTCGGTAAAATGTCATCATGGATGAATACTTGTCTATTATAATTTCTACCGTTGACAAAAACTTAGCCATAACAAAAGAGATTTATTGTTCAGATTGTTTTTGAGATTGATTTCTAAAAAGATATTTTATAAATAAAATCGACTTTAAAATTAAAGACTTAAATTACAATAATTGAATTTAAACATTCTTATTTCAATATTTGGCACATAACACCTGCAAAAATGATCACAATGTCAGGATTTCATTTTATTTCAGAATCGATGGCAAATACTAATATTTAACATTAGTTTATCATTTAAGCCGATAAAAAGCCCTTTTTTCCGAGTCATAAAAGGATTTGGAGTTTCCTAATCAACCTTTCGGGTGCAGTTGCACGCTCTCAAAATAACTAAAGTGTTGGCTTTAAAAAAATTGGTTCATTAAAACTAAACAGGTTTAGTTTTAATAAAAAAAAAAATTTAAAAAAAATCGCTTTGGTAATTAGATATGTCGTATGGTTATCCCTAATCGCTGAATAAAACCGCTAACGAGTTGAATGATTACGACATAAAATTAAACTCGGGTTCCTGAAACGGAAACTTCGTTTGTTTTTGTTTTTTTCTTATATTTACATTGTTATTTTGTTTTCATTTTCAATCATTCGAACAGTTTTCTTTTTCAAGTAATCCAAGTTACAAAATTCCCACTGTTTACTATGCTAAAATCACAATGACTAATGTATACCTATTAACTAGGCACCGCCAAAACTGGGGGGGCAGGTCAGTACTTTTTGACGGACCGTCTTTTTAAAAATCTACCAAAAATCAGGTAATTATCCGATCAATACGAAATTTTCAGCGATTATTAGGAGAAGAATGAACTTTATAACAGTGTACTTATTTTTCATAAACGATATTTATATATATATTTTTTTTTGCTTACAAACCCCCCCTTGTTTTGAAGTGGGAACAAATATGCTTAAAATAATCATCTGAAACTGAACAAAACATATTGTGTTGTTGTAAGGGACAGAATTATAGATTAAAAAAAAAAAAAAAAAAAATTGTTTGCATACCTTATTTTGACGTCTGAATATCAGAACTTCGATTGTGTTTAATTATCCCGCTTTTGAGTTTTGAAGTGTGAAATTCGGTGAATATGTTAAGTAAAATAATTAATTTAAGTTAAGCAAAACAAAAAAAAAAATTTTTTATATTTATACGAAAAAAGCCATTTTAAAATTTTTGATAAATAAATTAACAATTTTTTTTTAGCGAGCCGAATAATGCATGACCATTATTAAACAGAGCATGCTTTGAATAATCGATACAAAAAAAAAAAATTCGATAAATATTGTGCCCTTTGTGTTAAAAATAGCATCATTTTTTTCGATCTCGTTTGAAAACGTTTGCCGCCTTTCGACTACGGTGGACCAAACGCGCTGAAATAATTTTTTTTTATTCTGCTTTAAATTGCCCCCTCCCCCCATTTTGGGGAGCCTGGCCCCCACACACATACACATTAAAAACCAAACTCATACAAATGGTCACCCATCTGGTACTGGCCAGCCTCAGCTTAATAATACATTGAAATTTTCGTCACTGAAAAATAAGTTTTTTTGGCCTGTTTAGTCTTCCATAGTTTTCGTCTCATCGAAAGAAAACGTAAACAGAGTCGATCTGAACTCTTCGGCGACGCGAAATATCTGGTTACATATATGAATAAGTGGAATTATTTGAAATTCAGGTACTTATATTATAATATTTTTGCATATTCTCTTAGAAAATCATCCTAAATCTTAGTTAGACAATAAATGAATAAATAAATTATTTCAAAAACCCTTTTTTTTTAATATTTAAGTACGTTTTTTGTGCAAGACAAAAAATAACAATTGTTAACTTTTTGGGAAAATTTAACATTTAAAATTGAATTAAAAATAGTAGAAAAAGTTTTACATTATTCTGTTTTCTATATGATAAAATTCAGGGTTTTATCTTTCTGGAAAAAAAAAGTTACTCAGAAATAATGGATTTTAATAAATGTAATTTAGTTTTAAAAAACAACAACAACTTGATTTTGCGGCCATTTTTGGCGGTGCCTACTATTAACCCTTATCCTTGACTGGCCTCTGGGCCTTGATAAGTGGTGACACCCATGTAAAAAAAAAAAATCACTCGAACAGTTTTCTTTTTATAATGTACAGTTTTAAAAGTTTAAAAACGATATAGTTTTTACTTCAGGAAAATTAATGGGTCAGTTTTTACGATGTGCCCTGTTAAAATACTGTTAAAAACTCGCTCAATATATGTTACCGTGACATAGGTTGACATATATTCGGCGGGTTTTTAATAGTATTTTGTATAGTTTTTTATTTATAACACCTTTTCCCAAACTTACGGTGTTAAAGAGGGTGTGAGACGCCATCTTGAATTTTCCAACACATCGGTAAACACTGTATGTTTTTCGAGCTGAATAAATATATTACATTGAATAAAAACACAAAAAAGATATCCAGTTAGGTAGAAAAGTAACTTATCTTGCCTTTGATAACATTTATTTATATATTTGTTTTTGACTATTTTTTCGAATCTATGTGTACAGTAATCTTGCCAGGATGCGGAGGAAAATGAATGAAGGGGGAGGGGAATAAAATAAAAACATTTTGGAAACAGAGTAAGTTTGAAAGAATTGCTTTGCACAGAAAGAAATTAATGAAAAAATAAAATTAAATTTCTTTTCTTTCTTGTTTTTTTTTAGTTTTTTATGAAAAAGGAAGTCAAAATTAAGACTATAAAAAACAATTTTTATTAAGAGCGAACCTCAGTCGTCAGGTCTGTAAAAAAAAGACGTGGAATAATAAATGTTTTCTAATACAAATTGATTTTACTTATGTGTTCATTTGTCTCTTTGAAGTTCGTTTGTTTAATATGTCGGTTTGCAATATAATTTTGTCATTCTGTCAGACTCAAATTTTAAATCTATATATCTATAAAAGTGAAAGTGTGTGTGTGTGTGTCTGTGTACATTTCCCTACAAAATAACTCTGTCAATTTTTAGTCTACAGACTCGAAATTTGATATACAGGGTACTGAGATTTGGAAAAATCTATGTGATCGGTTTTTAGCCAGAAATTTGGCGATTAAGGGGTCAAAGTTCAACGATTTGAGCTTTGAGAACTCTACCAAACTTCTCCGACAATTTTGGGTCTACACACTTTAAATTTTAGATATAGCTTCCGTGGACATGGATCTAACTTAATAACTTGATTTGAGCCCAAAACAATAAATTTTCAGGGGTCATAATAGGGGTCAAAGTTTAAAAAATTACCCCCTTTTTTTTTCTCAGCATACACCTCCAAACACCCGGGCAACGCCGGGCACCCATGCTAGTTTAAGATAAAACAAACTGAATGCAAATACTAAAAAAATTGAATTTCATTTATTTTTTATTTGCAGATATTCATGGTTGAACAATTTTGCTGAATTTGAACTGATCATTATTTTTATAAACATTAACTGGTGAAAAGATGTATTTGAACTGATCATTATTTTTATAAACATTTACTGGTGAAAAGATGTATTTGAACTGATCATTATTTTTATAAACATTTACTGGTGAAAAGATGTATTTGAACTGATCATTATTTTTATAAACATTAACTGGTGAAAAGATGTATTTGAACTGATCATTATTTTTATAAACATTTACTGGTCAAAAGATGTATTTGAACTGATCATTATTTTTTAAACGTTTACTGATGAAAAGATGTATTTGAACTGATCATTATTTTTATAAACATTTACTGATGAAAAGATGTATTTGAACTGATCATTATTTTTCTAAACATTTACTGGTGAAAAGATGTATTTGAACTGATCATTATTTTTATAAACATTTACTGGTGCTAAGATGTATTCTTGTGAAATATGTGAATATTCTTGTTCTGATGAATCAGATTTAATAACACATACTAGAACTCACAGTGCAGAAAATTTATATTCTTGTGAAATATGTGAATATAATTGTTCAAATAAAACAAATTTAGTAATACATATAATAACACATAGTGTAGAAGATGCATGTTCACGTGAAATACGTGAATATACTTGTTCTGATGAATCAAACAGTAAAGAAAAGCCATATTCCTGTAAAATATGTGATCATTCTTGTTCTAATAAATCAAATTTAATGACACATATGAGAACTCACAGTGGTGAAAAACCATATTCTTGTAAAATATGTGATTATTCTTGTTCTCAAAAGTCACATTTAGTGAAACATATGAGAACTCACAGTGGTGAAAAGCCATATTCTTGTAAAATATGTGATTATTCTTTTACTCAAACGACAAATTTAGTGAAACATATGAGAACACACAGTGCTGAAAGGCCATATTCTTGTAAAATATGTGGTTATTCGTTTACTCGAAAGTCACAGTTAGTGACACATATGATAACTCACAGTGGTGAAAAGCCATATTCTTGTAGAATGTGTGCATATTCATGTTCTAAAAAGTCAGATTTAGTGAAACATATGAGAACTCACAGTGGTGAAAAGCCATATTCTTGTAAAATATGTGATTATTCTTGTTCTCAAAAGTCAAATTTAATGACACATATGAGAACTCACAGTGGTGAAAAGCCATATTCTTGTAAAATGTGTGATTATTCTTGTTCTACTAAATCAAATTTAATGACACATATGAGAACTCACAGTGGTGAAAAGCCATATTCTTGTAAAATATGTGATTACTCTAGTTCTAATAAATCAAATTTAATGAAACATATGAGAACTCACAGTGGGGAAAAGAAATAGTCTTGTATATCGTGAATATTCTATTTCTAAAAACTCAACCTTAGTGAGACATGAGGACTTGCACTTCTACAAGTCGATCAAATCAAAAATAATTTTACGACATAAAGAACAATGAAAACTTTTCCCAAAATAATTGAAATAAGATCCAAAGCAGAGTTCATGCAATCTACAATAAAACAACTAAGAGTAACACCATGAATAACTGGATGAATAAATTAAAAAAAACATAAAAAAAACTTTTTCCACAAATTGATTCAGCATTAAATTTAATGAAATAATTGCATAAAAATAACCAATTTAAACCCAACACTTTGTTATCTAAGGAGATTTTTTCAGAAAAAAACATTAAGTTTACATATTCAAAACCATATAAGTTTAACATATTCAAAATGTATTAGTTTAACATATCCAAAAACATTAGTTTAACTTATCCAAAAAATATTAGTTGAACATATGAAAACATATTAGCTTAACATATTCAGCAGATATTAGTTTAACGTACCCAAAAGAACATAATAGTTTAACATATCCAAAAACATATTAGTTTAACATATCCTAAAATATTAGTTTAACATATCCAAAAACATATTAGTTTAACATATCCTAAAATATTAGTTTAACATATCCGATAAACATATTAGTTTAACATATCCTAAAAACATATTAGTTTAACATATCCAAAAACATATTGGTTTAACATATTCGAAAAAATTTTTTAAATATATTAAACTAATATGTTTTTTGGAATATGTTAAACTAGAATTTTTTTGGAATATGTTAAACTAATATGCTTTAGGAATATGTTAAGCTAATAAGCTTTTGGAATATGATAACCTAATATGATTTTTGGAATATGATAACCTAATATGATTTTTGGATATGTTAAAGTAATGTGTTTTTGAATATACTAAAAACATATTAGTTTAACATATTCCCAAAACATATTTGTTTAACATATCCGAAAATCATGCTGAAAAGAAGTTCATTGCAATGATGTACGAGGAACACATAAAACCTTCATTTCCGAAATATGTAAAAATATATAAAAACCGATAATATTTTTAAGTTATAGACATTTTTTAGTAAAATCAACTTTCTTAATAAAGGATAATCTTAAAATACTTCCATACAAGAATACACTTCATCCGTACATACACACAATCAATAAGATTATGCAATAAGACAGTCAAACAAATAATAATCATAAAAATGTCTGCTGAAAACCAAAACAAAACAGTCGGCAAAAAAACACCAATAATTTCTATTGTAGAAACTGGCGATTTATGAAAACCTACGCCAATAATTTCTATTATAAAAACGGGACCTATATCACTACCAACACCAATAATTATATCCAATAAAACTGAGCATATATGACCACCAACACCAATAATTTCAATTGAAAAAAAAAACTGGATGTATATGACAACTAACATAAATAATGTCAAGGTGCAAGAACCGGAGTATATAAAAACCAACACTATTGAAAATACCTGGACATATATGACACCGAACATCAATAATTTCAAAATGCAAAAACTGGACGCATATGACATGCAACACATATAATTTATATTGCAAAATACTTGACGCATATGACAAGCAACACCAATAATTTCAAGATGCAAAAAACTGGACGTATATGACAAGCAGCACCAATAATTTCAAGATGCAAAAAACTGAACGTATATGACAAGCAACACCAATAATTTATATTGCAAAAAACTGGACGCATATGACAAGTAACACCAATAATTTATATTGCAAAAAATTGGACGTATATTACAATCAACACAAATAATTGCTATTGCAAAATTATCTGGACGTATATGCCAACAAACACCAATAATTTCGAGATGCAAAATACTGGACGCATATGAAAATTAACACCAATAATTTCAAGATGCAAAAAACTGGACGCATATGACAAGCAACACCAATAATTTATATTGCAAAAAACTGGACGTATATGACAACCAACAGTAGTAAATTCTAATCACAAAACTGATGGTATATGACAACTAACACCAATAATTGCTATTGCAAAAAAAACTGAACTTATATGACAACTAACACCAATAATTTCAAGATGCAAAAAACTGGACGCATATGAAAACCAACACCAATAATTTCGAGATGCAAAATACTGAACGTATATGATAAGCAACACCAATAATTTCTATGGCCAAAAACTGAACGTATATGACAACCAACACCACTAATTTCAAGATGGAAAAAACTGTATGTATATGACAACCAACACCAATAATTGCTATTGCAAAAAAAAACTGAACTTATATGACAGCCAACACCAATAATTTCAAGTGGAAAATTACTGGACCCATATGACAACCAACACCACAAATTTCACGATGCAAAAAACTAGACGTATATGACAACCAACACCAATAATTTCAAGATGGAAAAAACTGGACGCATATGACAACCAACATCAATAATTTCAAGATGGAAAAAACTGGGCGCATATGATAAGCAACACCAATAGTTTCGAGATGGAAAAATCTGGACGCATATGACAACCAACACTAATAATTTTTATTGCAAAAAACTGGACGCATATAATAAGCAAAACCAATAATTTCAAGATGCAAATAACTGCACATATATTACAAACAACACCAATAATTTCAAGATGCAAAAAACTGGACGTATATGAGAAGAAACACCAATAATTTCAAGATGCAAAAAACTGGACGTATGTAACAACTAACACCAATAATTTCAAGATGCAAAAAACTGGACGCATATTACAATCAACACCAATAATTTAAAGATGCAAAACACAGGACGCATATGGAAACCAACACCAATAATTTCAAGATGTAAAACACAGGACGCATATGGCAACCAAGACAAATAATTTCAAGATGCAAAACACAGGACGCATATGACAACCAACACCAATAATTTCAAGATGCAAAACACAGGACGCATATGGCAACCAACACCAATAATTTCAATATGCAAAAAATCAATTTCTTTTGTTTTATATATTTTTCATTCCCAATTTGTAATTAGAACTTTAACTGTTTCTTTTCATTAATTAATTAACAGATTGGAAATAAAATATACATTTTTACCAACGTCTGACTCATTAAATGCTTCAAACATTTTATATATTTTTCATTCCCAATTTTAATTAGATTTTCCAACTGTTACTTTATTTTAATTAAAAGATTGTAAATAAAATTATTTCTTTAAATATATTTGTGTTCCTTTATTCATTCAAGATTGAAAATTACAGATAAATAAACATTACATTTGAAAATTCAGTATAGAAATGATTATTAAAATTTCTCAGTTGTATCTTTGTGAAACATGAACAAGTTTATGACACGTGTAAAATGTGCAGATGTAAACTTTCTAAACCCGTAAACTGTATTTCGTTATTTTTATCAGATTATCATTTTACCATTCTATGTCCAGTATCAAAAGTTGTAATTCAATGCAAGTCAATCATTGGAAGCTTTCATTTCCGTACGGTAGATGTAAACTTTGTATCTTACGGTTTTTCACGTTCATGGTAAAATCTAGAGTCCTCTGTTCATGTAAGGGACTATGTAGTCCACACAGTGGCGTATCAAGGGCGGGGCGGGGGGCGGTCCCCCCGGGCGGCACGTTTCAAGGGGCGGCATTTTAAGATGGTAAAAATAAAAAAAAATAAAAATAAATGAAAGCTAACAAAAAATCTGAATTTTATGCCGAAAAGGTTGTAAAACATCAGGACTTTAAGAGATATCGACATCAGAAAAATGTGTCCCTATTATATAAGCGTACACGTCAGGGGCGGCATTTTAAGAAGTTAAAATATACAATAGAAAAAATAAATAAAAGCTAATAAAAAATCGGAATTTTTTTTCCGAAAAGTTTGTAAAAACTCGGAACTTTTGTCCCGATTTTACGAGCGAAAATAAAAAAGTAAATCAATAAATAAATAAATAAGTAAAAGTTTTTTTAAAAATCGGAATTTCGGACGTATTCGCATGAAATTTCATACCGAAAAGGTTGTAAAAACATCGGAACTTTTTGAGGTATCGGAATCGGAAAAATGTGTCTCTAATTTTCGATTCAAAAACCGATTGTTTGAAATTTATAATTTAATTCTTCTTTTTTACATGGTAGTCACCACTTATCAAGGCCCGGAAGCCACTTGGTGATTAAGGTTATTGCGTATACATTAATCAATGGTATAATATCGTATTAATCGTTAGTAATGGAGATTTGATAAAATGTCTTACTTAAGAGGGCGGTTTATCAGAAATTATCAGAACAAATTACCTATATAAATTCATAGCGGAATATTCGGAGGTAACTCCACCGCTAAGAAAACTCCTACACAACGATGCACTCTGGTCATTTGAAAAATCTCAAATAGAGGCTGTAGAGAAATTAAAATATATAATAACAATTTTTTTAATTCTATGATCCTTCTAAAGAAATAAAAGTTACCACTGATGCTGGCAATGACGTGCACGCACTTCTACAACAAAAACATAATGAAACATGGCTACCCGTATCATACGCATCACGATCGACAACTCCTGCTGAACAAAACTATTGTCCTATTGAATTGGAAACACTTAGCATAGTGTTTGCCTGTAACAAATTTCACCAATTCATCTATGGAATAAAATTTTATATTGAAAACGATCATAAACCATTAAGGCAGATTAAAAAAAATCAATCACGAAAAACCCTCCAAGAATACAAAGATTTCTCATGGCACTCCAAAAATATGGATTTAAAGTGTTATATATCTCAATACTTCTACAACAAAAACAATGAAACGTTTCATACGTATCACGATCGACAACTCCTGCTGAACAAAACTATTGTCCTATTGAATTCGAAATACTTAGCATAGAAGAAATTTTATATTGAAAACGATCATAAACCATTAAGGCAGATTTTTAAAATATCACTCACAAAAAGCCCTTCGAGAATACAAAGATTTCTCATGGCACTCCAAAAAGTGTTATATATCCCAGGTCGAGAATCCGTAATTGCTGAGGCATTGTCGCGTGCATATATATCGCACACCTTACAAAAGATACCTGATATGGAGATAGACAAATTTATCCATACAATCCTAAAACAATACCCTATGAGCGATACAGAAACTTGACGTCGACTGAGAAGAGACCGGCAAATACTCAACATTACAAATGCTTCTGAAATATGAAATGTCAACTTGGCCAGAAAATAAAGACGTATCACCCACAATATCATAAACATGTCTGCTGCGAACAGTCGGCAAAAAAACACCAATAATTTCTACTGCAGAAAACTGGCCATTTATGCAAACCTACACCAATAATTTCTATTTTTAAAAACTGGACCTATACAACTACCGACACCAATAATACTATCTATTGCAAAAAATGGACGTATATGAGAACCAACACTAATAATTTATATTGCAAAAGACTGAAAGTATATGACAACGAACACCAATAATTTCAAGTGCAAAAAACTCGACGTATATGACAACCAACACCAATAATTTCTATTGGAAAAAAACTGGACGTATATGACAACCACCACCAATAATTACTATTGCAAAAACTCGAGGTATATGACAACCAACACCAATCTTTTCTATTATAAAAAAAAACTGGACGTATATTACATCCAACACCAATAATTTATATTGCAAAGAAAATGGAGGTATATGACAACTAACACTAATAATTTCAAGATACAAAAAATGGACGTATATTACAATCGACACCTATAATTTCTATTGCAAAAAACTGGACGTATATTACAAGCAACACCAATAATTTCAAGATGCAAACACTGAACGCATATGATAAGCAACACCAATAATTTCAAGATGCAAAAAATCAATTTCTTTTTTTATTTATTTTTCATTTTTAATTAAATTTTCAACTATTTCTTTTCTTTAATAAAATAACAGATTGGAAATAAAATTATACATTTTTACCAACGTCTTATTCATTAAATGCTTCACACATTTTATATATTTTTCATTGCCACTTTTTAATTAGATTTTCAACTGTTTCATTTCTTTAATTAAAAGATTGGAAATAAATTTTTTTTCTTTAAGTATATTTGTGTTCTCTTATTCATTCAAGATTATTTTTATCAGATTATGATTTTACCATCCTATGCCCAGTATCAAAAGTTGTAATTCGATGCAATCATGGTATGCTTTCATTTCCGTACGGCAGATGTAAACTTTGTATCTTAGAGTAAACAAAAAATCTTGGTTAAAATGATTTTTTCCTTTTGTTTTATTCGACTTTTATTTTGTTTTATACGATTGCAGATGGGCAATTTGAAAATCTTGCCGGAAAAAAGCACAAAAAATTATGTTTGAATTTAAAATTTCGTACATTAATTGAACCTAAAATGATGAATAATCATCATTTCCAGGCTATTCTAACATTGTAGAAATGTTCACTAAACCTAAGTCTGACTGATGAGGTTGCAAAAGATTTATTTGGCACTACGGGGTCACAGGGAAGACATCCATAATGATGAGAGAGATAATAAAAAACAAAGGAATTTTTTTTAGAATTAGTAAATTTTTGGCAAAGTATGACCCTGTGCTCCGTGAACATTTGGTGAAACTTAAACTGGGAAAGAAAATCGCTACTTCTTATCTGTCACCAGAAATTCAAAATAAATTTGTGAGCATTTTGACAAAGCAGGTTAGAAAGAAAATCATGAAAGAAAGCAAATATTTTTGCATGATTTTTGATAGCACTCCTGATGTATCTCACAAGGTAAAAGCGCGAAGGACATTTCTAAACTTTGGAAAAAGATGAGATTCAGATTGATGACTGTATTGGCTAGACATTTGACAATGCTGCTATTATTCAATGCACGCCACCGATCGGGTGTGCAGAAAAGAATATCCGAAATAAACCCAAAAGCTCGATTTGTGCCATGCACTAACCATTCCTTAAATCTGGCTTGTGTATATGCCGCTTCTGTAGCGATTTACTCTGTTATATTTTTGGTATTCTGGACCGGTTATTCTCATTCTTTTCTGCATTTACATATCGCTGGGACGTCTTGATGCAGTTGATCAATCTAAATATCGAGCGGACTATGAAAACTAGATGGAGTAGTTGAACAGATGCTGTAAATGATGTGGTAAAAAACTATTAGAAGTCATCATTGTCCTGGAACAGCTCACAGAAGGAGAAAATGCAACCACAAGATCAGATGCATCATTAATTCTCAACTATATATATATACGTACACACACACACACACACACACACATATATATATATGTATATGCCTTTATATTATAACATTGTCACGTTTTCATTTCGTATTCGACGATGTGTCAAGCTGCATCTCTCCACAAATATTCCAATGAATGTATTTACAGACTGTGTTGTGGCAGACAGTGTAATGTCCATCTGCTAATAAGATTGGGCATCCAAACATAAGGTAGATCGAGCCCTCAATTACTGAGTGGCAAAACCTGCACTGGTTATTTGCTGATAGATGAAGAATTTTTACTTCATTTTTGCATAATCCGTAATATTTACTGGCTACAATAAGTCTATTGCAATGCAGCATCCCTGTCTATATATTCCTGGTTAAGCTCTTCCATGACTTTCCAACTCCCTTATGTTATTTCCATTCTTGTCTTTTTTCTTTATCGATTTCTGTCTTTTTTTTCCATTCCGTGTTGTGGGCTTATCATACACCTCTGCATTATTTCCCACAAGTTTTCAGCTTTTTGCTTGAGATTTGTATGAGTTATCATACACCATTTTCATATATGTTGTGCTTTTTTATGTATTCTTACTATGGTGGCTTGATATGCAATGTAATTAAAATAAAATTCAAATTTCCAGTGAATTGTTGTCCTTAGTTGCAAAGTACAACTGACGTGCGCTTGTTGTGGTGGTGGTTGTGTAAACCCTCCACTGCAGCTCAGCTCAGGTGCATAGGCTTGTGATTGAAATGCACCCGTAGCCGATACATGTGGAGTTACCCGTGGTTTCATCTAGTGGTCGAATTCGTCTTTGCCGTCGTCGTCGGTCGCTCTCCGGTTCCGCTTTCAAATCAGCTTCCAACCGTCACCTGGGCTATCGGAGAAATATATTGCATTCACAACGGCGTTCCAATCAAAGAAAAGAAAGTCAAAACTTAATGGTTTTTTCTTAACATAGAATTGATTATTGTCTTTGACTTTACAAATGATAGTTACACACTGGCCTAGTCATGCAACTTAGGGGGCTGGCAGTTTGTTTCTTGTACTAAGTTCTCCGTTCTTCATCTACCGTCAGTCCACAGAAAGGGATCAGCGAAAAAAAAGACACCAATTAGCCAAGTGTCTTATTTTTATCAAATCAGTAATTCCTCCTTCCACCTTTTTGGAGTCACTCTTTCTCTCTTTCCTTTCCTCTCCCTCTCTTCTTTTATCCTATTAATTTGTACTCCCTTTCCCTTTTTCCTCTTTTGAATTTCCTCCCTCTCTCTGTTTCCCGGATTTCTACTCCTCCTTTCGGGTTTTTCTATCCCCATTTTTAACCCTCATTGCACTGAGGTGTTCCTTATCATGTAATTAGGAGCTATTAGTCACCTCCATGTCGACCAATGCCTGGCGGCGACCCCTAACCCCCGATTCCCACCCCAAGCTGTCAGCTAAAGAATCTCTGGATTTCTTCATATCGCTCAACAGAGGGTCTAAAAACAACCTTTTCGTTGTAAACGGATTTCTAATAGCAATGATTATTTGTTTTTTTTTCTTTCTGACAAAATCCCAGATACATTTCTGTTTAAAACAACATCAAATCATCATCATCATCATTAGAATTCAGCCGTGCGAATTCCTCTGAATTCGTAGCGACTAGCAAGGTCACTCGGCATCGCTCGGTCCGCATCATACCTTTCCCTCTGAATGTAACACTATAAAAACAAGTTATGTTTTCATATAACCTAATTCCAGTTATTGTTGTTGTTGTGAAATTTTTATTGAATTCTGTTGCTTCCTTTTACCCTTAGTGATGTTCTTGTTAATCAGAAACTTTTTGTTGGTACGAAAACAATTCATCCTGCATTTTGATTGTTCTTTTTAAATTACACTCCAGACATTTCATTGAATAAAGAGCTGATACTTAACACATTCGCTGCCAACTACGAGCATTCTTGTACCCTGGCATTTGCTTAGCCTTGCCTGCTACGAGTAAATTTGTAGCAACCGAATTCTTTTTCTGTTAGTCAATGCGTGCTCAGCACATACAATAATTGTCTTTGACTTGAACTGGCATCTCAAAATAACACATATTGAATAGTATGTTTACAAGTTCTCTCATATTTCGCCCCTATCATGTATTATGGTTTTTTTTTCTAGCGGATACGTATGTAAGTTATAAGTTGAATGATTCATTATAAATAAAAGCTAATTTGAGATATTTTTATTACAAAAAATATACAAACTGATAAAATCTGACAATTTATTTAGTAAAAATATTCATATGCATTATTTGTTGACTTTATTTTTTAGAAATTGCTGAAAAACAGCTTGACAATGAATTTAATAGAGATGTATTTATGAATCAGACACAATCTGTTAGCAATTTCGAGTCATTAATAAGCACATCACGAATTGTCGTCCTTAGTTGAAAAGCACAACTGACGTGGGCTTGTTGTGTTGGTGGTTGCCATGAAGAAGGAATAACACTATAAAAACAAGTTATATTTTCATATAACTTAATTTCAGTTATAATATGCAATAATATTTGGCAATGAGAAAATATATTAATCTGTATTGTTTAATAGCATAGTGTCTCACTCGTTGTGGCTGTGAAATTGGTGTTGCATTTTAGTAACCATGCTTCTGTGGTTTCCTGTTACCCCCAGTGATGATCTTGTTAATCAGAAACTTGTTGGTTCGAAAAAAATTAATCCTGCATCCCGCTTGTTCCTTTGAAGTTTCGCTCTAGACAGTAATATTACATTGAATAAAGATCTTTTATATTGCAGGAAGAGAGAAGATTCGGCTGTTATTGTTAAAAGTATTATCTCACTGTTATGGTGATGAGGTTTGTGTCACCTTTTATGAGACATGTTTGCTTCCAATCGACAAATTGATGAAAAACTGATTCAATTGCTATGAAATGATGCCAGTTACTTTATCCAGAGATTTATACGTATATTATGCGTCAGTTATTCATCCAGGAATTTATAGGTATTTTATGCATCGATTTTTTTTGTATTTTATTCTATGCATCGATTTTTATACTGTAAATCGTAATGTAAATTGTAAATTTGAACCGTAGAACTGAAAAACAGCTTGACAATGAATTTAATAGAGCTGTAGCTGGCAGTGAATGTGTTTAATCCTAATCAGTTAGCAACAGGATAAAATACAGGATGGAATGATAAAATTATCACCTATGGAAAAATCGACATGATTCCATTTCCATTTAATGAAAGCCGGTTTTCTTTTTTTGTTGAATCTACTTTTATATTGCAGGAAGAGAGAAGATTCGGCTGTTATTGTTAAGAAGTATTATATCACTGTTATGGCGATGAGGGTTGTGTCACCTTTTATGAAACATATTTGCTTCCAATCGACAAATTGATGAAAAGCCGATTCAATTGCTATGAAATGATGCCAGTCACTTAATCCAGAAATTTATACGTATTTTATGCATCGAGTTTTTTTGTATTTTATTCTATGCATCAATTTTTATACTGTAAATCGTAATGTAAATTGTAAATGTGAACCGTATCATCAACCGTTGTCATTTCATACAATTATAAATTATACATCGATTTTTTATACTGTAAATCAATCCAACGATATAATCAAGATTTTATTGCTATCTTATACATTCCAAACGAGATATTTTAAAGTTTCTAGGGAATAGTCCCTCGCTGTTATGGAGATGAGGCTTGTGTTGCCTTTTATGAACCATACTTGTGTCGCTTGCATCCCTGCTTGGACTTTCCAACTCCCTTATGTTATTTCCATTCTTGTCTTTTGTCTATATCGATTTCTGTCTTTTTGGTTGGTAATTCCCTCTAAAAATAAAATTGACACTCATGAAAATAGACGAAATAAAAATTATTTGGTAAAAATGCCTCCCACACCACACAAGAAATGTTAACGTTATACAAAAATGCAAAATAAAAATAAAAAAACTAATATATTTTGTAAATCCTTACAATCGAACTCAGTGTATCACACCCCACTTAATTTTTTTTACCATTACATTTAAACAATTATTAAAAAATATAAAGGAATTCTAAATAGTAAATAGCTACCCTGTTGTTCTTGGCCTTCGGGCCGGGATCAAATTGTAGTATCTGTTCTGCAGATGCTGAACTTAAGGTAATTTGTCCCAGTCAATGGAGGGGAAACCCTATATACTGGGGCAATTTACTACTTTTGGACCCAACCAGAGTACCCCTTTTGCCTTTTTTTCGGGGAGCTGGTTTACCCCCATATAAAAACGACCTTGTGTCACATTTTATTTGGGGGAAAGCAATTAAATACTAATAGAAAATAGCTAGGATCCCAGTCAATGGGACAATTACTATTTTTTGGACCAATAATAATAATAATAATAATAATAATAATAATAATAATGTAAATAGCTAGGATTTTAAAAATTGGGGATCACTTTTCGATATAAATTTAACGTAAAATGAATACCCCTTTTAGCAGTCACCGAGACACTGAATAGATTACAGTTTTTAATTAGTGTGGTTGAATAGGTGAATGGGTGACTTATATCGGTTTTTGCTTAATGGTTATTTAAAAACGTATCGGCTATACTCCCCCTCGAAAAAGAAAGAAAACAAAATGTGACACAAGCATTCTCTCCTCTTTTCTTATGCCATAAAATTTAGACATTACGAACGATTACATGTCTTGTTGATCACTAACTGGCCACGATGTGGATGCGCATTTTACATTAAATTCATCTTGGTAAATGATCACACACTCTAACATTTTAATTATTTATTTTTTATCAATTATTTCTTTGCGGATATTTTTAGTCTTTTGAAATATAATAACAAAAAATAAAGTAGATTTTGAAGTCGTAGATGATAAACTATGCTGTGTAAATTGTAAAAAATTATCGATTTTTTTTCAACATTAAGTTTCTGCTAATTTATGATGACCAATATAAATGGGTTCTCATTTTATGTAAACTTTATAAAACCATTAGCACCTATTCTAAAATATTAATAATTGGATAAAATATCACAAATCAAATATTATCCTCTTGATACGTATAGACAGAAAAAGAATTGTATAAAATATTCAAACAATTAAATATCGAAAACCAGTTTTTGACCAACTTTAAATAAAATTATTTTTATGGTAAATTATTTAGTTTATGGTAAACATTATTATTTTCTCAGAAATCACATAATTTTTACTTAAGTAAACAGATTTTGACAGAAATCCAAATGTCAGATGAACAATTTACTTAAAATAAATACATTTTGACAGAAATCCAAATGTCAGATGAACATTTTACTTAAAATAAATACATTTTGACAGAAATCCAAATGTCAGATGAACATTTTACTTAAAATAAATACATTTTGAAGTAAAAACAAATATCGGAATGAATATAGAATTTTTTAAAATCTAAAATTCATAAATGTTATTCACATTTATTATAAAGCACGATGGAATCAATAGATTTTTTTAAAATCTAAAATTCATAAATTTTATTCACATTTATTATAAAACACGATGGAATCAATAGATTTTTTTTAAATGTAAAATTCATAAATTTTATTCACATTTATTATAAAACACGATGGAATCAATATATTTTTTTAATCTGAAATTCATAAATTTTATTCACATTTATTATAAAACACGATGGAATCAATAGATTTTTTATTAGATTGCAAGAAATAAAAATATTTTTTTAATATTTGAGATTATTTTACAACATATAGAATGGTATTGTTTAAATGTCTAAAAAACAAACAAACTTACATTTCATTACAAGAATTCAATTCAAAAAGTGAAATTTGTTTTGTTTTTAGTAAATCGATAAAACTTTTGTTTTGTGTGTCCAATGCATTAAGAAATAAAACATGAAAATATAAAAGATTGGAAAGTTGTCAATTCTAGTTTTTTTTGTACTTTCAATCTGTTTTCTAGTTTTTTTAATTTTTATTCTGGAACTTATCCACATTTTTTCCATTCCAGATGTTATATTCGATTCTAGATGTTATCAGAATTTCTGGCTTATTTTTCATTTCTTCTAGGATCCAATTGGTCTGCAAGTCACTAGATCCCTTATCTTCAAACAGGGGCTTCTAATACTCTTCTAGGTCTTGCCTTTTTAGTAACTTTTCCACAGTGATTTTCTCTCTTATAAGTTTCTATAGAAAAGCATTGCATTACTTCTGAAGAGATTATTATATTTGTTCTCCTTTGGGCAAGTGCTTGTATCTTGCCTTCTATTTTGTCCTCTAGTTCTTTTGCAACTTTTTCCATCTCTTCTATTTTACATTGGAAACTGAGCCGGCAGATGATATTCTTTAATCGCCATGCTGATGTAATATTTTTTGCTTCGGACTTGCATTGTTTTTCGAATTGAGGACATCTTTTTTTCTGTAGACTCCTGCAGAATATGTGATTTGATTCAGCTCATCCGTGATTTGATGTTTGAAGCTCGGATTTTTGGCAGTTTCATGCCCCTAAGTTCTTCATCCGATGCCATGTCTTCATCATCTAGTTATAGTGGTGGGAAACCTGACGGGTCGCCACTTTGTATAGTGAAGAACTGTGAGTTGCTTCAATGGGTTCAGTGCGAGTTTTCATGTGTCACTAAATATGATTTTACAGAACAAGAATATCCACACACTTAATAAGCATGTGGCTTTGCCCCAGTGTCAGTTCTCGTATGTGTTAATAACGTTCATTTTGTAAAACAATAATATCCAGTGTCAGTTCTCATATGTGTTAATAACGTTGATTTTGTAAAACAATAATATCCAGTGTCAGTTCTCATATGTGTTAATAACGTTGATTTTGTAGAAAAATAATATATCTAGTGTCAGTTCTCATATGTGTTAATAACGTTGATTTTGTAGAACAATAATATCCAGTGTCAGTTCTCATATGTGTTAATAACGTTGATTTTGTAGAACAATTACATCCAGTGTCAGTTCTCATATGTGTTAATAACGTTGATTTTGTAGAACAATAATATCCAGTGTCAGTTCTCATATGTGTCAATAACGTTGAATTTGTAGAACAATAATATCCAGTGTCAGTTCTCATATGTGTAAATAACATTGATTTTGTAGAACAATAATATCCAGTGTCAGTTCTCATATGTGTTAATAACGTTGATTTTGTAGAACAATAATATCCAATGTCAGTTCTCATATGTGTCAATAACGTTAATTTTGTAGAACAATAATATCCAGTGTCAGTTCTTATATGTGTTAATAACGTTGATTTTGTAGAACAATAATATCCAGTGTCAGTTCTCATATGTGTCAATTACGTTGATTTTGTAGAACAATAATATCCAGTGTCAGTTCTCATATGTGTTAATAACGTTGATTTTGTAGAACAATTACATCCAGTGTCAGTTCTCATATGTGTTAATAACGTTGATTTTGTAGAACAATAATATCCAGTGTCAGTTCTCATATGTGTCAATAACGTTGATTTTGTAGAACAATAATATCCAGTGTCAGTTCTCATATGTGTTAATAACGTTGATTTTGTAGAACAATAATACCCAGTTTCAGTTCTCATATGTGTTAATAACGTTGATTTTGTAGAACAATAATATCCAATGTCAGTTCTCATATGTGTTAATAACATTGATTTTGTAGAACAATAATATCCAGTGTCAGTTCTCATATGTGTTAATAACGTTGATTTTGTAGAACAATAATATCCAATGTCAGGTCTCATATGTGTCAATAACGTTGATTTTGTAGAACAATAATATCCAGTGTCAGTTCTTATATGTGTTAATAACGTTGATTTTGTAGAACAATAATATCCAGTGTCAGTTCTCATATGTGTCAATAACGTTGATTTTGTAGAACAATAATATCCAGTGTCAGTTCTCATATGTGTCAATTACGTTGATTTTGTAGAACAATAATATCCAGTGTCAGTTCTCATATGTGTTAATAACGTTGATTTTGTAGAACAATAATATCCAGTGTCAGTTCTCATATGTGTCAATAACGTTGATTTTGTAGAACAATAATATCCAGTGTCAGTTCTCATATGTGTCAATTACGTTGATTTTGTAGAACAATAATATCCAGTGTCAGTTCTCATATGTGTTAATAACGTTGATTTTGTAGAACAATAATATCCAGTGTCAGTTCTCATATGTGTCAATAACGTTGATTTTGTAGAACAATAATATCCAGTGTCAGTTCTCATATGTGTTAATAACGTTGATTTTGTAGAACAATAATATCCAGTGTCAGTTCTCATATGTGTCAATAATGTTGATTTTGTAGAACAATAATATCCAGTGTCAGTTCTCATATGTGTCAATTACGTTGATTTTGTAGAACAATAATATCCAGTGTCAGTTCTCATATGTGTTAATAACGTTGATTTTGTAGAACAATAATATCCAGTGTCAGTTCTCATATGTGTTAATAACGTTGATTTTGTAGAACAATAATATCCAGTGTCAGTTCTCATATGTGTTAATAACGTTGATTTTGTAGAACAATAATATCCAGTGTCAGTTCTCATATGTGTCAATAACGTTGATTTTGTAGAACAATAATATCCAGTGTCAGTTCTCATATGTGTCAATTACGTTGATTTTGTAGAACAATAATATCCAGTGTCAGTTCTCATATGTGTTAATAACGTTGATTTTGTAGAACAATAATATCCAGTGTCAGTTCTCATATGTGTCAATAACGTTGATTTTGTAGAACAATAATATCCAGTGTCAGTTCTCATATGTGTTAATAACATTGATTTTGTAGAACAATAATATCCAGTGTCAGTTCTCATATGTGTCAATTACGTTGATTTTGTAGAACAATAATATCCAGTGTCAGTTCTCATATGTGTTAATAACGTTGATTTTGTAGAACAATAATATCCAGTGTCAGTTCTCATATGTGTCAATAACGTTGATTTTGTAGAACAATAATATCCAGTGTCAGTTCTCATATGTGTCAATTACGTTGATTTTGTAGAACAATAATATCCAGTGTCAGTTCTCATATGTGTTAATAACGTTGATTTTGTAGAACAATAATATCCAGTGTCAGTTCTCATATGTGTCAATAACGTTGATTTTGTAGAACAATAATATCCAGTGTCAGTTCTCATATGTGTTAATAACATTGATTTTGTAGAACAATAATATCCAGTGTCAGTTCTCATATGTGTTAATAACGTTGATTTTGTAGAACAATAATATCCAGTGTCAGTTCTCATATGTGTAAATAACATTGATTTTGTAGAACAATAATATCCAGTGTCAGTTCTCATATGTGTTAATAACGTTGATTTTGTAGAACAATAATATCCAGTGTCAGTTCTCATATGTGTTAATAACATTGATTTTGTAGAACAATAATATCCAGTGTCAGTTCTCATATGTGTTAATAACGTTGATTTTGTAGAACAATAATATCCAGTGTCAGTTCTCATATGTGTTAATAACGTTGATTTTGTAGAACAATAATATCCAGTGTCAGTTCTCATATGTGTCAATAACGTTGATTTTGTAGAACAATAATATCCAGTGTCAGTTCTCATATGTGTTAATAACATTGATTTTGTAGAACAATAATATCCAGTGTCAGTTCTCATATGTGTTAATAACGTTGATTTTGTAGAACAATAATATCCAATGTCAGTTCTCATATGTGTTAATAACATTGATTTTGTAGAACAATAATATCCAGTGTCAGTTCTCATATGTGTTAATAACGTTGATTTTGTAGAACAATAATATCCAGTGTCAGTTCTCATATGTGTCAATAACGTTGATTTTGTAGAACAATAATATCCAGTGTCAGTTCTTATATGTGTTAATAACGTTGATTTTGTAGAACAATAATATCCAGTGTCAGTTCTCATATGTGTTAATAACGTTGATTTTGTAGAACAATAATATCCAGTGTCAGTTCTCATATGTGTCAATAATGTTCATTTTTTAGAATAGTAATATCCAGTGTCAGTTCTCATAGGTGTTAATAACGTTGATTTTGTAGAACAATAATATCCAGTGTCAGTTCTCATATGTGTTAATAACGTTGATTTTGTAGAACAATAATACCCAGTTTCAGTTCTCATGTGTGTCAATAACGTTGATTTTGTAGAACAATAATATCCAGTGTCAGTTCTCACATGTGTTAATTACGATGATTTTGTAAAACAATAATGCCCAGTGTCAGTTCTCATATGTGTTAATAACGTCGATTTTGTAGAACAATAATATCCAGTGTCAGTTCTCATATGTGTCAATAACGTTGATTTTGTAGAACATTAATATCCAGTGTCAGTTCTCATATGTGTTAATAACGTTGATTTTGTAGAACAATAATATCCAGTGTCAGTTCCAATGTGTTAATAACGTTGATTTTTTAGAACAATAATATCCAGTGTCAGTTCTTATATGTTTCAATAACGTTTATTTTGTAGAACAATAATATCCAGTGTCAGTTCTCATATGTGTAAATAACGTTGATTTTGTAGAACAATAATATCCAGTGACAGTTCTCACATGTGTTAATAACGATGATTTTGTAGAACAATAATATCAAGTGTCAGTTCTCATATGTGTTAATAACGTTGATTTTGTAGAACAATAATATCCAGTGTCAGTTCTATGTGTTAATAACGTTGATTTTTTAGAACAATAATATCCAGTGTCAGTTCTCATATGTGTTAATAACGTTGATTTTGTAGAACAATAATATCCTGTGCCAGTTCTCATGTGTTAATAACGTTGATTTTTTAGAACAATAATATCCAGTGCCAGTTCTCATATGTGTTAATAACGTTGATTTTGTAGAACAATAATATCCAGTGTCAGTTCTCACATGTGTTAATAACGATGATTTTGTAGAACAATAATATCCAGTGTCAGTTGTCATATGTGTTAATAACGTTGATTTTGTAGAACAATAATATCCAGTGTCAGTTCTCATGTGTTAATAACGTTGATTTTGTAGAACATTAATATCCAGTGTCAGTTCTCACATTTGTCAATAACGTTGATTTTGCAGAACAATAATATCCAGTGTCAGTTCTCATATGTGTCAATTACGTTGATTTTGTAGAACAATAATATCCAGTGTCAGTTCTCATATGTGTTAATAACGTTGATTTTGTAGAACAATAATATCCAGTGTCAGTTCTCATATGTGTCAATTACGTTGATTTTGTAGAACAATAATATCCAGTGTCAGTTCTCATATGTGTTAATAACGTTTATTTTGTAGAACATTAATATCCAGTGTCAGTTCTCATATATGTTAATAACGTTGATTTTGTAGAACAATAATATCCAGTGTCAGTTCTCATATGTGTTAATAACGTTGATTTTGTAGAACAATAATATCCACACACGGGACAGACTGTTCAGTTTGATCAACTAAGACTGGTGGTGTGGTTCTGGAAATTATTCAAAACTTCACAAGAATGTGGGTATTCCGTTTTTTGTTTTATTTTACTTCGTTAGAAGATCTCAGAAATCAGGGGACCCACTACCTGTGGCTTACACTTTACGTCTATATGAGATACATAGATATTCGAATATTTCATTTAAGTGCTACTGCATTCTTATATATCTGATTTGGCAGAACAAGAATATCTACAAACTTCACAATAATGTGTTTTTTGCCAGTGTGCGTTCGCATATGTATTGCTAACGTTGATTTAATAGAACAGGAATATCCACACACCTCACAATAATATGGCTTTTTGCTTTATTTTACTTCAGTCAAAGTGCTCAGAAATCAAGGGGTCCACAACCAGGGGCTCATTGTGCATTCTCATATGTCTAACTAAAGTTTCCTTTCTAGAACAAGAATATCCACAAACTTCACAGGAATATGGCTTTTCGCCAGTGTGCGTTCGCATATGTGTTATTAATATTGATTTAGTAGAAAAAGAATATCCACAAACTTCACAAGAATATGGCTTTTCGCCAGTGTGAGTTCGCATATGTTCCACTAACTGTGATTTTGTTGAACAAGAATATCCACAAACTTCACAGGAATATGGTTTTTCGCCAGTGTGCGTTCGCATATGTACCGTTAATGTGTATTTAATAGAACAAGAATATCCACACACTTCACAAGAATATGGCTTTTCGCCAGTGTGAGTTCGCATATGTTTCACTAAATGTGATTTTGTAGAACAAGAATATCCACAAACTTCACAAGAATGTGGTTTTTCGCCAGTGTGCGTTCGCATATGTCTAACTAAGCTTTGTTTTGTAGAACAAGAATATCCACAAACTTCACAAGAATATGGCTTTTCGCCAGTGTGAGTTCGCATGTTCCACTAAATGTGATTTTGCAGGAGAAGAATATCCACACACTTCACAAGAATGTGGTTTTTCGCCAGTGTGCGTTCTCATATGCATAACTAAGCTTGATTTTTGATAACAAGAATATTCACACACTTCACAAGAATATGGCTTTTTGCCAGTGTGAGTTCGCATATTTTTCACTAAATTTGATTTTGTAGAACAAGAATATGCACAAACTACACAAGAATGTGTTTTTTTGCTGGTGTGCATCCTCATATATTTAACTAAGCCACTATGAGTGCGCATATGTTCCACTAAATGTGATTTTGCAGGACAACAATATCCACACACTTTACAAGAATGTGGTTTTTCGCCAGTGTGCGTTCTCATATGTCTAACTAAGCTTGATTTTTGAGAACAAGCATATCCACACACTTCACAAGTATATGGCTTTTCGCCAGTGTGAGTTCGCATATGTTTCACTAAATGTGATTTTTGAGAGCAAGCATACCCACAAACTTCACAAGAATGTGTTTTTTTGCCAATGTGCCTTCCCATATTATCGCTAACGTTGATTTAGTGAAACAAGAATGCCAGTTTGAGTTCGGATATGTTTCACTAAATTTGATTTTTCAAAACAAGAATATCCGCACACTTCACAAGAATGTGGATTTCCCTTTTTTTGTTTTATTTTACTTCAGTCGAAGTTCTCAGAAATCAAGGGGCCCACAACCAGGGGTAACACGTGAAGTCTATATGAGATACATAGATATTCGAATGTTCCATTAAAGTTCTTTATATCTCACGCACTAGTAAAGAAATTGAGAACATAATTTTCCTTTCCCAATTAACCATTTTAATACGTTGTAGTATGTCTTTCATGTTGGTCTCATGGTCTTAATTGATTCCAGGACAAGAATTTATCTAGACAGTTTATTTCGCCAGTGTGAGTTCTCATATGTATAACTAATTTTGATTTTGTAGAACAGGAATATCCATACACTTCACAAGAATATGGCTTTCACCAGAATGAGTTCGCATATGTATCCCTAAGGTTGATTTCTTCGAACAAGAATAGTCACACAGCATACAAGAATGTGGCTTGTCCCCAGTGTGAGTTCTCACGTTTCACGAGAGTGGATTTATCAGCAGAATATCCGCATACTTCACAAGTATGTTGCTTTTTATCACTGTGAACCTGCTTGTTTCACTAAAATTGATCGTAGAACAAGATTAACGTAGTTTGGAATATGGCGTTTTACTTTTGTATTTTATTCTAAATTTATATGAAATTCTTATGAAGATTACAGAAAGTGAACCTGCTTCATAAGAATATAACATACATTGTTGCTCCTGCTTTTCTTCATACAAGTGAGCAATTGTTGAGAGAATGTCAAAAATAAATTATATGTGATGAAGCAGGAACATCTGTTAATAAAAATAAAAGAAATAAAATATTTTTATTTTTGTAAATCACATATTAGTTTTGTTTTTATTATGATAAGATAAAACACATTTTAAATGTTTATATAAATAAAGTAAAACAAAGTTTATAATAAAAAATGAAACAAATTCAATTGTTTTTATCATCAGTCACATGTTAGTTTTTGCTTGTTGTAAATATGACAGGATGGAACTCACAAATGAGTTACAGTTTATTGAAAACCTCATATGAAACAGAATCGAAATGAGCAAATATTTCCTTACTTAGCAAAGAACTAGATGATACAGTCATTGCTAAGGATATGGTATAGAGACAATTATCTCTATAACTTGAACACAATTTGCATTTTGGCGAGAAAACATTAAAACATCAATATATATATATATATATATATATATATATATATATCGTCAAAGAATGAGAGTTCAATATAGAAACGTTGTTTTTAATATGAATAAATTTGAATGGCGGTTGTGTTCAAACAATTCAAAATACAACGCACGGCTCCATACAGACTTCTTTGACATTATTCTCGTGTTACCTGCACAGAGTTCAAACAATTCAAAATACAACTTATCGATACAACGCGCGGCTCTATACAGACTTCTTTCTCCAAATTTACAACATAGCAAGGAAGAAGAAAAAGAAAAAAAAGAAACAAAGGAGACACTGAAGATGGAGTCTACCTCCAAAATATATTTGTGATCAATTTCAAACAAGTAAATATATGAGAGAGAGAGACTATCTGATAGTAAAATTCTTCAGCGTGAAGGATGCATTGATTTTGCTTCAACTCCTCATTGTTGTCGTCCAAGTAAATCGAACGTTTCCAATCAGGTATATAAAGAATATCAATTGCAAACTGTTACTTATTTTGATTCAACTTTCCAGTGAGGTTGTCAAAGAAATTTTAGAACTGGAATACTTAGAACATTAATACAAACATCATGCACAAGTTCATATAAAACATTCTGTTCCTTTTCAAATTTACTGGTCATTTCAACAGTGCTTTATTTGTTATGGATTTGGATTCAACTTTTCGATGATGTCGTCAAGTAATTTATATTCTGTTTCAAATAAAAAAAGCATCCCCCTCAATAAAAATAACCTTATTGTTTAGAAAGCAATTCTAAACAAGAGAGGGGATCCCTGCTAACTTATTTGTACTTTCAACAAACACTTTAATAAATTAACGTGCACCTTCAAGTATAAACAAAAAACAAAACAAAACTTAAGATACAAAT
>NC_136527.1:193074655-193266276 GCF_053919585.1 Euprymna scolopes
AAATCATCCTAAATCTTAGTTAGACAATAAATAAATTAATTAATTATTTCAAAAACCCTTTTTTTTTTAAATATTTAAGTACGTTTTTTGTGCAAGACAAAAAATGTCAATTGTTAACTTTTTGGGAAAATTTAACATTTAAAATTGAATTAAAAATAGTAGAAAAAGTTTTACATTATTCTGTTTTCTATATGATAAAATTCAGGGTTTTATCTTTCTGGAAAAAAAAAGTTACTCAGAAATAATGGATTTTAATAAACGTAATTTCGTTTTAAAAAACAACAACAACTTGATTTTGCGGCCATTTTTGGCGGTGCCTAATATATACATATACATACAAACACACACACACACACACACACACACACACACACACATATATATATATATATATATATATATATATATATATATATATATATATATATATATATAAGGAATATACATTTTTGAAAAAAACGATTGAATTTTTTTTTCTATTATTTGGATTATAATACCTTTCTTGTTTGCTTTTTTTTCCACACGTTGAAAAAAAAATTTTTTTTCACTAAATCCAATACGAATACACCTGAAGATAATCGGAGGTTACATCGGCTGAAACGTTGTGGAAAAACACAACCAAGATATTATTAATATTCCAAATAAAACAAAAAAAATTTTTCTAATCCTAAAATCAAGGTTTTTCCTATCGCTTTCTCCTACAACAAAAATTAGAAACTGCGACGGATTGTATGTTTTTCAGACTGCAATCTGGCCATGAAGTGGGTGCTCATTTTACATTAAATTTATATAACAAAGTCATAATATTTATACTTTTTGTTTTTAATTCTATTTTTCGGGATATTTTTAATGGCTTTTCAGACAAAAAGGCAAACAAATAATAGATTTTGATTTTTTAACAACTACATTGACTTCAATTGTAAATATTTACCAATTATTTTTTCGGTAAATTTTGATGACATGCCCCAGTGTATTAGAAACACCCCAACCGCCCCATGTTAAAAACGGTTTTCAGAATAAACACCACATAACATTGAAAGCCGTTCTTAACATGGAGTGGTTGTGGGAGTGTTTATACTACGCTGGGGCAGGTCGTAAAAATACCATTTTTTCTATATTAAATTTTTGCTAATTGGCCAATAAATTTTACATTAAATTTATATAACAAAGTCTTAAATATTCATAATTATTGTTTTTAATTCTATTTTTCGGGATATTTTAATGGCTTTTCAGACGTAATGGCAAACAAAAAAAAAGATTTTTTTTTTTAGCATTAAAACTATGTTGGCTTCGATTGTAAATATTTACCAACTATATCAACATTCAAACGGAATTCTCTAGCGACATAATAGTTAAGGTGTTTTCTGTTCATTTATCCAATAAGTAAACCAACTTCAAATAAAAGGTACTCATGCAGAGAGTGATCCATATTGAAATAATAACGTTATTATTTAAAAAAAGAAAAGCCATTCTTAACATGGGGAGAGGAGGGTGTTTTGTACCTATTATGTACTCTAACCTTACAATTGAATAAAAAACATATCATAAAACTTTAATTAAACGTGGAAATACGATTTTAAAAAAATAGTGCTGATCACTCTCTGCATTAGCACCAAATTAAATTATTGTGTTTATCGTAAATATTATTTTCTAAAACATTACGTCAGTTTTGCTTAAATAAACACTATGTAATTGAAAATACTTTTTAAAAAATAGCGCGGATCAATAAGTGCACTAGCACCATTTTCGTATTTGGGAGGTGTGAATATTTTTTAAGCTTGCAATAAAAATAAAACCTTTTTAATGTTTACGATTATTTTAAGAATCCATATTTTGGAGGGGATTGCAAAAACTTAAACTTATTTCAGATCATTTTAAAAGTTATTGAATTGGATTCTTTGGTATTAGTGCAAAGAGTGATCCGGACGTAAATAATAACGTTATTATTTAAAAAGCCATTCTTAACATGGGGGAGAGGAGAGTGTTTTTGTACCTATTTTATACGTCATCCTTACAATTTAATAAAAATCATATCATAAAACTTTAATTAAACTTGGAAATACGATTTAAAAAATAGCGCAGATCACTCTCCAGATCATTTTTAAAGTTATTGAATTGGATTTTTTAAAGCGTAAAAAATAATTTATTTTTCATATTGGATTAAAATAAAAATATATTTTTTAATTATTTAAAATTATTTTAACGTTATTAAATTATATTTTTTGTAAAAAACAAACAAAAAAAAAACTTACCTTCCATTCCAGGAATATAATACGAAAAAAATCGTTTTTCTTTTGTGTTCAACGCAAAAAATTGCTGTTAGGATTTCTTAATATAATATTTAGTAAATTGATACAACTTTTGTTTTGTGTGTTCAATTCATTAAGCAATTAAATATATGAAAATATAAAAGAATCAAAATTAAAAGATGAAAAACACGATTTAAACGTGAAATTATTATAAGAAGAAAAAATCAACTGCTTCAGAACAAAGAACTTATGTTCATCGTAAAACGGTGTAATCATTACTTTGTTCCTCGTGTAAAAGATTGAACATTTCATTATCATTTGGATTAGTCGAACTACTGTTTACATCCAAGATGAGAACAGTAATCCAAATAATTCAAATATAAAAAAAATGCAAAACTGAATATTTCACATAAACAATTAAAAAAGGAAGGAATTGAACAAATAACGAAGTCAATCAAATAACAAAAACTAGATTTGAACCAACAAGAAACAAAACAATAATCACATGATTACATTATGAAAATTGCGACTTATTTTTATCAGATTCGATTCCGTTAACTCTACGATGACCTTAACTTATAATTCCAGACGTAAAACTTTTTTAATATACATTTCAAAATGAGAGGCGTGAATTATTCGACCCCCTGTCTTTCCAAGCTTATAACTCCTTGAAAAATGTAATTCAAGCCCTAATTATTTTTTCAACTAAAGGAGCAAGGACCAAGGTTTCATTAAAAAAAAAAGACAAAAAAAGACGAAAAAAAAAACAATGTATTCTTATAAAATAAGGTTTAAACTTCGGACTTTACAGGTAAATTTCTAAAAAAGCGATTTTCTTTTTGTTTTAAATCTGAATATATTATTTATTGACCTTTTCTCTTCAATTTGTGATATATAAAACTCCCCGACATAAATTAATTATTTACTTTTCAATAGACATTTCAAAATGGGTGACACTTGGGGGGGGCGTGAATTTAAAAAAAAAAACGTTTGTCTAAAATATTATATTCGGTTTTTTGGAAAGAACATAAAATTTCACATTGACCCTGAAAATATCGTAAAAATAGAATCAATAGAAAAATTTTGATAGATTTTTAAAGTTTAAAAATTGAAAAATATTGAGTTCGGAAAATTCATTACTGTTTTAAAAAAATATATTTCTATTACTTTTAAAACAACTGTAATAGTTTATTTTGGAAGTATAATCCATAAAGAAAATAAATAACCCACTTTTAACAGAGAAATTACGAGATTTTTATATTGTATTCGCAGTTTCGTGTTAGGGGTGTCAAAAATTCCTACAAAAATTCTGATACTGCTAATATATATATATATATATATATGTGTGTGTGTGTGTGTGTGTGTGTGTGTGTGTGTGTGTTTAGCACCCGCCCATGTATTACCTCTTCCTTTGATAGAGAAGTAATGAAATGTTGAAAAATGTCCTGACACGAGGATATGAATATGAATAAATCGATACTTAACAACCTTCTGCTCTCCATCTAATTTGCTTAAACGCTAATTATTTTATTTAATATATATATATATATATATATATATATATATATATATATATATATGAAATAAAAATTACAATAAGTTTACCAAGGTAATCAAAATGGTAAACATAATATATATTATAAATATTAAAGAGTTAATATTTACAAGTAAAGTAATCTCAACCAGATGTAATATATATATATATATATATATATATATATATATATATATATATATATATATATATATATATATATACTAGCTGTACCCGGCCACGCGTTGCTGTGGCTCAGTTTGTTAAAATGGAACACATGTGAAAGTAGAGAAAATTTTATTATTTTTTTTCAAGAGAATGTACAAATTATTTTTTTTCAACAGATGTTAAGAAAATAAACAGAAAAATACTCCCATCATTAATTATGCAAAAAAAAATAAATAAATAAAATGTTGCTTTAATGTTTCAATATGCTTATAAATTACGATAAAACTTGCTGAGTATGCACTGTTTTACGGTTGTTGTAAACATGGAACGGAAACTTAAATTTCGCTTCATTTTAATCTTTCTTAATTTTTTAATTGTGCCCCCCCAAACGAATATAATCGAAACAGTAACATTCAACAATTGTACTTTATGTATATAAAACACAAAATGGGTGTTTGTATTATTGTACACATAGATTCGAAAAAGTTGTCAAAAAACAAATATATAACAAATACATGTTATCAAACGCAAGATAAGTTACTTTTCTGCCAAACTGGATATATTTTTTTGTGTTTTTATTCAATGTAACATATTTATTCAGCTCGAAAAACATACAGTGTTTACCGATGTATTCGAAAATTCAAGATGGCGTCTCACAACCTCTTTAACACCGTAAGTATGGAAAAAGGTGTTAAACTATACAAAATACTATTAAAAACCCGCCGAATATATGTCAACTTATGCCACGGTAACATATATTGAGCTAGTTTTTAACAGTATTTTATCCGTTTTTTTTATTTATAACATCTTTTCCCACACTTACCGTGTTAAAGAGAGAATCAGACGCCATCTTGAATGTTCCAATATATCGGTAAACACTGTATGGTTTTCGAGCTGAATAAACATGTTACATTGAATAAAAACACGAAAAATATATCCAGTTTGGTAGAAAAGTAAGTTATCTTGCCTTTGATAACATTTATTTGTTATATATTTCTTTTTCGGACAACTTTTTCGAATCTATGTGTACAGTAATACAAACCCGACAAAATATTTATTAAAAAATTTTTTTTTTTTTAAAGTTAATAACGAAAGGGAAATAATTCCATTTTTAAACGAAAAAGTCAGTTTACCTAACTTACTGTATTTATGCTATTTTTTTTAAGCAAGAAAAAAAAAGATAAATATCCAGATACGCTACAACAGAACACCGACCACTCTAATTTGTTTTTTTTATAGGTAATTGAGGTCGCTGACAACGAATCTGATAGTCAAACTTGGGGCAAATTTACCGTTTGCATGGTATTTACCCCTGAACCCACGAACTTCTTTCCGCCATTTTGCAGCATCCGTTTATGCTACGCGCGTGCACGCTGTAGCATAAACGACGGCTTCACCAAGCAAACTATGTTGGGGGGAGGGGATTTTTTTTCCAGGACATAGAATTTTCTAATTTTCAAAAGTACATTATAGCGCTTTTTGGGTGGAAAATTTAAAATTAGCTGAAAAAGAAATAAAATAAGAAAAGGAAAGCACACCAAGTTGGAGTAGGGGGGGTAATTTATCTGGGTTTTTTTTTTACCTGGAACATCGAATTTTCAAATTTTCCGTAAGTAAGTCACCGACATTTACCAATTAGAACACCATTTAACATTTTCCGAAGATTTTACTTTGTACATTGGGGCGCGAGCGGGGGGGGGAGCGGATGTGATGTTGGCGCGCGCGCGCCCGAACATCACATCACCCCCCCTCAACAAATTAGAGTGGTCGGTGTTCTGTAGTAGCGTATCTGGATATTTACCAAAAAAACAAAGATTTATGTTTGGCTATAAATTCCTAAACTCATTTCACCTTAAATAATTTAGGTGACTGAAATAGGAATCTAATTGAATCTTTAATTTCCTGAATAGTATCCGATAATTCATTTTTCTTCGAGTTATATCGAATACATTAATACGGACTTTAGGGGCTTTTTTCGTAATGTTACTGTAAAAATTATTTTTTATCGTTACAAATTACGATGCTTTAAAAAAAGCAAAAATGAATTCTTGCGGTTTTTTATTTACTACTGAAAACCATAACTTTAGTAAAGGTATTTTTTGTTTAAACAAAATAAAACATTTTCACCAAGAGTTAAGTAAAAATAATTAGTTCATTATATTCTGCGATTATTATTTGAAAAATACTGCAATTTTCATTAAAATTCGTTAATTTCCTGGTTTTTGGTGAATTTTTAAGTAAAGGGAGGAATCAAAATATGTATACACTTTAAGCGTCGGCATTCATTTTGCGACCACGTGTGGTTAATTTAAATTAAAGTTCAATCACATGGTTACATTATCAATAAACCTATTGAAAATTTACCGATATTGTAAACACATTCTGTTTACATTAAGCCTGTGGTGTTTTTTTTAGTGATGCAATGTTGTCAACTGAGATTTAAAAAAAACCCCGCGAGATCAGGAGAAAGAAATGTCCAGAAAATCGCTAGCCAGTTTGGCAGAAAAGTAACTTATCTTGCCTTTGATAACATTTATTTGTTATATATTTGTTTTTTGACAACTTTTTCGAATCTATGTGTACAGTAATACAAACCCGTGTACAGTAATACAAACCCCTTCTAGTTTTTCTTTTTTTGAAATAAGGAACTGTGTTTAAAGTAGTCATTTAGATGTTTGCTATAGCTTTTAACTTAATTTATTAAAAAAAAATTGTAATCTATTTACTCATTAGTAAAAATAGATTACAATTTTTTTTAAATAAATTAAGTTAGACCAATTACCTCCCTTAGACCCATAAATCAAATAATAAATAAAGTCAATAATACATGACAATTATCTCCCATTAAAAACTTGCAAAATAAATATTCTCTCTATATATATTAACTGTAGCGTCTTTAAATCAAAATACGCTAACGGAAACAATTTACTGCACGAGCGTCACCCTTTTAAAATTCATCATTCAATAAAATAAAAAGCTATAGCAAACATCTAAATGACTACTTTAAACACAGTTCCTTATTTCAAAAAAAGTAAAAACTAAAAGATTCATCTGCCTTACTTTTAATGCTACGTTTATTTATGGTGTCTTTTAAATTCAATAAAAATCCTCCTAAATTTGCTGATGAGGAGACCGTGCTTACCAAAAAAACTATATATAATTGTTCTACATAACTTCATGTATACCACAAATAAAAAGCACGGATTTCCGAAACGATCGTACAGATAATTGACGTTGTTGTTCCTTCTTATGAAACTGATTTTTAATTTAATTAAAATTTGATTTTTAAATTAAAAAATTTTTTTTTTAATTTTTAAATTGAAAATCACTTTACTTAATATATATATATATATATATATATATATATATATATATATATATATATATATATATATATATATATATTCGTGTATATATATATATATATATATATATATATTGGTATATGTATATATATATATATTGGTATATATATATATATATATATATATATATATATATATATATATATATATATATATTCGTATCTATCTATCTATCTATATATATATATATATATTGGTATATATACATATATATATGTATATATTTATATATATATATATATATATATATATATATATATAAATATATATATAGTCTTTGAAGTTTTTAACATTTGAAACCATACAAAAAATTACTTTTTATCATTCGTTTAAAAAACCATCTAGTCAGTAAGTCATTTAATCACCTGCAGTCACTGCATCAACTCTCTCGAATTTACTATAATACCATTTTTTTTATTTTTCAAGGGATCATCAGTTGTTTACCATGAAACGCTGTTGCATGGATTTAAAAACAAAACAGTATATTACATCATGGCTCCCCCGCAGTGTTGATCAAACATCACCACCCTTAATCTTAGGAAGAAGACATGTTACAAAAAAATTTTTTATCCAATTTCCTATTCTTAATTGCAATTACTAACCTTTTCATAGTATAAAAATGAATTTCTTACCTGTGCGATTCATCAATTTCCACATTTAAAATGGATGATATTTATTTGCTGTCCACTCAGCAAAATGTGGCACAAGGCCGGAAAGTGGGAACCCAGCAGGCTCCCCTAAAGGAGGGGCACTCCTGCAATTTTAAAAATTGCCTGAGTAACCCCGTCGGCATTCCTCGGTCGGGGCGCCTCAGGAAGCAAGCAATAAACTTGCCCCACCGGAAAGCCCAGTGGCAAGGCCTGGGAGGGTGGACCTCCTAGGTATTACCCAGGCTGTGTACCTCAGTCCAACAGGTGCTGGGCCGGTCTCCGGCCCCTCACCTGTTGGGCTGAGTGTCAAGTGACGGATCCTTGACTGGTACTATCCATTTGAAATGGATTATATTTATTTGCTGTCCACTCAGCAAAATGTGGCACAAGGCCGGAAAGTGGTAACCCAGCAGGCTCTCCTAAAGGAGGGGCACTCCTGCAATTTTAAAAATTGCCTGAGTAACCCCGTCGGCATTCCCCGGTCGGGGCGCCTCAGGCAGCAAGCAATAAACTTGCCCCACCGGAAAGCCCGGTGGCAAGGCCTGGGATGGTGGACTTCCTAGGTATTACCCAGGCGGTGTACCTCAGTCCAACAGGTGCTGGGCCGGTCTCCGGCCCCTCACCTGTTGGGCTGAGTGTCAAGTGGTGGATCCTTGACTGGTACTATCCATTTGAAATGGATTATATTTATTTGCTGTCCACTCAGCAAAATGTGGCACAAGGCCGGAAAGTGGTAACCCAGCAGGCTCCCCTAAAGGAGAGGCACTCCTGCAATTTTAAAAATTGCCTGAGTAACCCCGTCGGTATTCCCCGGTCGGGGCGCCTCAGGCAGCAAGCAATAAACTTGCCCCACCGGAAAGCCCAGTGGCAAGGCCCGGGAGGGTGGACCTCCTAGGTATTACCCAGGCGGTGTAACTCAGTCCAACAGGTGCTTGGCCGGTCTCCGGCCCCTCACCTGTTGGGCTGAGTGTCAAGTGACGGATCCTTGACTGGTACTATCCATTTGAAATGGATTATATTTATTTGCTGTCCACTCAGCAAAATGTGGCACAAGGCCGGAAAGTGGTAACCCAGCAGGCTCCCCTAAAGGAGGGGCACTCCTGCAATTTTAAAAATTGCCCTAGTAACCCCGTCAGCATTCCCCGGTCGGGGCGCCTCAGGCAGCAAGCAATATACTTGCCCCACCGGAAAGCCCGGTGGCAAGGCCTGGGAGGGTGGACCTCCTAGGTATTACCCAGGCGGTGTACCTCAGTCCAACAGGTGGTGGGCCGGTCTCCGGCCCCTCACCTGTTGGGCTGAGTGTCAGTGACGGATCCTTGACTGGTACTATCCATTTGAGATGGATTATATTTATTTGCTGTCTACTCAGCAAAATGTGGCACAAGGCCGGAAAGTGGTAACCCAGCAGGCTCCCCTAAAGGAGGGGCACTCCTGCAATTTTAAAAATTCCCTGAGTAACCCCGTCGGCATTCCCCGGTCGGGGCGCCTCAGGCAGCACACAATAAACTTGCCCCACCGGAAAGCCCGGTTGCAAGGCCTGGGAGGGTGGACCTCCTAGGTATTACCCAGGCGGTGTAACTCAGTCCAACAGGTGCTTGGCCGGTCTCCGGCCCCTCACCTGTTGGGCTGAGTGTCAAGTGACGGATCCTTGACTGGTACTATCCATTTGAAATGGATTATATTTATTTGCTGTCCACTCAGCAAAATGTGGCACAAGGCCGGAAAGTGGTAACCCAGCAGGCTCCCCTAAAGGAGGGGCACTCCTGCAATTTTAAAAATTGACCTAGTAACCCCGTCAGCATTCCCCGGTCGGGGCGCCTCAGGCAGCAAGCAATATACTTGCCCCACCGGAAAGCCCGGTGGCAAGGCCTGGGAGGGTGGACCTCCTAGGTATTACCCAGGCGGTGTACCTCAGTCCAACAGGTGCTGGGCCGGTCTCCGGCCCCTCACCTGTTGGGCTGAGTGTCAGTGACGGATCCTTGACTGGTACTATCCATTTGGGATGGATTATATTTATTTGCTGTCCACTCAGCAAAATGTGGCACAAGGCCGGAAAGTGGTAACCCAGCAGGCTCCCCTAAAGGAGGGGCACTCCTGCAATTTTAAAAATTGTCTGAGTAACCCCGTCGGCATTCCCCGGTCGGGGCGCCTCAGGCAGCACACAATAAACTTGCCCCACCGGAAAGCCCGGTTGCAAGGCCTGGGAGGGTGGACCTCCTAGGTATTACCCAGGCGGTGTAACTCAGTCCAACAGGTGCTTGGCCGGTCTCCGGCCCCTCACCTGTTGGGCTGAGTGTCAAGTGACGGATCCTTGACTGGTACTATCCATTTGAAATGGATTATATTTATTTGCTGTCCACTCAGCAAAATGTGGCACAAGGCCGGAAAGTGGTAACCCAGCAGGCTCCCCTAAAGGAGGGGCACTCCTGCAATTTTAAAAATTGCCCTAGTAACCCCGTCAGCATTCCCCGGTCGGGGCGCCTCAGGCAGCAAGCAATATACTTGCCCCACCGGAAAGCCCGGTGGCAAGGCCTGGGAGGGTGGACCTCCTAGGTATTACCCAGGCGGTGTACCTCAGTCCAACAGGTGCTGGGCCGGTCTCCGGCCCCTCACCTGTTGGGCTGAGTGTCAGTGACGGATCCTTGACTGGTACTGCCATTTGAAATGGATTATATTTATTTGCTGTCCACTCAGCAAAATGTGGCACAAGGCCGGAAAGTGGTAACCCAGCAGGCTCCCCTAAAGGAGGGGCACTCCTGCAATTTTAAAAATTCCCTGAGTAACCCCGTCGGCATTCCCCGGTCGGGGCGCCTCAGGCAACAAGCAATAAACTTGCCCCACCGGAAAGCCCGGTGGCAAGGCCTGGGAGGGTGAACATCCTAGGTATTACCCAGGCGGTGTACCTCAGTCCAACAGGTGCTGAGCGGTCTCCGGCCCCTCACCTGTTGGGCTGAGTGTCAAGTGACGGATCCTTGACTGGTACTATCCATTTGAAATGGATTATATTTATTTGCTGTCCACTCAGCAAAATTAGGTACAAGGCCGGAGAGTGGTAACCCAGCAGGCTCCCCTAAAGGAGGGGCCCTCCTGCAATTTCAAAAATTGGCTGAGTAACCCCGTCAGCATTCCCCGGTCGGGGCGCCTCAGGCAGCAAGCAATAAACTTGCCCCACCGGAAAGCCCGGTGGCAAGGCCTTGGAGGGTGGACCTCCTAGGTATTACCCAGGCGGTGTACCTCAGTCCAACAGGTGCTGGGCCGGTCTCCGGCCCCTCACCTGTTGGGCTGAGTGTCAAGTGACGGATCCTTGACTGGTACTATCAATTTGAAATGGATTATATTTATTTGCTGTCCACTCAGCAAAATGTGGCACAAGGCCGGAAAGTGGTAACCCAGCAGGCTCTCCTAAAGGAGGGGCACTCCTGCAATTTTAAAAATTGCCTGAGTAACCCCGTCGGCATTCCCCGGTCGCGCCTCAGGCAGCAAGCAGTAAACTTGCCCCACCGGAAAGCCCGGTGGCAAGGCCTGGGAGGGTGGACCTCCTAGGTATTACCCAGGCGGTGTACCTCAGTCCAACAGGTGCTGGGCCGGTCTCCGGCCCCTCACCTGTTGGGCTGAGTGTCAAGTGGTGGATCCTTGACTGGTACTATCCATTTGAGATGGATTATATTTATTTGCTGTCCACTCAGCAAAATGTGGCACAAGGCCGGAAAGTTGTAACCCAGCAGGCTCCCCTAAAGGAGGGGCACTCCTGCAATTTTAAAAATTGACTGAGTAACCCCGTCGGTATTCCCCGGTCGGGGCGCCTCAGGCAGCAAGCAGTAAACTTGCCCCACCGGAAAGCCCAGTGGCAAGGCCCGGGAGGGTGGACCTCCTAGGTATTACCCAGGCGGTGTACCTCAGTCCAACAGGTGCTGGGCCAGTCTCCGGCCCCTCACCCGTTGGGCTGAGTGTCAAGTGACGGATCCTTGACTGGTACTACCCATTTGAAATGGATTATATTTATTTGCTGTCCACTCAGCAAAATGTGGCACAAGGCCGGAAAGTGGTAACCCAGCAGGCTCCCCTAAAGGAGGGGCACTCCTGCAATTTTAAAAATTGCCTGAGTAACCCCGTCGGCATTCCCCGGTCGGGGCGCCTCAGGCAGCAAGCAATAAACTTGCCCCACCGGAAAGCCCGGTTGCAAGGCCTGGGAGGGTGGACCTCCTAGGTATTACCCAGGCGGTGTACCTCAGTCCAACAGGTGCTGGGACGGTCTCCGGCCCCTCACCTGTTGGGCTGAGTGTCAAGTGACGGATCCTTGACTGGTACTATCCATTTGAAATGGATTATATTGATTTGCTGTCCACTCAGCAAAATGTGGCACAAGGCCGGAAAGTGGTAACCTAGCAGGCTCCCCTAAAGGAGGGGCACTCCTGCAATTTTAAAAATTGCCTGAGTAACCTCGTCGGCATTCCCCGGTCGGGGCGCCTCAGGCAGCAAGCAATAAACTTGCCCCACCGGAAAGCCCGGTGGCAAGGCCTGGGAGGGTGGACCTCCTAGGTATTACCCAGGCGGTGTACCTCAGTCCAACAGGTGCTGGGCCGGTCTCCGGCCCCTCACCTGCTGGGCTGAGTGTCAAGTGACGGATCCTTGACTGGTACTATCCATTGTAAATGGATTATATTTATTTGCTGTCCACTCAGCAAAATGTAGCACAAGGCCGGAAAGTGGTAACCCAGCAGGCTCCCCTAAAGGAGGGGCACTCCTGCAATTTTAAAAATTGCCTGAGTAACCCCGTCAGCATTCCCCGGTCGGGGCGCCTCAGGCAGCAAGCAATAAACTTGCCCCACCGGAAAGCCCAGTGGCAAGGCCTGGGAGGGTGGACCTCCTAGGTATTACCCAGGCGGTGTACCTCAGTCCAACAGGTGCTGGGCCGGTCCCCGGCCCCTCACCTGTTGGGCTGAGTGTCAAGTGACGGATCCTTGACTGGTACTATCCATTTGAAATGGATACATTTTTTAATTTATCAGTCTTGTATTTATAAGCTTTGGATTAATCCATTTAACTACTTATCACCCCCACTATAATTAGTAGTTTTTATATTTACATTCTTATTTATTTAAAATTAGATATTTTATTTGTACATATATACATTTTTTTTATATATATATTAATTTATTATATGTAATTATAAATACATTTTATACATTGCTAATATAGTTTTGGATTTCCTTTATTAATATAGTCTGGTTTATCTTAAACGATTCAAAAGCATCCGGATAACGAACAAATGCTTTATTTAACTGTTTAAATATTTTATTTTTATCCCCACCTTGTTTTATCATCCTTATTACAAAGCTAGAAACTGGTTGTATAAAATCTGTTAATTTTAGAGTAACGCGAGCTATTCTCAAAAACTCTGACATAATGGTTCCATAAAACACAAAAACAGGGCAGGTGCTATCCTTATGGGGCATAGTACTATTTTAAAGGGGAATGCGTTTCTTTTATCAAATATTTTATAAAGAAAAATCCAATCCTCAATTTTTATATCTGGATCCAGAAATGTAGCCTGTTGTCCTCTATGTTCACAATTCAATTTTAGTTCGGTTTGATATATAAGATGTTTATTTTTTTCGAATTCCTCATTATCGTTTATGCATATAAGGTCGTCTATAAATCTCCTACACCCATGAAAGTTATATGTTTTAGATATATCTGTTTTTAATAATGATGACACACACACACACACATATTATATATATATATATATATATATATATATATATATATATATATATATATATATATATATATATATATATATATATATTTACTCGAGTCTATGTAAATACAAATTTGCCCAAAATGGTGCAGGATCCAATCCCATTGGGATACCTATCGTTTGGAGTAATATTTTATTTCCTATTTGAAAATAGCATTCTTTAATAAGATGACTTACAAATATTTTTAAAATACCTTTAGAAACACTAGTTTTGCTATTTTTATTTTTACACCAGAACGCTTTAGAGTTTGAAAAGTCTATATATTTACCTTTTCCACCTTGAAAAGCTAAATCTACAGTATCATTTAATTCTTTTATAAGTTTTTCGTGCGGAATTTTAGTATATAGCGTACTAAAATCATAAGTAGCTATAGATTTTGCTTTTATTCTGGAATTTATTTTATCTAATTTTTCTTTCACTGGTTTGGAATTATTTACTACCCAAAATAGATTTATATTACTATAGAATTTACTTTTCAGGTGAAAATTATTTATTTGATTTATAATTAATTTAAATATTTTAGATACAGCTTTACTTAGAGGTTTAGTTATGCACGTCTTAGAACCTACAATAAATCTAGCACCAACTGGATTTTTATGCATTTTAGGTATCCAATACATACATGGAAGATTTTTGTGTTTGTCTTCTTTGTAGGATTAAACCTACTGTTTGCTCTTATTATAAGCTCTATCTCCTATTTGGTTTTATCGAGCTTTTACATCTGGTTGAGATTACTTTATAAATATTAATTCTTTAATATTTATAATATACTTTCGTTTTACCATCTTGGATCATTTTGGTAAATTTAATTGTAATTTTTATTTTATTATATATATATATATATATATATATATATATATATATATATATATATATATATATATATATATATATATATATATATATCCATTCAAGAGTAGATAACACTAATGGGGTCATATCTCTTTATTTTTAGATATTACAATCTCTTGCACTCGTCTAGGCTTATTTATTGAATATTTTCTACCAAAAATGGCTGGGAAAATGGCTGGATTCTTCTATCTCACTGCTGATGCAATTTTAAAAATTCTTTTGACTCTCGAGTGTGTATTCATTGATATCTTATATGCTTTTATATAAGTGATGCGGTTTTCTGTTGAGTAACTGTTGCTTCACAGTTACACTTTCTAAATGAAATTCTCTTGTTTTATTAAAGTAATTATTTTTTCTTCTTCAAATTATTAACTGTGTCCGATATATACTCGAGCCCCAAACAATGAAAAGAATACGCTGTTGTCATAGCCCAAGTTATCAATGCCTCTCGGTGGTTAGTATATAAGTGCGATATAAAAACAGTGCACATGACCCCAATAAACATACTTACCTGCCCCCGGGCAACGTAGTCATGATCAAAGTGTAGTATCTGTTCCAAGACACGCACTAGACCAGACACAGTTCTCGAAAGCAGGTGCCCACTTGGTCAGCCTTTTGACCATTTAAGGGTTTTTTCTTTGTCCAGCCAAAAAGGACCGACCCCTTCTTTGGGAGTGTGGTCCTTTCGGCTCACTAACTTTTTGCTTTTCTTTCTTTTTTGCAGGTCCGTCCAGTGTCTGGATCCGACTTAAGCAGCCGGCAGGACTAGAGGTAACCGACGTGCCATTAGGCGAAGGCCCTCTAGCTCCGAATCGGCGGGTCGGTGAAGGGCACTGGGCCAACAAAAAAAAGAGGCAGGCCTCTGCCTCTAACACCATGGGGGACGCCCCTGGTGTTGTGACGAGGAGGGGGAGTGCCACATCCGGTGGCGCTCCAGTGACGAGAAGGGGGGGTGTCACATCCGGTGACACCCCAGTGCCGAGAAGGGGGGGTGTCACACCCGGTGACACCCCAGTGCCGAGAAGGGGGGGTGTCACATCCGGTGACACCCCAGTGCCGAGAAGGGGGGGTGTCACACCCGGTGACACCCCAGTGCCGAGAAGGGGGGGTGTCACACCCGGTGACACCCCAGTGCCGAAACGCGGGGATATCACCTTCGGGGATATCCTCGTACCGTTAATGAGGGGGAATGCCACGCCCACTGACTCTCCGGTGTCGGTTTCGGGGGTCGCTACCCCCAGTTCCAGCATGGAGAGTTCGATGGAGAACCTAGACTCCTGGAAAAATGTTGTCCAGGGCCCACCTGGCGGAAGGCTTGCCTACAAGGCTAGGAAGCCTGTTAAAAAATGGTGGGTCCCGGACGAACCCAGAGAAACGCAATCAGAAGCATGTAGCCCCCAGAAAGCTGACACCGGGGAGTTAAGGAAAACAAAATCCCTCGAGGTCATCGTGATAGATGGGTGCTCCTCGTCCAAGACTACACCAAAGACACCAGCCAGCACGGCGGAGTGGCCAGCCCTCACAAGCGACGACTCCCCGATAACGCCAGCCCAAAGACCAAAGGACCAGACAGCCGGGACCAGCACGCCAGGGGAACCCCAGACGTCGGGAGCCTGGGCCGAAAAGGACAGCGGCAAAACAAAAACTCCGGATTTTTACAAGGACCTCTTGGAGACCAAGTACCGGGAACTCATCGAGGGAAATACCATCAAGACCCTGCCCGGTACTTGGGACGACATAAAAGAAAGAACGCTGTCCTTTATAACTTTTGACGCAGGAGGAAAGGGACTCACCGGGGTTTCCCTGGAGAAAATGCTAGAAACAATAAGCCAGCTAAAAATTCCGGCCCAGTATTTGGTAAAGAGACTCCGTTCCACGTGGGATGTCCTTTTGCCATCAAAGGAGGTGGCGATAAGTTGGGCAAAAGGAGACCTCACGTGGAAAGACATACGCCTCAGGCCGGAATACTTGTCAAGGAGGCAGGTAACTGTCACAGTGCTGGGAGTCCCGTGTTTTATCGGGGAGGATCTGCTAGGCGCAACATTCTCACAGTTTGGGCAGGTCGAAGGTGTACATCCTGTCAAGGGTCCCCGGAACATCATCACGGGGACCTACAAGATCTACATAAGGATAGACCGAAAGAATTTCCACCAGATCCCTGCCCAGCTGACATGTGAGGGCTGGAACATGGCAGTAATAGTAGAGGGGAGAAGACCGCTGTGCTGGCTTTGCCTGAAGCCCGGACACATGGCCCGCTTCTGTCCTACAAGAAAGGACGCTCCGAAAACAAAGGAAGCCACTACGAGTCCACAAACAGAACAACCCAAGGAAGGACAGAAGCCGGCAAAGACAAAGGGGGAGAACGAATGGAGCAAAGTCGCCGCAAAAGGCAAGAAGACGGAGGTGGCCCCCACAACACCGAGGGCAGTTGCGGCGACTACTAAGAGGAAGCTCCCGGTAAGCTCCTCAGAGTCGGAGGAAGAAGAACGTGCCCCAAAACTCAAGAACAAGGAGAAGCGAGAGAGGAAGGAGCTGCCGAAAGACACAGAACAGGAGCTTCCTCTAGAAGAAAACACCAATGAGACTCCCCCTGAGTCTATGGAAGACGTAACAGCTGAGCCTCCAGCATCTCTCACCAAAGAAGCTCAGCCTACCCCTCCCCTATTCAACACTCCGGAGCCGGAAAGAACAGCTCCGGAAGACCAGCAAGCGGCGTCGGCGCAGAAAGCAGTGGAAGAAAAGGCGCCCTCCAGGACGGAAAAAACAAGAAAATATCCTTTTTGGCCTGGGGAGCGCCTTTGCGACGCAGAACTAGCTGTCGGGGACCTAAACGGTACGCAGAAAAAGAATCTCCGGCAGCTAGAAAAGTTAACAACTGTAGACTACAAGAACATCACGGACCCACGAAATTTCGCCGACGCCCCGAATCTCATCACCTTCGTGCGGCCAAATAGGGGAGGAAGATCAAAGGCACTATGGAGGATGCTGGAGGCAGGAAAAACAACTTTCCCGGGCTTCAGGCTCATGGACGAGGAGCACCCATCTCTGACAAAAATTGCTAAGCAATGTGAAGGTCGGGTCCCTATTTACGTTCACCCCTCCTTCTATAGGGCAATTAAATTGACGTTCCCCTTGGACGTGGGGGGTCTGGCCAGGAACGGGCGGCTTACGCCCGACCTGCTCAAGGGCAGTCTGGGTCAGACCTTCGACGTCCTCTCTCCCGAGGACTTTAGACCCCTAGTAGAGGAATACTACTAGGTAGTGGAAACATGGAAACGAGCCTAAATTTAGCTAGTTTAAATGCGAGGGGCATGAGATCCCGAAGCAAGGCTGTTCGCGTGCTGAGGGATCTCGTGGCCCTTGAGGTAGACATAGCCACCTTGCAAGAGACCCACTTTGTTGGGGCCGGGGACTGCGATGTGCTGGTGAACGATTTTGATGTTTACTCAGCATATGGCAGTCTCTATAGCCGGGGGGTCTCTGTACTAGTGAGTCGCACTCTGTCTGCGACGGTTACACTTGTCCACGCGGACGCTCATGGGAGGCTGGTCGTGGTCGATGTTGCCGTTAAAAGCGGCGCGTTTCGGATCGTGGCAGTTTATGCGCCTAACATCCCCAGCAAGAGGGTTTCCTTTTTTCGGCGGGTGGAGGTGTTTCTCTCTTCGGGTCCGGAGCGGGTAGTTTTAATGGGGGACTGGAATGCCATCCTGGACCCCAATATAGATAGGGTCGGGGGGGTTAGAGGGTCGGGAGGGTGTGAAAGCAGCCTGTCTGACCTGATGGCCTCGTGCGATCTGGTCGATAGGTTCCGTCTGGATCACCCCGGGAGGGAGATGTGGACGTGGCAATCTAGTTCGGCCGCCTTTACAAGTTCATACTTGGACAGGATGTTAATTAGAAGGGGCGACACAGATTTCCTATCTTGCCCCACGTTCCACTGGTTAGGTCATTCGGACCACAAACTTGTTTTGGCCCGTTTGAAATTAGGTAATAGGCCTAGGTTGGCAGGCTACTGGAAGATGAACGCCTCCTTATTGGAGTCGGTCGACTTCCGGGAGCAGCTGACATTACTAATTCAGAGGGAGTTAGTGGGGGCGGTTACCGGGAGTAGATGGTGGGTTAACCTTAAGGCTACCATTAGGCGCTTTTGTGTCCAATACAGCCAACGCCTCGCGTTAACTAGGGCTCGGACCAAAAGGCACTTAGAGGATAGATTGACCCGGGCGGTGGCAGGGGGGGATTCCCTAGAACTAGCTCTAGTTAAGGGGGACCTCAATCGCTTGGCTAGCGAGCGATATGAAGGTCAGTTAATTAGGGCTAGGTTAGAAAGAGTTTCCAACGAAGCCGTGAACGTTGACGCTGTTGAGCGTAAGGCTGCCCTAAGACGTGGCTCGGACGGGTACATTCGGGAGGTGAATAACCTGGGAGGGCGTCCTCTCGTGTCGACACGGGAGATCTGCAATGGGTTTCGGCAACATTTGGAGGAGCGCTTCACCAAACTACCCAGACTCCGCGGCCAGGAGTTTGGCAGCTATTTAGCTGGCTCGCCCCGCCTTACTGCGGCCCGAGCGGCTAGCTGCGAGGGGATGGTTACGGAGCGTGAGGTCATTACTGCGTTGAAGCAGGTTGGCCGCAACAAATCTCCGGGGCTCGATGGTTTACCTTACGAACTGTTCTTGAGGCTGTCGCCCATGTTTGTGCCCCTTCTGACGGGCGTGTTTAACCACTGGTTTGCCCAGGACTCGATCCCGAGGCAGGTAACCAAAGGAGTGGTCACGCTTCTGAAGAAGGGGAACCAACATGGAGGGGGGAATCTAGATGACTATAGGCCCATCACTCTGCTTAACGTAGACTTCAAGATTTTGTCCCGCGTTCTTGCGAATCGACTGCAGGCTGTTATCGGCGACTTGATCGAACCGGATCAGAACTACGCTGTGAAGGATCGATCGATTCAAAACAATCTGCACTTGATTCGCACGATCTTAGAGGGGGTAGAAGACGACACAGAAGCCGCGCTGATCAATTTAGATCAGTCCAAGGCGTTCGACAGGGTGGACCATGGGTTCCTGAGGGCTGTTGTGGAAACCGCCGGCTTTGGTCCGGACTTCCGCAAGTGGATCTCCGCCCTGTATCGTGATCCCGCGGTGGTGGTGCAAGTTAATGGTAGGTTGTCGGAGTCCTTTGGGGTCTCCCGGTCGGTGCGGCAGGGTTGTCCGCTGTCGCCTCTGCTTTATGTCCTGGCGTTGGAGCCCTTCCTTCGCAAATTAAGGGACGAGGCGGCGAGACCAGTCCTACGCGGCATAGCTCTGCCTGGCGGCAAAGTTGCCAGGGTGTCCGCGTACGCCGATGACGTCACCGTGTTCGTCGCACGACGAACCGACATTAAAGCGGTGATAGAGGCGATCGCTGAGTATGAAGTTGTCACAGGGGCCGTGATCAATCGCAGCAAGTCCGTTGGCCTGCGGTTGGGCGCCTGGACCGGGGTAAACTCGCTTCCAGGTGCGTTCGGCTGGACAGATGGCCCAGTAAAGATCCTCGGTGTGTGGTTCGGGCCGGACCTCCAGCTGGACAAGAATTGGTCGGAAGTACAGACTAAGGTCGAGTCGTCAGTAGGGACTTGGATTCGGAGGAAATTGTCCTTGAAGGGTCGTGCGGAGGCATGTGCTACATACGTGTTTCCGCTGATCCTTTACCGTTTATCTGTTCTTCCCCTGCCTGCGGACCGCTGTAAGGCTTTAGAGCAACTCCTATTCAAACTTCTTTGGGTAGGAGGAAAGCCGTATGTCCGTAGACAGGTCTGTACACAGAAGCTTAGCGAGGGAGGCTTGGGGATGCCTGATCTGCTTAGTCACAAGCACGCAGAAAGATTGGCATTCCTGAGTCGGACACTGATGGAGGAAACGCCCTGGGTACCAGTCGTGGAGCAAGCTTTCCCACGGCTCATATCCAACCCTGCCGCTGAAGGTCGTAGAAGACCGGCGGGGGAAAGGTGTTTCCTGACCGAATGCCGAGCCGCCCTTAGGGCATTGCCGGGGTCCAGTGACCTTGCACGGCCTAGGTGGTTGCTATATAGGGATGTAGTGGAGGGGACTGCAAAAGACCCGCTGGTGGAGCGGCTACATCTGTCGAGGGGGGAAGTTCTCTCGCTGTGGAGTTGGGCGCCTGCCAGTAGCTATATTAACAATGCTGAATTTTCGCTTACGTGGAGGCTAGTCCGAGACGCGCTGCCACTCTTCGGCAAACTAGCCAGGGACGATCATGATAGGGATTATTACTATCCCCCGTGCCCACGCTGCAATGATGAAGAAGAGGAGGAGACGAGAGAACACGCGTTCTTTCTTTGCAGCGGGGTGCGGAGTCTCTGGGAGTATGTCGAAGGGGTAACGGCTCGCATCGACCCCGAGCGGTCGGTGCCACTTGATTTAGCGTACGTAGTCGATAATGTGGATCCGCCGTTTGACAGGGAGAAACGGTTGGGGTTTCTAGCGATCCTAGCGGTGGCTAGGTTAGTGACGTGGGTTTCACGTCTGGACATTGTCTATAGGGGGCAGTCTGTTTCCGATCACGATCTGGTTGTTCGCTTTAAGCATCAACTTAAAACGAAAATCAGATGTGATTGGAAAAGATTGCCCCACATCGACTTTGATAGAAGATGGGTGCACAACACTAGTTTGTGCATCCGACGAGGCGCTAGATTTAAGTTCGTGTTTCCACCCTAGTGGTATTGGTCCTAGGGTGCTGAGGTTTCTTTTTTCTCGGAACCCAGCCCAATCAAGACAAGTAATATAAGGTTTACCTTATAATATTGGGTAGTTTTAAGGCTAGATAGGCAGTAACCACCAAGAGTGGATAGCTTGTGCTTTTTATAGGGCCTAGATTAGGGTAGTATGCGTGTGGATCCTGTTCCCATAGCTTTTTATTTTTTGATAGATTGGCACTAGGAGAGCTTCCAAAGATGCCCAAAAGTCCACTTGTTTTATTTTGTCCCAGGCCTATTTTGCCCATTACGTACATTATCTTGGAAGACGCCATCCATCCCTATTATCCCCGACCCTAATTTATTTTCCATACATGTCCCTAGTTCCTCCACTCCCCTTTAGGGAACGACCTGCTTGCTTTCACCCTTTCCCCCCGGGGGAAGAGGACCGGAAGACAGTGGGCGTTTCATATGACAGACCAGCCGTTAGGTAGGGAGGGTCCCCTTACTAACCCGCCCCCATAGGCATTTTGTTAATTTGTTTTCTTTTTATTTCTTTTTGGGTGTATTCTAGTTTGCCCCCCTTCCCATCATCTCACCCCCATTTAAAAAAAAAAAAAAAAAAAAAAAAAAAAAAAAAAAAAAAAAAAAAAAAAAAATTAAAACTCTTTAGTTTGTAGATATTTTTCCTTTTAATTTCTTGTATATAATGTTATATGTTCTTCTTTTATCACAGCGTGAATGTCGCCTGCCATCCCGTAAGCTGGGGAGCTGTTATTTTAAGTAGGTCCGGGTAAGAATGTTAGGCGAAACAGTGCGTGATAGAAACTCTAGTATAGGTTTTATAATAAAGTACTTGCTATCTTACGCAAGTCTAGCTAAGGACTAGAAAAGACCCCTTTTTCCCCCACTCCCCCTTACTGGCCTTTGTGCCTAAGCTTCTTCGTACCCCAAATGAGGCCTTGGCAGTAGATAATGCCAAGGCCGGGGACGAAGGGCTAAATATAATACTTACCTGCCCCCGGGCAACGTAGTCATGATCAAAGTGTAGTATCTGTTCCAAGACACGCACTAGACCAGACACAGTTCTCGAAAGCAGGGGCCCACTTGGTCAGCTTTTTGACCATTTAAGGGTTTTTTCTTTGTCCAGCCAAAAAGGACCGACCCCTTCTTTGGGTGTGTGGTCCTTTCGGCTCACTAACTTTTTGCTTTTCTTTCTTTTTTGCAGGTCCGTCCAGTGTCTGGATCCGACTTAAGCAGCCGGCAGGACTAGAGGTAACCGACGTGCCATTAGGCGAAGGCCCTCTAGCTTCCGAATCGGCGGGTCGGTGAAGGGCACTGGGCCAACAAAAAAAGAGGCAGGCCTCTGCCTCTAACACCATGGGGGACGCCCCTGGTGTTGTGACGAGGAGGGGGAGTGCCACATCCGGTGGCACTCCAGTGACGAGAAGGGGGGGTGTCACATCCGGTGACACCCCAGCGCCGAGAAGGGGGGGTGTCACACCCGGTGACACCCCAGTGCCGAGAAGGGGGGGTGTCACATCCGGTGACACCCCAGTGCTGAGAAGGGGTGGTGTCACATCCGGTGACACCCCAGTGCCGAGAAGGGGTGGTGTCACATCCGGTGACACCCCAGTGCCGTCGAGGGAGGATACCACACCCGGTGGGGTCCCAGCGCCGTATTCGAGGGGGAGTGCCACGTTCGATGACGCTCAGGTGTCGTTACCTGGGGTAATCTCTTTCGGAGATATCCCTCTACCTCTGGTGGCGGATGTCACACCTCGTAGCATTCCAGTGTCTGGCGTCGGGGGTGTTGCCACCCCAATAAACAATCCCAGCCAAGCAGAACCTGGCCCACCTGGCTTCACCGGCATCGCCGTCGTGGATACCACCAAGCCTCCAAGAGCCTCAACAAGACAAGAGGTTGTAAACGCATGGAGCAGAATCGTACAGCAAGCTTCAAGTGAAGAGGATGTACGAGGCAACAAGAAGAAGAAGAGGCGGCCGGTCAAGCGTTGGTGGATACGCGACGATGCCGGTACGTCAGCCCAGACACTGGAAAAATCACAATCCGTCACTAGCAGCCCCCAGAAGCCTGAAGCCGAGGGGCTACGAAGATCGAAATCTTTCGATATAATAGTAGTTGATGGGTGCTCCCCGGGGGTGGGGGGAACTAAGCATGTGGAGCCGGCAACAAAGGAGGAATGGCCAGCCCTCGCAGTGTCCGACTCCCCGATCCCGGAAGAACAAAGGACGCCGCCAACAACATCGGCAGCGGAGGTAGTAGCAGCAACACCTACAAGAGAGACATCAAAAGAACAGCTGAGCTGGGGACCAAAACAAAAACAGACCAAGTCCCCGGAGTTTTACAAGGAACTGCTGGAAACCAAATACAAGGGACTCATAGAAGGCAATAACATCAAAGCCGTGCCACAAACCCTGGAAACGATAAGGGAGAGGTCGGTCTCTCTCCTTACGCTTGATGCCAAGGGAAAGGGATTAAAAGGCGTCCCGAAGGACCGCATGATGGAGCTGCTTGGAGAGCTCCGAATTCCAGCCCAGTATGCGGTCAGAAGATATAATGCGATGTGGGAGGTCCTCTTGCCAACGAAGGAAGACGCGGAAAAGCTGGCAAGAGGAGACCTCACGTGGAGAGACGTAAAAATAAGACCAGAATACCTCTCCAAAAGGCGAACAAAAGTAACCATTTCTGGGGTCCCCTGCTTCCTAATTGAGGAACAACTGGGGGCAATAATGTCCCAATTTGGAGAAGTGGAAGACTTAGAGGCAGTAAGGGGACCCCGAAATATATTGACCGGGGAATACAAACTCCAAATGCGCCTCAACCGGAAGCAGTTCCACGAAATCCCAGCTCAGCTGACCTGTGAGGGCTGGACCATGATAGTAATTGTCGAAGGCAGAAGGCCACAATGCTGGCAGTGCCAAAAGACAGGCCACGTGGCACGATTCTGCCCTCAGAAGAAGACGAACACGGTAGAAGCAGAAGCAGGAAAAAGGCCAGAAACGGAAGTGGGATCCAAGAAGGCCGATAAGAAACCGGAAGAACAAGACTCCACTAAATGGAGTACGGTTGCAGGAAAAAAAGGAAAGAAGCCTGAGCCGGCTCCACATGCCGCAACCAGAAGTATGCCCACAGCCGTTAAAAGAAAAGCCAGGGTTAGTGGATCCGGCTCGGAGAGCGATGGAGGAGACGAGGGCCAAAAAGGTAAACGAGAGAAGAAAGAGAGAGAAAAGGATCCTGAACTCCCGGAATCAAAACTCCCCCAAGAGGAAGTTCAGCTTACCCCTCCCCTATTCACCACTCCGATTTCCACGATGGAGCAAGTGGAAGCTCCTGAGGAAGATACTACCGTGGAAAACACCATAAACAACCCGGAAAAAATTCCAATAGATTCCGACCAAGCGGAAAGCTGTAAGACCCAGGAGAAGCAGGAGGAGCAAGAAAAGGCGGCGGCCCCGAGAGAGGAGAGGTCCAAAAAATTCCCCTTCCTACCCGGGGAAAAGATTTGTAATGCCGACCTGAGCCATGCGGTCAGTGACCTCAATGGCAGACAAAAAAGATATTTGAAAGAGTTAGAAGGCCTTAAATCCATCGATGGCAAAGAGGTCACTGACCCAAGGAATTTCCGCGATGCCCCATCATTGATCACTTTCGTTAGGGTGAATAGGGGGGGTAGAGCAAAGGCGCTGTGGCGCATGATCGAAGCTGGAAAATCCGCATTCGCGGGATTAAAAATAGTGGACGGGGAGCACCCATCACTCAGTAAGATATCAAACCAGTGCGAAGGGAGGGTCCCTATTTATGTTCACCCCTCCTTTTATAGGGCACTAAAGATGACGTTCCCCCTGGACGTGGGAGGCCTGGCTCGAGACGGACGGCTTACGTCCGAACTGCTCGCGGGCAGTCTCGGTCAGGCCTTCGACGTCCTGACCCCCGAGGACTTTAGACCCCTAGTAGAGGAATACTACTAGATAGTGGAAACATGGAAACGAGCTTGAATATAGCTAGTTTAAATGCGAGGGGCATGAGATCCCGAAGCAAGGCTGTTCGCGTGCTGAGGGATCTCGTGGCCCTTGAGGTAGATGTAGCCACCTTGCAAGAGACCCACTTTGTTAGGGCCGGGGACTGCGATGTGCTGGTGAACGATTTTGATGTTTACTCAGCATATGGCAGTCTCTATAGCCGGGGGGTTTCTGTACTAGTGAGTCGCACTCTGTCTGCGACGGTTACACTTGTCCACGCGGACGCTCATGGGAGGTTGGTCGTGGTCGATGTTGCCGTTAAAAGCGGCGCGTTTCGGATCGTGGCAGTTTATGCGCCTAACATCCCCAGCGAGAGGGTTTCCTTTTTTCGGCGGGTGGAGGTGTTTCTCTCTTCGGGTCCGGAGCGGGTAGTTTTAATGGGGGACTGGAATGCCATCCTGGACCCCAGCATAGATAGAGTCGGGGGGGTTAGAGGGTCGGGAGGGTGTGAAAGCAGCCTATCTGACCTGATGGCCTCGTGCGATCTGGTCGATAGGTTCCGTCTGGATCACCCCGGGAGGGAGATGTGGACGTGGCAATCTAGCTCGGCCGCCTTTACAAGTTCATACTTGGACAGGATGTTAATTAGAAGGGGCGACACAGATTTCCTATCTTGTCCCACGTTCCACTGGTTAGGTCATTCGGACCACAAACTTGTTTTGGCCCGTTTGAAATTAGGTAATAGGCCTAGGTTGGCAGGCTACTGGAAGATGAACGCCTCCTTATTGGAGTCGGTCGACTTCCGGGAGCAGCTGACATTACTAATTCAGAGGGAGTTAGTGGGGGCGGTTACCGGGAGTAGATGGTGGGTTAACCTTAAGGCTACCATTAGGCGCTTTTGTGTCCAATACAGCCAACGCCTCGCGTTAACTAGGGCTCGGACCAAAAGGCACTTAGAGGATAGATTGACCCGGGCGGTGGCAGGGGGGGATTCCCTAGAACTAGCTCTAGTTAAGGGGGACCTCAATCGCTTGGCTAGCGAGCGATATGAAGGTCAGTTAATTAGGGCTAGGTTAGAAAGAGTTTCCAACGAAGCCGTGAACGTTGACGCTGTTGAGCGTAAGGCTGCCCTAAGACGTGGCTCGGACGGGTACATTCGGGAGGTGAATAACCTGGGAGGGCGTCCTCTCGTGTCGACACGGGAGATCTGCAATGGGTTTCGGCAACATTTGGAGGAGCGCTTCACCAAACTACCCAGACTCCGCGGCCAGGAGTTTGGCAGCTATTTAGCTGGCTCGCCCCGCCTTACTGCGGCCCGAGCGGCTAGCTGCGAGGGGATGGTTACGGAGCGTGAGGTCATTACTGCGTTGAAGCAGGTTGGCCGCAACAAATCTCCGGGGCTCGATGGTTTACCTTACGAACTGTTCTTGAGGCTGTCGCCCATGTTTGTGCCCCTTCTGACGGGCGTGTTTAACCACTGGTTTGCCCAGGACTCGATCCCGAGGCAGGTAACCAAAGGAGTGGTCACGCTTCTGAAGAAGGGGAACCAACATGGAGGGGGGAATCTAGATGACTATAGGCCCATCACTCTGCTTAACGCAGACTTCAAGATTTTGTCCCGCGTTCTTGCGAATCGACTGCAGGCTGTTATCGGCGACTTGGTCGAACCGGATCAGAACTACGCTGTGAAGGATCGATCGATTCAAAACAATCTGCACTTGATTCGCACGATCTTAGAGGGGGTAGAAGACGACACAGAAGCCGCGCTGATCAATTTAGATCAGTCCAAGGCGTTCGACAGGGTGGACCATGGGTTCCTGAGGGCTGTTGTGGAAACCGCCGGCTTTGGTCCGGACTTCCGCAAGTGGATCTCCGCCCTGTATCGTGATCCCGCGGTGGTGGTGCAAGTTAATGGTAGGTTGTCGGAGTCCTTTGGGGTCTCCCGGTCGGTGCGGCAGGGTTGTCCGCTGTCGCCTCTGCTTTATGTCCTGGCGTTGGAGCCCTTCCTTCGCAAATTAAGGGACGAGGCGGCGAGACCAGTCCTACGCGGCATAGCTCTGCCTGGCGGCAAAGTTGCCAGGGTGTCCGCGTACGCCGATGACGTCACCGTGTTCGTCGCACGACGAACCGACATTAAAGCGGTGATAGAGGCGATCGCTGAGTATGAAGTTGTCACAGGGGCCGTGATCAATCGCAGCAAGTCCGTTGGCCTGCGGTTGGGCGCCTGGACCGGGGTAAACTCGCTTCCAGGTGCGTTCGGCTGGACAGATGGCCCAGTAAAGATCCTCGGTGTGTGGTTCGGGCCGGACCTCCAGCTGGACAAGAATTGGTCGGAAGTACAGACTAAGGTCGAGTCGTCAGTAGGGACTTGGATTCGGAGGAAATTGTCCTTGAAGGGTCGTGCGGAGGCATGTGCTACATACGTGTTTCCGCTGATCCTTTACCGTTTATCTGTTCTTCCCCTGCCTGCGGACCGCTGTAAGGCTTTAGAGCAACTCCTATTCAAACTTCTTTGGGTAGGAGGAAAGCCGTATGTCCGTAGACAGGTCTGTACACAGAAACTTAGCGAGGGAGGCTTGGGGATGCCTGATCTGCTTAGTCACAAGCACGCAGAAAGATTGGCATTCCTGAGTCGGACACTGATGGAGGAAACGCCCTGGGTACCAGTCGTGGAGCAAGCTTTCCCACGGCTCATATCCAACCCTGCCGCTGAAGGTCGCAGAAGACCGGCGGGGGAAAGGTGTTTCCTGACCGAATGCCGAGCCGCCCTTAGGGCATTGCCGGGGTCCAGTGACCTTGCACGGCCTAGGTGGTTGCTATATAGGGACGTAGTGGAGGGGACTGCAAAAGACCCGCTGGTGGAGCGGCTACATCTGTCGAGGGGGGAGGTTCTCTCGCTGTGGAGTTGGGCGCCTGCCAGTAGCTATATTAACAATGCTGAATTTTCGCTTACGTGGAGGCTAGTCCGAGACGCGCTGCCACTCTTCGGCAAACTAGCCAGGGACGATCATGATAGGGATTATTACTATCCCCCGTGCCCACGCTGCAATGATGAAGAGGAGGAGGAAACGAGAGAACACGCGTTCTTTCTTTGCAGCGGGGTGCGGAGTCTCTGGGAGTATGTCGAGGGGGTGACGGCTCGCATCGACCCCGAGCGGTCGGTGCCACTTGATTTAGCGTACGTAGTCGATAATGTGGATCCGCCGTTTGACAGGGAGAAACGGTTGGGGTTTCTAGCGATCCTAGCGGTGGCTAGGTTAGTGACGTGGGTTTCACGTCTGGACATTGTCTATAGGGGGCAGTCTGTTTCCGATCACGATCTGGTTGTTCGTTTTAAGCATCAACTTAAAACGAAAATCAGATGTGATTGGAAAAGATTGCCCCACATCGACTTTGATAGAAGATGGGTGCACAACACTAGTTTGTGCATCCGACGAGGCGCTAGATTTAAGTTCGTGTTTCCACCCTAGTGGTATTGGTCCTAGGGTGCTGAGGTTTCTTTTTTCTCGGAACCCAGCCCAATCAAGACAAGTAATATAAGGTTTACCTTATAATATTGGGTAGTTTTAAGGCTAGATAGGCAGTAACCACCAAGAGTGGATAGCTTGTGCTTTTTATAGGGCCTAGATTAGGGTAGTATGCGTGTGGATCCTGTCCCCATAGCTTTTTATTTTTTGATAGATTGGCACTAGGAGAGCTTCCAAAGATGCCCAAAAGTCCACTTGTTTTATTTTGTCCCAGGCCTATTTTGCCCATTACGTACATTATCTTGGAAGACGCCATCCATCCCTATTATCCCCGACCCTAATTTATTTTCCATACATGTCCCTAGTTCCTCCACTCCCCTTGAGGGAACGACCTGCTTGCTTTCACCCTTTCCCCCCGGGGGAAGAGGACCGGAAGACAGTGGGCGTTTCATATGACAGACCAGCCGTTAGGTAGGGAGGGTCCCCTTACTAACCCGCCCCCATAGGCATTTTGTTAATTTGTTTTCTTTTTATTTCTTTTTGGGTGTATTCTAGTTTGCCCCCCTCCCCATCATCTCACCCCCATTACAAAAAAAAAAAAAAAAAAAAAAAAAAAAAAAAAAAAAAAAAATTAAAACTCTTTAGTTTGTAGATATTTTTCCTTTTAATTTCTTGTATATAATGTTATATGTTCTTCTTTTATCACAGCGTGAATGTCGCCTGCCATCCCGTAAGCTGGGGAGCTGTTATTTTAAGTAGGTCCGGGTAAGAATGTTAGGCGAAACAGTGTATGATAGAAACTCTAGTATAGGTTTTATAATAAAGTACTTGCTATCTTACGCAAGTCTAGCTAAGGACTAGAAAAGACCCCTTTTTCCCCCACTCCCCCTTACTGGCCTTTGTGCCTAAGCTTCTTCGTACCCCAAATGAGGCCTTGGCAGTAGATAATGCCAAGGCCGGGGACGAAGGGCTAAATATAATACTTACCTGCCCCCGGGCAACGTAGTCATGATCAAAGTGTAGTATCTGTTCCAAGACACGCACTAGACCAGACACAGTTCTCGAAAGCAGGTGCCCACTTGGTCAGCCTTTTGACCATTTAAGGGTTTTTTCTTTGTCCAGCCAAAAAGGACCGACCCCTTCTTTGGGAGTGTGGTCCTTTCGGCTCACTAACTTTTTGCTTTTCTTTCTTTTTTGCAGGTCCGTCCAGTGTCTGGATCCGACTTAAGCAGCCGGCAGGACTAGAGGTAACCGACGTGCCATTAGGCGAAGGCCCTCTAGCTCCGAATCGGCGGGTCGGTGAAGGGCACTGGGCCAACAAAAAAAAGAGGCAGGCCTCTGCCTCTAACACCATGGGGGACGCCCCTGGTGTTGTGACGAGGAGGGGGAGTGCCACATCCGGTGGCGCTCCAGTGACGAGAAGGGGGGGTGTCACATCCGGTGACACCCCAGTGCCGAGAAGGGGGGGTGTCACACCCGGTGACACCCCAGTGCCGAGAAGGGGGGGTGTCACATCCGGTGACACCCCAGTGCCGAGAAGGGGGGGTGTCACACCCGGTGACACCCCAGTGCCGAGAAGGGGGGGTGTCACACCCGGTGACACCCCAGTGCCGAAACGCGGGGATATCACCTTCGGGGATATCCTCGTACCGTTAATGAGGGGGAATGCCACGCCCACTGACTCTCCGGTGTCGGTTTCGGGGGTCGCTACCCCCAGTTCCAGCATGGAGAGTTCGATGGAGAACCTAGACTCCTGGAAAAATGTTGTCCAGGGCCCACCTGGCGGAAGGCTTGCCTACAAGGCTAGGAAGCCTGTTAAAAAATGGTGGGTCCCGGACGAACCCAGAGAAACGCAATCAGAAGCATGTAGCCCCCAGAAAGCTGACACCGGGGAGTTAAGGAAAACAAAATCCCTCGAGGTCATCGTGATAGATGGGTGCTCCTCGTCCAAGACTACACCAAAGACACCAGCCAGCACGGCGGAGTGGCCAGCCCTCACAAGCGACGACTCCCCGATAACGCCAGCCCAAAGACCAAAGGACCAGACAGCCGGGACCAGCACGCCAGGGGAACCCCAGACGTCGGGAGCCTGGGCCGAAAAGGACAGCGGCAAAACAAAAACTCCGGATTTTTACAAGGACCTCTTGGAGACCAAGTACCGGGAACTCATCGAGGGAAATACCATCAAGACCCTGCCCGGTACTTGGGACGACATAAAAGAAAGAACGCTGTCCTTTATAACTTTTGACGCAGGAGGAAAGGGACTCACCGGGGTTTCCCTGGAGAAAATGCTAGAAACAATAAGCCAGCTAAAAATTCCGGCCCAGTATTTGGTAAAGAGACTCCGTTCCACGTGGGATGTCCTTTTGCCATCAAAGGAGGTGGCGATAAGTTGGGCAAAAGGAGACCTCACGTGGAAAGACATACGCCTCAGGCCGGAATACTTGTCAAGGAGGCAGGTAACTGTCACAGTGCTGGGAGTCCCGTGTTTTATCGGGGAGGATCTGCTAGGCGCAACATTCTCACAGTTTGGGCAGGTCGAAGGTGTACATCCTGTCAAGGGTCCCCGGAACATCATCACGGGGACCTACAAGATCTACATAAGGATAGACCGAAAGAATTTCCACCAGATCCCTGCCCAGCTGACATGTGAGGGCTGGAACATGGCAGTAATAGTAGAGGGGAGAAGACCGCTGTGCTGGCTTTGCCTGAAGCCCGGACACATGGCCCGCTTCTGTCCTACAAGAAAGGACGCTCCGAAAACAAAGGAAGCCACTACGAGTCCACAAACAGAACAACCCAAGGAAGGACAGAAGCCGGCAAAGACAAAGGGGGAGAACGAATGGAGCAAAGTCGCCGCAAAAGGCAAGAAGACGGAGGTGGCCCCCACAACACCGAGGGCAGTTGCGGCGACTACTAAGAGGAAGCTCCCGGTAAGCTCCTCAGAGTCGGAGGAAGAAGAACGTGCCCCAAAACTCAAGAACAAGGAGAAGCGAGAGAGGAAGGAGCTGCCGAAAGACACAGAACAGGAGCTTCCTCTAGAAGAAAACACCAATGAGACTCCCCCTGAGTCTATGGAAGACGTAACAGCTGAGCCTCCAGCATCTCTCACCAAAGAAGCTCAGCCTACCCCTCCCCTATTCAACACTCCGGAGCCGGAAAGAACAGCTCCGGAAGACCAGCAAGCGGCGTCGGCGCAGAAAGCAGTGGAAGAAAAGGCGCCCTCCAGGACGGAAAAAACAAGAAAATATCCTTTTTGGCCTGGGGAGCGCCTTTGCGACGCAGAACTAGCTGTCGGGGACCTAAACGGTACGCAGAAAAAGAATCTCCGGCAGCTAGAAAAGTTAACAACTGTAGACTACAAGAACATCACGGACCCACGAAATTTCGCCGACGCCCCGAATCTCATCACCTTCGTGCGGCCAAATAGGGGAGGAAGATCAAAGGCACTATGGAGGATGCTGGAGGCAGGAAAAACAACTTTCCCGGGCTTCAGGCTCATGGACGAGGAGCACCCATCTCTGACAAAAATTGCTAAGCAATGTGAAGGTCGGGTCCCTATTTACGTTCACCCCTCCTTCTATAGGGCAATTAAATTGACGTTCCCCTTGGACGTGGGGGGTCTGGCCAGGAACGGGCGGCTTACGCCCGACCTGCTCAAGGGCAGTCTGGGTCAGACCTTCGACGTCCTCTCTCCCGAGGACTTTAGACCCCTAGTAGAGGAATACTACTAGGTAGTGGAAACATGGAAACGAGCCTAAATTTAGCTAGTTTAAATGCGAGGGGCATGAGATCCCGAAGCAAGGCTGTTCGCGTGCTGAGGGATCTCGTGGCCCTTGAGGTAGACATAGCCACCTTGCAAGAGACCCACTTTGTTGGGGCCGGGGACTGCGATGTGCTGGTGAACGATTTTGATGTTTACTCAGCATATGGCAGTCTCTATAGCCGGGGGGTCTCTGTACTAGTGAGTCGCACTCTGTCTGCGACGGTTACACTTGTCCACGCGGACGCTCATGGGAGGCTGGTCGTGGTCGATGTTGCCGTTAAAAGCGGCGCGTTTCGGATCGTGGCAGTTTATGCGCCTAACATCCCCAGCAAGAGGGTTTCCTTTTTTCGGCGGGTGGAGGTGTTTCTCTCTTCGGGTCCGGAGCGGGTAGTTTTAATGGGGGACTGGAATGCCATCCTGGACCCCAATATAGATAGGGTCGGGGGGGTTAGAGGGTCGGGAGGGTGTGAAAGCAGCCTGTCTGACCTGATGGCCTCGTGCGATCTGGTCGATAGGTTCCGTCTGGATCACCCCGGGAGGGAGATGTGGACGTGGCAATCTAGTTCGGCCGCCTTTACAAGTTCATACTTGGACAGGATGTTAATTAGAAGGGGCGACACAGATTTCCTATCTTGCCCCACGTTCCACTGGTTAGGTCATTCGGACCACAAACTTGTTTTGGCCCGTTTGAAATTAGGTAATAGGCCTAGGTTGGCAGGCTACTGGAAGATGAACGCCTCCTTATTGGAGTCGGTCGACTTCCGGGAGCAGCTGACATTACTAATTCAGAGGGAGTTAGTGGGGGCGGTTACCGGGAGTAGATGGTGGGTTAACCTTAAGGCTACCATTAGGCGCTTTTGTGTCCAATACAGCCAACGCCTCGCGTTAACTAGGGCTCGGACCAAAAGGCACTTAGAGGATAGATTGACCCGGGCGGTGGCAGGGGGGGATTCCCTAGAACTAGCTCTAGTTAAGGGGGACCTCAATCGCTTGGCTAGCGAGCGATATGAAGGTCAGTTAATTAGGGCTAGGTTAGAAAGAGTTTCCAACGAAGCCGTGAACGTTGACGCTGTTGAGCGTAAGGCTGCCCTAAGACGTGGCTCGGACGGGTACATTCGGGAGGTGAATAACCTGGGAGGGCGTCCTCTCGTGTCGACACGGGAGATCTGCAATGGGTTTCGGCAACATTTGGAGGAGCGCTTCACCAAACTACCCAGACTCCGCGGCCAGGAGTTTGGCAGCTATTTAGCTGGCTCGCCCCGCCTTACTGCGGCCCGAGCGGCTAGCTGCGAGGGGATGGTTACGGAGCGTGAGGTCATTACTGCGTTGAAGCAGGTTGGCCGCAACAAATCTCCGGGGCTCGATGGTTTACCTTACGAACTGTTCTTGAGGCTGTCGCCCATGTTTGTGCCCCTTCTGACGGGCGTGTTTAACCACTGGTTTGCCCAGGACTCGATCCCGAGGCAGGTAACCAAAGGAGTGGTCACGCTTCTGAAGAAGGGGAACCAACATGGAGGGGGGAATCTAGATGACTATAGGCCCATCACTCTGCTTAACGTAGACTTCAAGATTTTGTCCCGCGTTCTTGCGAATCGACTGCAGGCTGTTATCGGCGACTTGATCGAACCGGATCAGAACTACGCTGTGAAGGATCGATCGATTCAAAACAATCTGCACTTGATTCGCACGATCTTAGAGGGGGTAGAAGACGACACAGAAGCCGCGCTGATCAATTTAGATCAGTCCAAGGCGTTCGACAGGGTGGACCATGGGTTCCTGAGGGCTGTTGTGGAAACCGCCGGCTTTGGTCCGGACTTCCGCAAGTGGATCTCCGCCCTGTATCGTGATCCCGCGGTGGTGGTGCAAGTTAATGGTAGGTTGTCGGAGTCCTTTGGGGTCTCCCGGTCGGTGCGGCAGGGTTGTCCGCTGTCGCCTCTGCTTTATGTCCTGGCGTTGGAGCCCTTCCTTCGCAAATTAAGGGACGAGGCGGCGAGACCAGTCCTACGCGGCATAGCTCTGCCTGGCGGCAAAGTTGCCAGGGTGTCCGCGTACGCCGATGACGTCACCGTGTTCGTCGCACGACGAACCGACATTAAAGCGGTGATAGAGGCGATCGCTGAGTATGAAGTTGTCACAGGGGCCGTGATCAATCGCAGCAAGTCCGTTGGCCTGCGGTTGGGCGCCTGGACCGGGGTAAACTCGCTTCCAGGTGCGTTCGGCTGGACAGATGGCCCAGTAAAGATCCTCGGTGTGTGGTTCGGGCCGGACCTCCAGCTGGACAAGAATTGGTCGGAAGTACAGACTAAGGTCGAGTCGTCAGTAGGGACTTGGATTCGGAGGAAATTGTCCTTGAAGGGTCGTGCGGAGGCATGTGCTACATACGTGTTTCCGCTGATCCTTTACCGTTTATCTGTTCTTCCCCTGCCTGCGGACCGCTGTAAGGCTTTAGAGCAACTCCTATTCAAACTTCTTTGGGTAGGAGGAAAGCCGTATGTCCGTAGACAGGTCTGTACACAGAAGCTTAGCGAGGGAGGCTTGGGGATGCCTGATCTGCTTAGTCACAAGCACGCAGAAAGATTGGCATTCCTGAGTCGGACACTGATGGAGGAAACGCCCTGGGTACCAGTCGTGGAGCAAGCTTTCCCACGGCTCATATCCAACCCTGCCGCTGAAGGTCGTAGAAGACCGGCGGGGGAAAGGTGTTTCCTGACCGAATGCCGAGCCGCCCTTAGGGCATTGCCGGGGTCCAGTGACCTTGCACGGCCTAGGTGGTTGCTATATAGGGATGTAGTGGAGGGGACTGCAAAAGACCCGCTGGTGGAGCGGCTACATCTGTCGAGGGGGGAAGTTCTCTCGCTGTGGAGTTGGGCGCCTGCCAGTAGCTATATTAACAATGCTGAATTTTCGCTTACGTGGAGGCTAGTCCGAGACGCGCTGCCACTCTTCGGCAAACTAGCCAGGGACGATCATGATAGGGATTATTACTATCCCCCGTGCCCACGCTGCAATGATGAAGAAGAGGAGGAGACGAGAGAACACGCGTTCTTTCTTTGCAGCGGGGTGCGGAGTCTCTGGGAGTATGTCGAAGGGGTAACGGCTCGCATCGACCCCGAGCGGTCGGTGCCACTTGATTTAGCGTACGTAGTCGATAATGTGGATCCGCCGTTTGACAGGGAGAAACGGTTGGGGTTTCTAGCGATCCTAGCGGTGGCTAGGTTAGTGACGTGGGTTTCACGTCTGGACATTGTCTATAGGGGGCAGTCTGTTTCCGATCACGATCTGGTTGTTCGCTTTAAGCATCAACTTAAAACGAAAATCAGATGTGATTGGAAAAGATTGCCCCACATCGACTTTGATAGAAGATGGGTGCACAACACTAGTTTGTGCATCCGACGAGGCGCTAGATTTAAGTTCGTGTTTCCACCCTAGTGGTATTGGTCCTAGGGTGCTGAGGTTTCTTTTTTCTCGGAACCCAGCCCAATCAAGACAAGTAATATAAGGTTTACCTTATAATATTGGGTAGTTTTAAGGCTAGATAGGCAGTAACCACCAAGAGTGGATAGCTTGTGCTTTTTATAGGGCCTAGATTAGGGTAGTATGCGTGTGGATCCTGTTCCCATAGCTTTTTATTTTTTGATAGATTGGCACTAGGAGAGCTTCCAAAGATGCCCAAAAGTCCACTTGTTTTATTTTGTCCCAGGCCTATTTTGCCCATTACGTACATTATCTTGGAAGACGCCATCCATCCCTATTATCCCCGACCCTAATTTATTTTCCATACATGTCCCTAGTTCCTCCACTCCCCTTTAGGGAACGACCTGCTTGCTTTCACCCTTTCCCCCCGGGGGAAGAGGACCGGAAGACAGTGGGCGTTTCATATGACAGACCAGCCGTTAGGTAGGGAGGGTCCCCTTACTAACCCGCCCCCATAGGCATTTTGTTAATTTGTTTTCTTTTTATTTCTTTTTGGGTGTATTCTAGTTTGCCCCCCTTCCCATCATCTCACCCCCATTTAAAAAAAAAAAAAAAAAAAAAAAAAAAAAAAAAAAAAAAAAAAAAAAAAAAATTAAAACTCTTTAGTTTGTAGATATTTTTCCTTTTAATTTCTTGTATATAATGTTATATGTTCTTCTTTTATCACAGCGTGAATGTCGCCTGCCATCCCGTAAGCTGGGGAGCTGTTATTTTAAGTAGGTCCGGGTAAGAATGTTAGGCGAAACAGTGCGTGATAGAAACTCTAGTATAGGTTTTATAATAAAGTACTTGCTATCTTACGCAAGTCTAGCTAAGGACTAGAAAAGACCCCTTTTTCCCCCACTCCCCCTTACTGGCCTTTGTGCCTAAGCTTCTTCGTACCCCAAATGAGGCCTTGGCAGTAGATAATGCCAAGGCCGGGGACGAAGGGCTAAATATAATACTTACCTGCCCCCGGGCAACGTAGTCATGATCAAAGTGTAGTATCTGTTCCAAGACACGCACTAGACCAGACACAGTTCTCGAAAGCAGGTGCCCACTTGGTCAGCCTTTTGACCATTTAAGGGTTTTTTCTTTGTCCAGCCAAAAAGGACCGACCCCTTCTTTGGGAGTGTGGTCCTTTCGGCTCACTAACTTTTTGCTTTTCTTTCTTTTTTGCAGGTCCGTCCAGTGTCTGGATCCGACTTAAGCAGCCGGCAGGACTAGAGGTAACCGACGTGCCATTAGGCGAAGGCCCTCTAGATCCGAATCGGCGGGTCGGTGAAGGGCACTGGGCCAACAAAAAAAAGAGGCAGGCCTCTGCCTCTAACACCATGGGGGACGCCCCTGGTGTTGTGACGAGGAGGGGGAGTGCCACATCCGGTGGCGCTCCAGTGACGAGAAGGGGGGGTGTCACACCCGGTGACACCCCAGTGCCGAGAAGGGGGGGTGTCACATCCGGTGACACCCCAGTGCCGAGAAAGGGGGGTGTCACATCCGGTGACACCCCAGTGCCGAGAAAGGGGGGTGTCACATCCGGTGACACCCCAGTGCCGAGAAGGGGGGGTGTCACACCCGGTGACACCCCAGTGCCGATACCTGGGGATATCACCTTTGGTGATATCCCAGCGACGATTACGGGGGGCACCACACCCGGTGGTGCTCCAGTGCAGTGGGCTGTCCCGGGGGTCGCCACCCCCAGTTCGAGAGCGGTACCAGGGGTCGTTAGGTCTAAAGCTAGTTCGGGGGCTGCTGCCTGGGTGGACCTCGACAGGCCAGAAATATCATCCCCATCATTAGTCGACACCACGAGGGAGGACGAGCTGGCTGCGTGGAGGAAACTCGTCCAGGGCACACCTGGTGGAGAAGGCGCACCCGGCAAAAAGAGGAGACCAGTAAAGAAATGGTGGGCCCTGGACGACCAAGCAGCCATTAGGCCATCTCAGTCGGAAGCCAGCAGCCCCCAGAAAGTCGAAACCGACCTCAGGAAGACCAGGTCACTGGAGGTTATTGTGGTTGATGGGTGCTCCCCGGGGGGGTGGAAAGCCAAAAGCGTCGAGCCGGCAGCAAAGGAGGAGTGGCCAGTCCTCGCAGGCACAGATTCGCCTCCAATACCACAGGAACAAAGGACACCACCGGCAACCCCTGCGGCGCCAGGGTGGACAACACAACAACAACAACAAGAACAGCGGAGCTGGGGTCCCCAACCAAAGGACACAAGATCCCCCCAGTATTACAAGCAGCTCTTCGATGAGAAATACAAGAACTACGTCGAGGGCAACAACATCTCAGTCGTCCCGGAAGCCCTCGACAAGATCCGGGAAAGGTCCGTATCCCTGTTGACCTTAGACGCCAAGGGCAAGGGGTTAAAAGGAGTGCCCAAGGATAGGATGATGGTGCTACTGGGCGAACTAAACATCAACGCCCAATATGCAGTCAGGCGTTTCAATGCAATGTGGGAGGTACTCTTGCCGACAAAAGAAGATGCCGAGAAATTGGCAAGAGGAGACGTCGTCTGGCAAGACATTAAGATTCGCCCAGAGTACCTCTCCAAGAGGAGAACGACCGTAACGGTAACAGGGGTACCGTGCTTCCTCATCGAGGAGCAGCTGGGGGCCATCTTATCCCAATATGGGGATGTGGAAGACATTCAACCCATAAAAGGACCCAGAAACATCCACACCGGGGACTACCGGCTCCAGATGCGGTTGACCCGCAAAGAATTCTTTGCAATCCCAGCACAATTTACCTGCGAGGGCTGGTCGATGGTCGTCATTGTAGAGGGCAGAAGGCCACAATGCTGGCAATGCCAGAAAACGGGCCACGTTGCCAGATTCTGCCCTCTAAAGAAGACAACGGCCGAGACGACCAAAAAGACAGAAGCTGCTGGAAAAGAAGAAACACTAAAAGAGGCCGAAGCTAGCACCAGCAAATGGAGTACGGTCGCAGCAAAAAAATCGAAGAAGGCCGAGCCGGCTCCACAATCACCACCACGACCGACGGCAACCACGACAAAAAGAAAACAAAGGGGCAGCTCCTCCGGCTCCGAGAGTGAAGAAGACCAGCACCAGGAGAAAAGAGAGAGAAAGGAGGAGCAAAAAGACCAGCGCCCTGAGCTTCCTGATAAAACCACCCCCCAGAAAGAAGTTCAGCCCACCCCTCCCCTGTTCACCACCCAGGATTCAGAGATGGAGCAATCGGGAGCTCCTGAAAATCCGGAACCCACCATAGAAGCACCGAAAGAAAAAGAACTGACAAAGCCGGCGGCCCCGAGGGAGGAAAAGACCAGGAAACTCCCTTTCTGGCCCGGGGAAAAAATCTGCTCCGCCGACTTAAGCCACACGGTCAGTGACCTCAACGGCCGTCAGAAAAAATTTTTAAAAGAACTGGAAGCTCTAAAGGTCGTTGATGGGAAGGAGGTCACTGACCCAAAGAATTTCAGTGAGGCCCCATCTCTTATAACCTTCGTCCGTGTGAACAGGGGAGGCAGAGCAAAAGCTCTTTGGAAAATGATAGAAGAAGGCAAAAAGGCCTTCAAAGAATGTAAAATTGTCGACGGGGAGCACCCATCACTAGGCAAGATAGCCAAACAGTGTGAAGGGAGGGTCCCACTTTATGTTCACCCTTCCTTTTATAGGGCACTAAAGATGACGTTCCCCCTGGACGTGGGAGGCCTGGCTCGAGACGGACGGCTTACGTCCGACCTGCTCACGGGCAGTCTCGGTCAGGCCTTCGACGTCCTGACCCCCGAGGACTTTAGACCCCTAGTAGAGGAATACTACTAGATAGTGGAAACATGGAAACGAGCTTAAATTTAGCTAGTTTAAATGCGAGGGGCATGAGATCCCGAAGCAAGGCTGTTCGCGTGCTGAGGGATCTCGTGGCCCTTGAGGTAGATATAGCCACCTTGCAAGAGACCCACTTTGTTGGGGCCGGGGACTGCGATGTGCTGGTGAACGATTTTGATGTTTACTCAGCATATGGCAGTCTCTATAGCCGGGGGGTTTCTGTACTAGTGAGTCGCACTCTGTCTGCGACGGTTACACTTGTCCACGCTGACGCTCATGGGAGGTTGGTCGTGGTCGATGTTGCCGTTAAAAGCGGCGCGTTTCGGATCGTGGCAGTTTATGCGCCTAACATCCCCAGCGAGAGGGTTTCCTTTTTTCGGCGGGTGGAGGTGTTTCTCTCTTCGGGTCCGGAGCGGGTAGTTTTAATGGGGGACTGGAATGCCATCCTGGACCCCAGCATAGATAAGGTCGGGGGGGTTAGAGGGTCGGGAGGGTGTGAAAGCAGCCTGTCTGACCTGATGGCCTCGTGCGATCTCGTCGATAGGTTCCGTCTGGATCACCCCGGGAGGGAGATGTGGACGTGGCAATCTAGTTCGGCCGCCTTTACAAGTTCATACTTGGACAGGATGTTAATTAGAAGGGGCGACACAGATTTCCTATCTTGCCCCACGTTCCACTGGTTAGGTCATTCGGACCACAAACTTGTTTTGGCCCGTTTGAAATTAGGTAATAGGCCTAGGTTGGCAGGCTACTGGAAGATGAACGCCTCCTTATTGGAGTCGGTCGACTTCCGGGAGCAGCTGACATTACTAATTCAGAGGGAGTTAGTGGGGGCGGTTACCGGGAGTAGATGGTGGGTTAACCTTAAGGCTACTATTAGGCGCTTTTGTGTCCAATACAGCCAACGCCTCGCGTTAACTAGGGCTCGGACCAAAAGGCACTTAGAGGATAGACTGACCCGGGCGGTGGCAGGGGGGGATTCCCTAGAACTAGCTCTAGTTAAGGGGGACCTCAATCGCTTGGCTAGCGAGCGATATGAAGGTCAGTTAATTAGGGCTAGGTTAGAAAGAGTTTCCAACGAAGCCGTGAACGTTGACGCTGTTGAGCGTAAGGCTGCCCTAAGACGTGGCTCGGACGGGTACATTCGGGAGGTGAATAACCTGGGAGGGCGTCCTCTCGTGTCGACACGGGAGATCTGCAATGGGTTTCGGCAACATTTGGAGGAGCGCTTCACCAAACTACCCAGACTCCGCGGCCAGGAGTTTGGCAGCTATTTAGCTGGCTCGCCCCGCCTTACTGCGGCCCGAGCGGCTAGCTGCGAGGGGATGGTTACGGAGCGTGAGGTCATTACTGCGTTGAAGCAGGTTGGCCGCAACAAATCTCCGGGGCTCGATGGTTTACCTTACGAACTGTTCTTGAGGCTGTCGCCCATGTTTGTGCCCCTTCTAACGGGCGTGTTTAACCACTGGTTTGCCCAGGACTCGATCCCGAGGCAGGTAACCAAAGGAGTGGTCACGCTTCTGAAGAAGGGGAACCAACATGGAGGGGGGAATCTAGATGACTATAGGCCCATCACTCTGCTTAACGCAGATTTCAAGATTTTGTCCCGCGTTCTTGCGAATCGACTGCAGGCTGTTATCGGCGACTTGGTCGAACCGGATCAGAACTACGCTGTGAAGGATCGATCGATTCAAAACAATCTGCACTTGATTCGCACGATCTTAGAGGGGGTAGAAGACGACACAGAAGCCGCGCTGATCAATTTAGATCAGTCCAAGGCGTTCGACAGGGTGGACCATGGGTTCCTGAGGGCTGTTGTGGAAACCGCCGGCTTTGGTCCGGACTTCCGCAAGTGGATCTCCGCCCTGTATCGTGATCCCGCGGTGGTGGTGCAAGTTAATGGTAGGTTGTCGGAGTCCTTTGGGGTCTCCCGGTCGGTGCGGCAGGGTTGTCCGCTGTCGCCTCTGCTTTATGTCCTGGCGTTGGAGCCCTTCCTTCGCAAATTAAGGGACGAGGCGGCGAGACCAGTCCTACGCGGCATAGCTCTGCCTGGCGGCAAAGTTGCCAGGGTGTCCGCGTACGCCGATGACGTCACCGTGTTCGTCGCACGACGAACCGACATTAAAGCGGTGATAGAGGCGATCGCTGAGTATGAAGTTGTCACAGGGGCCGTGATCAATCGCAGCAAGTCCGTTGGCCTGCGGTTGGGCGCCTGGACCGGGGTAAACTCGCTTCCAGGTGCGTTCGGCTGGACAGATGGCCCAGTAAAGATCCTCGGTGTGTGGTTCGGGCCGGACCTCCAGCTGGACAAGAATTGGTCGGAAGTACAGACTAAGGTCGAGTCGTCAGTAGGGACTTGGATTCGGAGGAAATTGTCCTTGAAGGGTCGTGCGGAGGCATGTGCTACATACGTGTTTCCGCTGATCCTTTACCGTTTATCTGTTCTTCCCCTGCCTGCGGACCGCTGTAAGGCTTTAGAGCAACTCCTATTCAAACTTCTTTGGGTAGGAGGAAAGCCGTATGTCCGTAGACAGGTCTGTACACAGAAGCTTAGCGAGGGAGGCTTGGGGATGCCTGATCTGCTTAGTCACAAGCACGCAGAAAGATTGGCATTCCTGAGTCGGACACTGATGGAGGAAACGCCCTGGGTACCAGTCGTGGAGCAAGCTTTCCCACGGCTCATATCCAACCCTGCCGCTGAAGGTCGCAGAAGACCGGCGGGGGAAAGGTGTTTCCTGACCGAATGCCGAGCCGCCCTTAGGGCATTGCCGGGGTCCAGTGACCTTGCACGGCCTAGGTGGTTGCTATATAGGGACGTAGTGGAGGGGACTGCAAAAGACCCGCTGGTGGAGCGGCTACATCTGTCGAGGGGGGAAGTTCTCTCGCTGTGGAGTTGGGCGCCTGCCAGTAGCTATATTAACAATGCTGAATTTTCGCTTACGTGGAGGCTAGTCCGAGACGCGCTGCCACTCTTCGGCAAACTAGCCAGGGACAATCATGATAGGGATTATTACTATCCCCCGTGCCCACGCTGCAATGATGAAGAGGAGGAGGAAACGAGAGAACACGCGTTCTTTCTTTGCAGCGGGGTGCGGAGTCTCTGGGAGTATGTCGAAGGGGTAACGGCTCGCATCGACCCCGAGCGGTCGGTGCCACTTGATTTAGCGTACGTAGTCGATAATGTGGATCCGCCGTTTGACAGGGAGAAACGGTTGGGGTTTCTAGCGATCCTAGCGGTGGCTAGGTTAGTGACGTGGGTTTCACGTCTGGACATTGTCTATAGGGGGCAGTCCGTTTCCGATCACGATCTGGTTGTTCGCTTTAAGCATCAACTTAAAACGAAAATCAGATGTGATTGGAAAAGATTGCCCCACATCGACTTTGATAGAAGATGGGTGCACAACACTAGTTTGTGCATCCGACGAGGCGCTAGATTTAAGTTCGTGTTTCCACCCTAGTGGTATTGGTCCTAGGGTGCTGAGGTTTCTTTTTTCTCGGAACCCAGCCCAATCAAGACAAGTAATATAAGGTTTACCTTATAATATTGGGTAGTTTTAAGGCTAGATAGGCAGTAACCACCAAGAGTGGATAGCTTGTGCTTTTTATAGGGCCTAGATTAGGGTAGTATGCGTGTGGATCCGGTTCCCATAGCTTTTTATTTTTTGATAGATTGGCACTAGGAGAGCTTCCAAAGATGCCCAAAAGTCCACTTGTTTTATTTTGTCCCAGGCCTATTTTTGCCCATTACGTACATTATCTTGGAAGACGCCATCCATCCCTATTATCCCCGACCCTAATTTATTTTCCATACATGTCCCTAGTTCCTCCACTCCCCTTTAGGGAACGACCTGCTTGCTTTCACCCTTTCCCCCCGGGGGAAGAGGACCGGAAGACAGTGGGCGTTTCATATGACAGACCAGCCGTTAGGTAGGGAGGGTCCCCTTACTAACCCGCCCCCATAGGCATTTTGTTAATTTGTTTTCTTTTTCTTTCTTTTTGGGTGTATTCTAGTTTGCCCCCCTCCCCATCATCTCACCCCCATATTAAAAAAAAAAAAAAAAAAAAAAAATTTAAAACTCTTTAGTTTGTAGATATTTTTCCTTTTAATTTCTTGTATATAATGTTATATGTTCTTCTTTTATCACAGCGTGAATGTCGCCTGCCATCCCGTAAGCTGGGGAGCTGTTATTTTAAGTAGGTCCGGGTAAGAATGTTAGGCGAAACAGTGCGTGATAGAAACTCTAGTATAGGTTTTATAATAAAGTACTTGCTATCTTACGCAAGTCTAGCTAAGGACTAGAAAAGACCCCTTTTTTCCCCACTCCCCCTTACTGGCCTTTGTGCCTAAGCTTCTTCGTACCCCAAATGAGGCCTTGGCAGTAGATAATGCCAAGGCCGGGGATGAAGGGCTAAATATAATACTTACCTGGCACCTTGTGCTAGGAGCGTTTAGCAACAGCGTGAGATCAAAGTGTAGTATCTGTTCTCAGAAACTACACCAAGACTGACAACGTTCTATACGCAGCCCACTTGGCCAAATTTTGGCCACTTAAGGGTTTTATTTGTCCAGCCTAAAAGGACCGACCCCTTCTTTGGGTGTGTGGTCCTTGTGGCTAACTAACTGCCTTTTCTTTTCTTTCTTTTTTGCAGGTCCGTCCAGTGTCTGGATCCGACTTAAGCAGCCGGCAGGACTAGAGGTAACCGACGTGCCATTAGGCGAAGGCCCTCTAGCTCCGAATCGGCGGGTCGGTGAAGGGCACTGGGCCAACAAAAAAAGAGGCAGGCCTCTGCCTCTAACACCATGGGGGACGCCCCTGGTGTTGTGACGAGGAGGGGGAGTGCCACATCCGGTGGCACTCCAGTGCCGAGAAGGGGGGGTGTCACATCCGGTGACACCCCAGTGCCGAGAAGGGGGGGTGTCACACCCGGTGACACCCCAGTGCCGAGAAGGGGGGGTGTCACATCCGGTGACACCCCAGTGCCGAGAAGGGGGGGTGTCACACCCGGTGACACCCCAGTGCCGAGAAGGGGGGGTGTCACACCCGGTGACACCCCAGTGCCGAGAAGGGGGGGTGTCACACCCGGTGACACCCCAGTGCCGAAACGCGGGGATATCACCTTCGGGGATATCCTCGTACCGTTAATGAGGGGGAATGCCACGCCCACTGACTCTCCGGTGTCGGTTTCGGGGGTCGCTACCCCCAGTTCCAGCATGGAGAGTTCGATGGAGAACCTAGACTCCTGGAAAAATGTTGTCCAGGGCCCACCTGGCGGAAGGCTTGCCTACAAGGCTAGGAAGCCTGTTAAAAAATGGTGGGTCCCGGACGAACCCAGAGAAACGCAATCAGAAGCATGTAGCCCCCAGAAAGCTGACACCGGGGAGTTAAGGAAAACAAAATCCCTCGAGGTCATCGTGATAGATGGGTGCTCCTCGTCCAAGACTACACCAAAGACACCAGCCAGCACGGCGGAGTGGCCAGCCCTCACAAGCGACGACTCCCCGATAACGCCAGCCCAAAGACCAAAGGACCAGACAGCCGGGACCAGCACGCCAGGGGAACCCCAGACGTCGGGAGCCTGGGCCGAAAAGGACAGCGGCAAAACAAAAACTCCGGATTTTTACAAGGACCTCTTGGAGACCAAGTACCGGGAACTCATCGAGGGAAATACCATCAAGACCCTGCCCGGTACTTGGGACGACATAAAAGAAAGAACGCTGTCCTTTATAACTTTTGACGCAGGAGGAAAGGGACTCACCGGGGTTTCCCTGGAGAAAATGCTAGAAACAATAAGCCAGCTAAAAATTCCGGCCCAGTATTTGGTAAAGAGACTCCGTTCCACGTGGGATGTCCTTTTGCCATCAAAGGAGGTGGCGATAAGTTGGGCAAAAGGAGACCTCACGTGGAAAGACATACGCCTCAGGCCGGAATACTTGTCAAGGAGGCAGGTAACTGTCACAGTGCTGGGAGTCCCGTGTTTTATCGGGGAGGATCTGCTAGGCGCAACATTCTCACAGTTTGGGCAGGTCGAAGGTGTACATCCTGTCAAGGGTCCCCGGAACATCATCACGGGGACCTACAAGATCTACATAAGGATAGACCGAAAGAATTTCCACCAGATCCCTGCCCAGCTGACATGTGAGGGCTGGAACATGGCAGTAATAGTAGAGGGGAGAAGACCGCTGTGCTGGCTTTGCCTGAAGCCCGGACACATGGCCCGCTTCTGTCCTACAAGAAAGGACGCTCCGAAAACAAAGGAAGCCGCTACGAGTCCACAAACAGAACAACCCAAGGAAGGACAGAAGCCGGCAAAGACAAAGGGGGAGAACGAATGGAGCAAAGTCGCCGCAAAAGGCAAGAAGACGGAGGTGGCCCCCACAACACCGAGGGCAGTTGCGGCGACTACTAAGAGGAAGCTCCCGGTAAGCTCCTCAGAGTCGGAGGAAGAAGAACGTGCCCCAAAACTCAAGAACAAGGAGAAGCGAGAGAGGAAGGAGCTGCCGAAAGACACAGAACAGGAGCTTCCTCTAGAAGAAAACACCAATGAGACTCCCCCTGAGTCTATGGAAGACGTAACAGCTGAGCCTCCAGCATCTCTCACCAAAGAAGCTCAGCCTACCCCTCCCCTATTCAACACTCCGGAGCCGGAAAGAACAGCTCCGGAAGACCAGCAAGCGGCGTCGGCGCAGAAAGCAGTGGAAGAAAAGGCGCCCTCCAGGACGGAAAAAACAAGAAAATATCCTTTTTGGCCTGGGGAGCGCCTTTGCGACGCAGAACTAGCTGTCGGGGACCTAAACGGTACGCAGAAAAAGAATCTCCGGCAGCTAGAAAAGTTAACAACTGTAGACTGCAAGAACATCACGGACCCACGAAATTTCGCCGACGCCCCGAATCTCATCACCTTCGTGCGGCCAAATAGGGGAGGAAGATCAAAGGCACTATGGAGGATGCTGGAGGCAGGAAAAACAACTTTCCCGGGCTTCAGGCTCATGGACGAGGAGCACCCATCTCTGACAAAAATTGCTAAGCAATGTGAAGGTCGGGTCCCTATTTACGTTCACCCCTCCTTCTATAGGGCAATTAAATTGACGTTCCCCTTGGACGTGGGGGGTCTGGCCAGGAACGGGCGGCTTACGCCCGACCTGCTCAAGGGCAGTCTGGGCCAGACCTTCGACGTCCTCTCTCCCGAGGACTTTAGACCCCTAGTAGAGGAATACTACTAGGTAGTGGAAACATGGAAACGAGCCTAAATTTAGCTAGTTTAAATGCGAGGGGCATGAGATCCCGAAGCAAGGCTGTTCGCGTGCTGAGGGATCTCGTGGCCCTTGAGGTAGACATAGCCACCTTGCAAGAGACCCACTTTGTTGGGGCCGGGGACTGCGATGTGCTGGTGAACGATTTTGATGTTTACTCAGCATATGGCAGTCTCTATAGCCGGGGGGTCTCTGTACTAGTGAGTCGCACTCTGTCTGCGACGGTTACACTTGTCCACGCGGACGCTCATGGGAGGCTGGTCGTGGTCGATGTTGCCGTTAAAAGCGGCGCGTTTCGGATCGTGGCAGTTTATGCGCCTAACATCCCCAGCGAGAGGGTTTCCTTTTTTCGGCGGGTGGAGGTGTTTCTCTCTTCGGGTCCGGAGCGGGTAGTTTTAATGGGGGACTGGAATGCCATCCTGGACCCCAATATAGATAGGGTCGGGGGGGGGGGTTAGAGGGTCGGGAGGGTGTGAAAGCAGCCTGTCTGACCTGATGGCCTCGTGCGATCTGGTCGATAGGTTCCGTCTGGATCACCCCGGGAGGGAGATGTGGACGTGGCAATCTAGTTCGGCCGCCTTTACAAGTTCATACTTGGACAGGATGTTAATTAGAAGGGGCGACACAGATTTCCTATCTTGCCCCACGTTCCACTGGTTAGGTCATTCGGACCACAAACTTGTTTTGGCCCGTTTGAAATTAGGTAATAGGCCTAGGTTGGCAGGCTACTGGAAGATGAACGCCTCCTTATTGGAGTCGGTCGACTTCCGGGAGCAGCTGACATTACTAATTCAGAGGGAGTTAGTGGGGGCGGTTACCGGGAGTAGATGGTGGGTTAACCTTAAGGCTACCATTAGGCGCTTTTGTGTCCAATACAGCCAACGCCTCGCGTTAACTAGGGCTCGGACCAAAAGGCACTTAGAGGATAGATTGACCCGGGCGGTGGCAGGGGGGGATTCCCTAGAACTAGCTCTAGTTAAGGGGGACCTCAATCGCTTGGCTAGCGAGCGATATGAAGGTCAGTTAATTAGGGCTAGGTTAGAAAGAGTTTCCAACGAAGCCGTGAACGTTGACGCTGTTGAGCGTAAGGCTGCCCTAAGACGTGGCTCGGACGGGTACATTCGGGAGGTGAATAACCTGGGAGGGCGTCCTCTCGTGTCGACACGGGAGATCTGCAATGGGTTTCGGCAACATTTGGAGGAGCGCTTCACCAAACTACCCAGACTCCGCGGCCAGGAGTTTGGCAGCTATTTAGCTGGCTCGCCCCGCCTTACTGCGGCCCGAGCGGCTAGCTGCGAGGGGATGGTTACGGAGCGTGAGGTCATTACTGCGTTGAAGCAGGTTGGCCGCAACAAATCTCCGGGGCTCGATGGTTTACCTTACGAACTGTTCTTGAGGCTGTCGCCCATGTTTGTGCCCCTTCTGACGGGCGTGTTTAACCACTGGTTTGCCCAGGACTCGATCCCGAGGCAGGTAACCAAAGGAGTGGTCACGCTTCTGAAGAAGGGGAACCAACATGGAGGGGGGAATCTAGATGACTATAGGCCCATCACTCTGCTTAACGCAGACTTCAAGATTTTGTCCCGCGTTCTTGCGAATCGACTGCAGGCTGTTATCGGCGACTTGGTCGAACCGGATCAGAACTACGCTGTGAAGGATCGATCGATTCAAAACAATCTGCACTTGATTCGCACGATCTTAGAGGGGGTAGAAGACGACACAGAAGCCGCGCTGATCAATTTAGATCAGTCCAAGGCGTTCGACAGGGTGGACCATGGGTTCCTGAGGGCTGTTGTGGAAACCGCCGGCTTTGGTCCGGACTTCCGCAAGTGGATCTCCGCCCTGTATCGTGATCCCGCGGTGGTGGTGCAAGTTAATGGTAGGTTGTCGGAGTCCTTTGGGGTCTCCCGGTCGGTGCGGCAGGGTTGTCCGCTGTCGCCTCTGCTTTATGTCCTGGCGTTGGAGCCCTTCCTTCGCAAATTAAGGGACGAGGCGGCGAGACCAGTCCTACGCGGCATAGCTCTGCCTGGCGGCAAAGTTGCCAGGGTGTCCGCGTACGCCGATGACGTCACCGTGTTCGTCGCACGACGAACCGACATTAAAGCGGTGATAGAGGCGATCGCTGAGTATGAAGTTGTCACAGGGGCCGTGATCAATCGCAGCAAGTCCGTTGGCCTGCGGTTGGGCGCCTGGACCGGGGTAAACTCGCTTCCAGGTGCGTTCGGCTGGACAGATGGCCCAGTAAAGATCCTCGGTGTGTGGTTCGGGCCGGACCTCCAGCTGGACAAGAATTGGTCGGAAGTACAGACTAAGGTCGAGTCGTCAGTAGGGACTTGGATTCGGAGGAAATTGTCCTTGAAGGGTCGTGCGGAGGCATGTGCTACATACGTGTTTCCGCTGATCCTTTACCGTTTATCTGTTCTTCCCCTGCCTGCGGACCGCTGTAAGGCTTTAGAGCAACTCCTATTCAAACTTCTTTGGGTAGGAGGAAAGCCGTATGTCCGTAGACAGGTCTGTACACAGAAGCTTAGCGAGGGAGGCTTGGGGATGCCTGATCTGCTTAGTCACAAGCACGCAGAAAGATTGGCATTCCTGAGTCGGACACTGATGGAGGAAACGCCCTGGGTACCAGTCGTGGAGCAAGCTTTCCCACGGCTCATATCCAACCCTGCCGCTGAAGGTCGCAGAAGACCGGCGGGGGAAAGGTGTTTCCTGACCGAATGCCGAGCCGCCCTTAGGGCATTGCCGGGGTCCAGTGACCTTGCACGGCCTAGGTGGTTGCTATATAGGGATGTAGTGGAGGGGACTGCAAAAGACCCGCTGGTGGAGCGGCTACATCTGTCGAGGGGGGAAGTTCTCTCGCTGTGGAGTTGGGCGCCTGCCAGTAGCTATATTAACAATGCTGAATTTTCGCTTACGTGGAGGCTAGTCCGAGACGCGCTGCCACTCTTCGGCAAACTAGCCAGGGACGATCATGATAGGGATTATTACTATCCCCCGTGCCCACGCTGCAATGATGAAGAAGAGGAGGAAACGAGAGAACACGCGTTCTTTCTTTGCAGCGGGGTGCGGAGTCTCTGGGAGTATGTCGAGGGGGTAACGGCTCGCATCGACCCCGAGCAGTCGGTGCCACTTGATTTAGCATACGTAGTCGATAATGTGGATCCGCCGTTTGACAGGGAGAAACGGTTGGGGTTTCTAGCGATCCTAGCGGTGGCTAGGTTAGTGACGTGGGTTTCACGTCTGGACATTGTCTATAGGGGGCAGTCTGTTTCCGATCACGATCTGGTTGTTCGTTTTAAGCATCAACTTAAAACGAAAATCAGATGTGATTGGAAGAGATTGCCCCACATCGACTTTGATAGAAGATGGGTGCACAACACTAGTTTGTGCATCCGACGAGGCGCTAGATTTAAGTTCGTGTTTCCACCCTAGTGGTATTGGTCCTAGGGTGCTGAGGTTTCTTTTTTCTCGGAACCCAGCCCAATCAAGACAAGTAATATAAGGTTTACCTTATAATATTGGGTAGTTTTAAGGCTAGATAGGCAGTAACCACCAAGAGTGGATAGCTTGTGCTTTTTATAGGGCCTAGATTAGGGTAGTATGCGTGTGGATCCTGTTCCCATAGCTTTTTATTTTTTGATAGATTGGCACTAGGAGAGCTTCCAAAGATGCCCAAAAGTCCACTTGTTTTATTTTGTCCCAGGCCTATTTTGCCCATTACGTACATTATCTTGGAAGACGCCATCCATCCCTATTATCCCCGACCCTAATTTATTTTCCATACATGTCCCTAGTTCCTCCACTCCCCTTTAGGGAACGACCTGCTTGCTTTCACCCTTTCCCCCCGGGGGAAGAGGACCGGAAGACAGTGGGCGTTTCATATGACAGACCAGCCGTTAGGTAGGGAGGGTCCCCTTACTAACCCGCCCCCATAGGCATTTTGTTAATTTGTTTTCTTTTTCTTTCTTTTTGGGTGTATTTTAGCGTGCCCCCCTCCCCATCATCTCACCCCCATTTAAAAAAAAAAAAAAAAAAAAAATTAAAACTCTTTAGTTTGTAGATATTTTTTCTTTTAATTTCTTGTATATAATGTTATATGTTCTTCTTTTATCACAGCGTGAATGTCGCCTGCCATCCTGTAAGCTGGGGAGCTGTTATTTTAAGTAGGTCCGGGTAAGAATGTTAGGCGAAACAGTGCGTGATAGAAACTCTAGTATAGGTTTTATAATAAAGTACTTGCTATCTTACGCAAGTCTAGCTAAGGACTAGAAAAGACCCCTTTTTTTCCCCCACTCCCCCTTACTGGCCTTTGTGCCTAAGCTTCTTCGTACCCCAAATGAGGCCTTGGCAGTAGATAATGCCAAGGCCGGGGACGAAGGGCTAAATATAATACTTACCTGGCACCTTGTGCTAGGAGCGTTTAGCAACAGCGTGAGATCAAAGTGTAGTATCTGTTCTCAGAAACTACACCAAGACTGACAACGTTCTATACGCAGCCCACTTGGCCAAATTTTGGCCACTTAAGGGTTTTATTTGTCCAGCCTAAAAGGACCGACCCCTTCTTTGGGAGTGTGGTCCTTTCGGCTCACTAACTTTTTGCTTTTCTTTCTTTTTTGCAGGTCCGTCCAGTGTCTGGATCCGACTTAAGCAGCCGGCAGGACTAGAGGTAACCGACGTGCCATTAGGCGAAGGCCCTCTAGCTCCGAATCGGCGGGTCGGTGAAGGGCACTGGGCCAACAAAAAAAGAGGCAGGCCTCTGCCTCTAACACCATGGGGGACGCCCCTGGTGTTGTGACGAGGAGGGGGAGTGCCACATCCGGTGGCGCTCCAGTGACGAGAAGGGGGGGTGTCACATCCGGTGACACCCCAGTGCCGAGAAGGGGGGGTGTCACACCCGGTGACACCCCAGTGCCGAGAAGGGGGGGTGTCACATCCGGTGACACCCCAGTGCCGAGAAGGGGGGGTGTCACATCCGGTGACACCCCCGTGTCGAGAAAGGGGGGCGTCACATCCGGTGACACCCCAGTACCGAGAAGGGGGGGTGTCACACCCGGTGACACCCCAGTGCCGATACCTGGGGATATCACCAAAGGTGATATCCCAGCGACGATTACGGGGGGCACCACACCCGGCGGTGCTCCAGTGCAGTGGGCTGTCCCGGGGGTCGCCACCCCCAGTTCGAGAGCGGTACCAGGGGTCGTTAGGTCTAAAGCTAGTTCGGGGGCTGCTGCCTGGGTGGACCTCGACAGGCCAGAAATATCATCCCCAGCATTAGTCGAGACCACGAGGGAGGACGAGCTGGCTGCGTGGAGGAAACTCGTCCAGGGCACACCTGGTGGAGAAGGCGCACCCGGCAAAAAGAGGAAACCAGTAAAGAAATGGTGGGCCCTGGACGACCAAGCAGCCATTAGGCCATCTCAGTCGGAAGCCAGCAGCCCCCAGAAAGTCGAAACCGACCTCAGGAAGACCAGGTCACTGGAGGTTATTGTGGTTGATGGGTGCTCCCCGGGGGTGGGGGGAACTAAGCATGTGGAGCCGGCAAAAAAGGAGGAATGGCCAGCCCTCGCAGTGTCCGACTCCCCGATCCCGGAAGAACAAAGGACGCCGCCAACAACATCGGCAGCGGAGGTAGCAGCAGCAACACCTACAAGAGAGACATCAAAAGAACAGCTGAGCTGGGGACCAAAACAAAAACAGACCAAGTCCCCGGAGTTTTACAAAGAACTGCTGGAAACAAAGTACAAGGGACTCATAGAAGGCAATAACATCAAAGCCGTGCCACAAACCCTGGAAACGATAAGGGAGAGGTCGGTCTCTCTCCTTACGCTTGATGCCAAGGGAAAGGGATTAAAAGGCGTCCCGAAGGACCGCATGATGGAGCTGCTTGGAGAGCTCCGAATTCCAGCCCAGTATGCGGTCAGAAGATATAATGCGATGTGGGAGGTCCTCTTGCCAACGAAGGAAGACGCGGAAAAGCTGGCAAGAGGAGACCTCACGTGGAGAGACGTAAAAATAAGACCCGAATACCTCTCCAAAAGGCGAACAAAAGTAACCATTTCTGGGGTCCCCTGCTTCCTAATTGAGGAACAACTGGGGGCAATAATGTCCCAATTTGGAGAAGTGGAAGACTTAGAGGCAGTAAGGGGACCCCGAAATATATTGACCGGGGAATACAAACTCCAAATGCGCCTCAACCGGAAGCAGTTCCACGAAATCCCAGCTCAGCTGACCTGTGAGGGCTGGACCATGATAGTAATTGTCGAAGGCAGAAGGCCACAATGCTGGCAGTGCCAAAAGACAGGCCACGTGGCACGATTCTGCCCTCAGAAGAAGACGAACACAGTAGAAGCAGAAGCAGGAAAAAGGCCAGAAACGGAAGTGGGATCCAAGAAGGCCGAAAAGAAACCGGAAGAACAAGACTCCACTAAATGGAGTACGGTTGCAGGAAAAAAAGGAAAGAAGCCTGAGCCGGCTCCACATGCCGCAACCAGAAGTATGCCCACAGCCGTTAAAAGAAAAGCCAGGGTTAGTGGATCCGGCTCGGAGAGCGATGGAGGAGACGAGGGCCAAAAAGGTAAACGAGAGAAGAAAGAGAGAGAAAAGGATCCTGAACTCCCGGAATCACAGCCCCCCCAAGAGGAAGTTCAGCTTACCCCTCCCCTATTCACCACTCCGATTTCCACGATGGAGCAAGTGGAAGCTCCTGAGGAAGATACTACCGTGGAAAACACCATAAACAACCCGGAAAAAATTCCAATAGATTCCGACCAAGCGGAAAGCTGTAAGACCCAGGAGAAGCAGGAGGAGCAAGAAAAGGCGGCGGCCCCGAGAGAGGAGAGGTCCAAAAAATTCCCCTTCCTACCCGGGGAAAAGATTTGTAATGCCGACCTGAGCCATGCGGTCAGTGACCTCAATGGCAGACAAAAAAGATATTTGAAAGAGTTAGAAGGCCTTAAATCCATCGATGGCAAAGAGGTCACTGACCCAAGGAATTTCCGCGATGCCCCATCATTGATCACTTTCGTTAGGGTGAATAGGGGGGGTAGAGCAAAGGCGCTGTGGCGCATGATCGAAGCTGGAAAATCCGCATTCGCGGGTTTAAAAATAGTGGACGGGGAGCACCCATCACTTAGTAAGATATCAAACCAGTGCGAAGGGAGGGTCCCTATTTATGTTCACCCCTCCTTTTATAGGGCACTAAAGATGACGTTCCCCCTGGACGTGGGAGGCCTGGCTCGAGACGGACGGCTTACGTCCGAACTGCTCGCGGGCAGTCTCGGTCAGGCCTTCGACGTCCTGACCCCCGAGGACTTTAGACCCCTAGTAGAGGAATACTACTAGATAGTGGAAACATGGAAACGAGCTTGAATATAGCTAGTTTAAATGCGAGGGGCATGAGATCCCGAAGCAAGGCTGTTCGCGTGCTGAGGGATCTCGTGGCCCTTGAGGTAGATGTAGCCACCTTGCAAGAGACCCACTTTGTTGGGGCCGGGGACTGCGATGTGCTGGTGAACGATTTTGATGTTTACTCAGCATATGGCAGTCTCTATAGCCGGGGGGTCTCTGTACTAGTGAGTCGCACTCTGTCTGCGACGGTTACACTTGTCCACGCGGACGCTCATGGGAGGTTGGTCGTGGTCGATGTTGCCGTTAAAAGCGGCGCGTTTCGGATCGTGGCAGTTTATGCGCCTAACATCCCCAGCGAGAGGGTTTCCTTTTTTCGGCGGGTGGAGGTGTTTCTCTCTTCGGGTCCGGAGCGGGTAGTTTTAATGGGGGACTGGAATGCCATCCTGGACCCCAATATAGATAGGGTCGGGGGGGGGGGGTTAGAGGGTCGGGAGGGTGTGAAAGCAGCCTGTCTGACCTGATGGCCTCGTGCGATCTGGTCGATAGGTTCCGTCTGGATCACCCCGGGAGGGAGATGTGGACGTGGCAATCTAGTTCGGCCGCCTTTACAAGTTCATACTTGGACAGGATGTTAATTAGAAGGGGCGACACAGATTTCCTATCTTGCCCCACGTTCCACTGGTTAGGTCATTCGGACCACAAACTTGTTTTGGCCCGTTTGAAATTAGGTAATAGGCCTAGGTTGGCAGGCTACTGGAAGATGAACGCCTCCTTATTGGAGTCGGTCGACTTCCGGGAGCAGCTGACATTACTAATTCAGAGGGAGTTAGTGGGGGCGGTTACCGGGAGTAGATGGTGGGTTAACCTTAAGGCTACCATTAGGCGCTTTTGTGTCCAATACAGCCAACGCCTCGCGTTAACTAGGGCTCGGACCAAAAGGCACTTAGAGGATAGATTGACCCGGGCGGTGGCAGGGGGGGATTCCCTAGAACTAGCTCTAGTTAAGGGGGACCTCAATCGCTTGGCTAGCGAGCGATATGAAGGTCAGTTAATTAGGGCTAGGTTAGAAAGAGTTTCCAACGAAGCCGTGAACGTTGACGCTGTTGAGCGTAAGGCTGCCCTAAGACGTGGCTCGGACGGGTACATTCGGGAGGTGAATAACCTGGGAGGGCGTCCTCTCGTGTCGACACGGGAGATCTGCAATGGGTTTCGGCAACATTTGGAGGAGCGCTTCACCAAACTACCCAGACTCCGCGGCCAGGAGTTTGGCAGCTATTTAGCTGGCTCGCCCCGCCTTACTGCGGCCCGAGCGGCTAGCTGCGAGGGGATGGTTACGGAGCGTGAGGTCATTACTGCGTTGAAGCAGGTTGGCCGCAACAAATCTCCGGGGCTCGATGGTTTACCTTACGAACTGTTCTTGAGGCTGTCGCCCATGTTTGTGCCCCTTCTGACGGGCGTGTTTAACCACTGGTTTGCCCAGGACACGATCCCGAGGCAGGTAACCAAAGGAGTGGTCACGCTTCTGAAGAAGGGGAACCAACATGGAGGGGGGAATCTAGATGACTATAGGCCCATCACTCTGCTTAACGCAGACTTCAAGATTTTGTCCCGCGTTCTTGCGAATCGACTGCGGGCTGTTATCGGCGACTTGGTCGAACCGGATCAGAACTACGCTGTGAAGGATCGATCGATTCAAAACAATCTGCACTTGATTCGCACGATCTTAGAGGGGGTAGAAGACGACACAGAAGCCGCGCTGATCAATTTAGATCAGTCCAAGGCGTTCGACAGGGTGGACCATGGGTTCCTGAGGGCTGTTGTGGAAACCGCCGGCTTTGGTCCGGACTTCCGCAAGTGGATCACCGCCCTGTATCGTGATCCCGCGGTGGTGGTGCAAGTTAATGGTAGGTTGTCGGAGTCCTTTGGGGTCTCCCGGTCGGTGCGGCAGGGTTGTCCGCTGTCGCCTCTGCTTTATGTCCTGGCGTTGGAGCCCTTCCTTCGCAAATTAAGGGACGAGGCGGCGAGACCAGTCCTACGCGGCATAGCTCTGCCTGGCGGCAAAGTTGCCAGGGTGTCCGCGTACGCCGATGACGTCACCGTGTTCGTCGCACGACGAACCGACATTAAAGCGGTGATAGAGGCGATCGCTGAGTATGAAGTTGTCACAGGGGCCGTGATCAATCGCAGCAAGTCCGTTGGCCTGCGGTTGGGCGCCTGGACCGGGGTAAACTCGCTTCCAGGTGTGTTCGGCTGGACAGATGGCCCAGTAAAGATCCTCGGTGTGTGGTTCGGGCCGGACCTCCAGCTGGACAAGAATTGGTCGGAAGTACAGACTAAGGTCGAGTCGTCAGTAGGGACTTGGATTCGGAGGAAATTGTCCTTGAAGGGTCGTGCGGAGGCATGTGCTACATACGTGTTTCCGCTGATCCTTTACCGTTTATCTGTTCTTCCCCTGCCTGCGGACCGCTGTAAGGCTTTAGAGCAACTCCTATTCAAACTTCTTTGGGTAGGAGGAAAGCCGTATGTCCGTAGACAGGTCTGTACACAGAAGCTTAGCGAGGGAGGCTTGGGGATGCCTGATCTGCTTAGTCACAAGCACGCAGAAAGATTGGCATTCCTGAGTCGGACACTGATGGAGGAAACGCCCTGGGTACCAGTCGTGGAGCAAGCTTTCCCACGGCTCATATCCAACCCTGCCGCTGAAGGTCGCAGAAGACCGGCGGGGGAAAGGTGTTTCCTGACCGAATGCCGAGCCGCCCTTAGGGCATTGCCGGGGTCCAGTGACCTTGCACGGCCTAGGTGGTTGCTATATAGGGATGTAGTGGAGGGGACTGCGAAAGACCCGCTGGTGGAGCGGCTACATCTGTCGAGGGGGGAAGTTCTCTCGCTGTGGAGTTGGGCGCCTGCCAGTAGCTACATCAACAACGCTGAATTTTCTCTTACGTGGAGGCTAGTCCGAGACGCGCTGCCACTCTTTGGCAAACTAGCCAGGGACGATCATGATAGGGATTATTACTATCCCCCGTGCCCACGCTGCAATGATGAAGAAGAGGAAGAGACGAGAGAACACGCGTTCTTTCTTTGCAGCGGGGTGCGGAGTCTCTGGGAGTATGTCGAAGGGGTAACGGCTCGCATCGACCCCGAGCGGTCGGTGCCACTTGATTTAGCGTACGTAGTCGATAATGTGGATCCGCCGTTTGACAGGGAGAAACGGTTGGGGTTTCTAGCGATCCTAGCGGTGGCTAGGTTAGTGACGTGGGTTTCACGTCTGGACATTGTCTATAGGGGGCAGTCTGTTTCCGATCACGATCTGGTTGTTCGCTTTAAGCATCAACTTAAAACGAAAATCAGATGTGATTGGAAAAGATTGCCCCACATCGACTTTGATAGAAGATGGGTGCACAACACTAGTTTGTGCATCCGACGAGGCGCTAGATTTAAGTTCGTGTTTCCACACTAGTGGTATTGGTCCTAGGGTGCTGAGGTTTCTTTTTTCTCGGAACCCAGCCCAATCAAGACAAGTAATATAAGGTTTACCTTATAATATTGGGTAGTTTTAAGGCTAGATAGGCAGTAACCACCAAGAGTGGATAGCTTGTGCTTTTTATAGGGCCTAGATTAGGGTAGTATGCGTGTGGATCCTGTTCCCATAGCTTTTTATTTTTTGATAGATTGGCACTAGGAGAGCTTCCAAAGATGCCCAAAAGTCCACTTGTTTTATTTTGTCCCAGGCCTATTTTGCCCATTACGTACATTATCTTGGAAGACGCCATCCATCCCTATTATCCCCGACCCTAATTTATTTTCCATACATGTCCCTAGTTCCTCCACTCCCCTTTAGGGAACGACCTGCTTGCTTTCACCCTTTCCCCCTGGGGGAAGAGGACCGGAAGACAGTGGGCGTTTCATATGACAGACCAGCCGTTAGGTAGGGAGGGTCCCCTTACTAACCCGCCCCCATAGGCATTTTGTTAATTTATTTTCTTTTTCTTTCTTTTTGGGTGTATTCTAGTTTGCCCCCCTCCCCATCATCTCACCCCCATTTCAAAAAAAAAAAAAAAAAAAAAAAAAAAAAAAAAAAAATTTAAAACTCTTTAGTTTGTAGATATTTTTCCTTTTAATTTCTTGTATATAATGTTATATGTTCTTCTTTTATCACAGCGTGAATGTCGCCTGCCATCCCGTAAGCTGGGGAGCTGTTATTTTAAGTAGGTCCGGGTAAGAATGTTAGGCGAAACAGTGCGTGATAGAAACTCTAGTATAGGTTTTATAATAAAGTACTTGCTATCTTACGCAAGTCTAGCTAAGGACTAGAAAAGACCCCTTTTTCCCCCACTCCCCCTTACTGGCCTTTGTGCCTAAGCTTCTTCGTACCCCAAATGAGGCCTTGGCAGTAGATAATGCCAAGGCCGGGGACGAAGGGCTAAATATAATACTTACCTGGCACCTTGTGCTAGGAGCGTTTAGCAACAGCGTGAGATCAAAGTGTAGTATCTGTTCTCAGAAACTACACCAAGACTGACAACGTTCTATACGCAGCCCACTTGGCCAAATTTTGGCCACTTAAGGGTTTTATTTGTCCAGCCTAAAAGGACCGACCCCTTCTTTGGGAGTGTGGTCCTTTCGGCTCACTAACTTTTTGCTTTTCTTTCTTTTTTGCAGGTCCGTCCAGTGTCTGGATCCGACTTAAGCAGCCGGCAGGACTAGAGGCAACCGACGTGCCATTAGGCGAAGGCCCTCTAGCTTCCGAATCGGCGGGTCGGTGAAGGGCACTGGGCCAACAAAAAAAGAGGCAGGCCTCTGCCTCTAACACCATGGGGGACGCCCCTGGTGTTGTGACGAGGAGGGGGAGTGCCACATCCGGTGGCACTCCAGTGCCGAGAAGGGGGGGTGTCACACCCGGTGACACCCCAGTGCCGAGAAGGGGGGGTGTCACACCCGGTGACACCCCAGTGCCGAGAAGGGGGGGTGTCACACCCGGTGACACCCCAGTGCCGAGAAAAGGGGGCGTCACATCCGGTGACACCCCAGTACCGAGAAGGGGGGGTGTCACACCCGGTGACACCCCAGTGCCGTCGAGGGAGGATACCACACCCGGTGGGGTCCCAGCGCCGTATTCGAGGGGGAGTGCCACGTTCGATGACGCTCAGGTGTCGTTACCTGGGGTAATCTCTTTCGGAGATATCCCTCTACCTCTGGTGGCGGATGTCACACCTCGTAGCATTCCAGTGTCTGGCGTCGGGGGTGTTGCCACCCCAATAAACAATCCCAGCCAAGCAGAACCTGGCCCACCTGGCTTCACCGGCATCGCCGTCGTGGATACCACCAAGCCTCCAAGAGCCTCAACAAGACAAGAGGTTGTAAACGCATGGAGCAGAATCGTACAGCAAGCTTCAAGTGAAGAGGATGTACGAGGCAACAAGAAGAAGAAGAGGCGGCCGGTCAAGCGTTGGTGGATACGCGACGATGCCGGTACGTCAGCCCAGACACTGGAAAAATCACAATCCGTCACTAGCAGCCCCCAGAAGCCTGAAGCCGAGGGGCTACGAAGATCGAAATCTTTCGATATAATAGTAGTTGATGGGTGCTCCCCGGGGGTGGGGGGAACTAAGCATGTGGAGCCGGCAACAAAGGAGGAATGGCCAGCCCTCGCAGTGTCCGACTCCCCGATCCCGGAAGAACAAAGGACGCCGCCAACAACATCGGCAGCGGAGGTAGTAGCAGCAACACCTACAAGAGAGACATCAAAAGAACAGCTGAGCTGGGGACCAAAACAAAAACAGACCAAGTCCCCGGAGTTTTACAAGGAACTGCTGGAAACCAAATACAAGGGACTCATAGAAGGCAATAACATCAAAGCCGTGCCACAAACCCTGGAAACGATAAGGGAGAGGTCGGTCTCTCTCCTTACGCTTGATGCCAAGGGAAAGGGATTAAAAGGCGTCCCGAAGGACCGCATGATGGAGCTGCTTGGAGAGCTCCGAATTCCAGCCCAGTATGCGGTCAGAAGATATAATGCGATGTGGGAGGTCCTCTTGCCAACGAAGGAAGACGCGGAAAAGCTGGCAAGAGGAGACCTCACGTGGAGAGACGTAAAAATAAGACCAGAATACCTCTCCAAAAGGCGAACAAAAGTAACCATTTCTGGGGTCCCCTGCTTCCTAATTGAGGAACAACTGGGGGCAATAATGTCCCAATTTGGAGAAGTGGAAGACTTAGAGGCAGTAAGGGGACCCCGAAATATATTGACCGGGGAATACAAACTCCAAATGCGCCTCAACCGGAAGCAGTTCCACGAAATCCCAGCTCAGCTGACCTGTGAGGGCTGGACCATGATAGTAATTGTCGAAGGCAGAAGGCCACAATGCTGGCAGTGCCAAAAGACAGGCCACGTGGCACGATTCTGCCCTCAGAAGAAGACGAACACGGTAGAAGCAGAAGCAGGAAAAAGGCCAGAAACGGAAGTGGGATCCAAGAAGGCCGATAAGAAACCGGAAGAACAAGACTCCACTAAATGGAGTACGGTTGCAGGAAAAAAAGGAAAGAAGCCTGAGCCGGCTCCACATGCCGCAACCAGAAGTATGCCCACAGCCGTTAAAAGAAAAGCCAGGGTTAGTGGATCCGGCTCGGAGAGCGATGGAGGAGACGAGGGCCAAAAAGGTAAACGAGAGAAGAAAGAGAGAGAAAAGGATCCTGAACTCCCGGAATCACAACCCCCCCAAGAGGAAGTTCAGCTTACCCCTCCCCTATTCACCACTCCGATTTCCACGATGGAGCAAGTGGAAGCTCCTGAGGAAGATACTACCGTGGAAAACACCATAAACAACCCGGAAAAAATTCCAATAGATTCCGACCAAGCGGAAAGCTGTAAGACCCAGGAGAAGCAGGAGGAGCAAGAAAAGGCGGCGGCCCCAAGAGAGGAGAGGTCCAAAAAATTCCCCTTCCTACCCGGGGAAAAGATTTGTAATGCCGACCTGAGCCATGCGGTCAGTGACCTCAATGGCAGACAAAAAAGATATTTGAAAGAGTTAGAAGGCCTTAAATCCATCGATGGCAAAGAGGTCACTGACCCAAGGAATTTCCGCGATGCCCCATCATTGATCACTTTCGTTAGGGTGAATAGGGGGGGGGTAGAGCAAAGGCGCTGTGGCGCATGATCGAAGCTGGAAAATCCGCATTCGCGGGATTAAAAATAGTGGACGGGGAGCACCCATCACTCAGTAAGATATCAAACCAGTGCGAAGGGAGGGTCCCTATTTATGTTCACCCCTCCTTTTATAGGGCACTAAAGATGACGTTCCCCCTGGACGTGGGAGGCCTGGCTCGAGACGGACGGCTTACGTCCGAACTGCTCGCGGGCAGTCTCGGTCAGGCCTTCGACGTCCTGACCCCCGAGGACTTTAGACCCCTAGTAGAGGAATACTACTAGATAGTGGAAACATGGAAACGAGCTTGAATATAGCTAGTTTAAATGCGAGGGGCATGAGATCCCGAAGCAAGGCTGTTCGCGTGCTGAGGGATCTCGTGGCCCTTGAGGTAGATGTAGCCACCTTGCAAGAGACCCACTTTGTTAGGGCCGGGGACTGCGATGTGCTGGTGAACGATTTTGATGTTTACTCAGCATATGGCAGTCTCTATAGCCGGGGGGTTTCTGTACTAGTGAGTCGCACTCTGTCTGCGACGGTTACACTTGTCCACGCAGACGCTCATGGGAGGTTGGTCGTGGTCGATGTTGCCGTTAAAAGCGGCGCGTTTCGGATCGTGGCAGTTTATGCGCCTAACATCCCCAGCGAGAGGGTTTCCTTTTTTCGGCGGGTGGAGGTGTTTCTCTCTTCGGGTCCGGAGCGGGTAGTTTTAATGGGGGACTGGAATGCCATCCTGGACCCCAGCATAGATAGAGTCGGGGGGGTTAGAGGGTCGGGAGGGTGTGAAAGCAGCCTATCTGACCTGATGGCCTCGTGCGATCTGGTCGATAGGTTCCGTCTGGATCACCCCGGGAGGGAGATGTGGACGTGGCAATCTAGCTCGGCCGCCTTTACAAGTTCATACTTGGACAGGATGTTAATTAGAAGGGGCGACACAGATTTCCTATCTTGCCCCACGTTCCACTGGTTAGGTCATTCGGACCACAAACTTGTTTTGGCCCGTTTGAAATTAGGTAATAGGCCTAGGTTGGCAGGCTACTGGAAGATGAACGCCTCCTTATTGGAGTCGGTCGACTTCCGGGAGCAGCTGACATTACTAATTCAGAGGGAGTTAGTGGGGGCGGTTACCGGGAGTAGATGGTGGGTTAACCTTAAGGCTACCATTAGGCGCTTTTGTGTCCAATACAGCCAACGCCTCGCGTTAACTAGGGCTCGGACCAAAAGGCACTTAGAGGATAGATTGACCCGGGCGGTGGCAGGGGGGGATTCCCTAGAACTAGCTCTAGTTAAGGGGGACCTCAATCGCTTGGCTAGCGAGCGATATGAAGGTCAGTTAATTAGGGCTAGGTTAGAAAGAGTTTCCAACGAAGCCGTGAACGTTGACGCTGTTGAGCGTAAGGCTGCCCTAAGACGTGGCTCGGACGGGTACATTCGGGAGGTGAATAACCTGGGAGGGCGTCCTCTCGTGTCGACACGGGAGATCTGCAATGGGTTTCGGCAACATTTGGAGGAGCGCTTCACCAAACTACCCAGACTCCGCGGCCAGGAGTTTGGCAGCTATTTAGCTGGCTCGCCCCGCCTTACTGCGGCCCGAGCGGCTAGCTGCGAGGGGATGGTTACGGAGCGTGAGGTCATTACTGCGTTGAAGCAGGTTGGCCGCAACAAATCTCCGGGGCTCGATGGTTTACCTTACGAACTGTTCTTGAGGCTGTCGCCCATGTTTGTGCCCCTTCTGACGGGCGTGTTTAACCACTGGTTTGCCCAGGACTCGATCCCGAGGCAGGTAACCAAAGGAGTGGTCACGCTTCTGAAGAAGGGGAACCAACATGGAGGGGGGAATCTAGATGACTATAGGCCCATCACTCTGCTTAACGCAGACTTCAAGATTTTGTCCCGCGTTCTTGCGAATCGACTGCAGGCTGTTATCGGCGACTTGGTCGAACCGGATCAGAACTACGCTGTGAAGGATCGATCGATTCAAAACAATCTGCACTTGATTCGCACGATCTTAGAGGGGGTAGAAGACGACACAGAAGCCGCGCTGATCAATTTAGATCAGTCCAAGGCGTTCGACAGGGTGGACCATGGGTTCCTGAGGGCTGTTGTGGAAACCGCCGGCTTTGGTCCGGACTTCCGCAAGTGGATCTCCGCCCTGTATCGTGATCCCTCGGTGGTGGTGCAAGTTAATGGTAGGTTGTCGGAGTCCTTTGGGGTCTCCCGGTCGGTGCGGCAGGGTTGTCCGCTGTCGCCTCTGCTTTATGTCCTGGCGTTGGAGCCCTTCCTTCGCAAATTAAGGGACGAGGCGGCGAGACCAGTCCTACGCGGCATAGCTCTGCCTGGCGGCAAAGTTGCCAGGGTGTCCGCGTACGCCGATGACGTCACCGTGTTCGTCGCACGACGAACCGACATTAAAGCGGTGATAGAGGCGATCGCTGAGTATGAAGTTGTCACAGGGGCCGTGATCAATCGCAGCAAGTCCGTTGGCCTGCGGTTGGGCGCCTGGACCGGGGTAAACTCGCTTCCAGGTGCGTTCGGCTGGACAGATGGCCCAGTAAAGATCCTCGGTGTGTGGTTCGGGCCGGACCTCCAGCTGGACAAGAATTGGTCGGAAGTACAGACTAAGGTCGAGTCGTCAGTAGGGACTTGGATTCGGAGGAAATTGTCCTTGAAGGGTCGTGCGGAGGCATGTGCTACATACGTGTTTCCGCTGATCCTTTACCGTTTATCTGTTCTTCCCCTGCCTGCGGACCGCTGTAAGGCTTTAGAGCAACTCCTATTCAAACTTCTTTGGGTAGGAGGAAAGCCGTATGTCCGTAGACAGGTCTGTACACAGAAACTTAGCGAGGGAGGCTTGGGGATGCCTGATCTGCTTAGTCACAAGCACGCAGAAAGATTGGCATTCCTGAGTCGGACACTGATGGAGGAAACGCCCTGGGTACCAGTCGTGGAGCAAGCTTTCCCACGGCTCATATCCAACCCTGCCGCTGAAGGTCGCAGAAGACCGGCGGGGGAAAGGTGTTTCCTGACCGAATGCCGAGCCGCCCTTAGGGCATTGCCGGGGTCCAGTGACCTTGCACGGCCTAGGTGGTTGCTATATAGGGACGTAGTGGAGGGGACTGCAAAAGACCCGCTGGTGGAGCGGCTACATCTGTCGAGGGGGGAAGTTCTCTCGCTGTGGAGTTGGGCGCCTGCCAGTAGCTATATTAACAATGCTGAATTTTCGCTTACGTGGAGGCTAGTCCGAGACGCGCTGCCACTCTTCGGCAAACTAGCCAGGGATGATCATGATAGGGATTATTACTATCCCCCGTGCCCACGCTGCAATGATGAAGAGGAGGAGGAAACGAGAGAACACGCGTTCTTTCTTTGCAGCGGGGTGCGGAGTCTCTGGGAGTATGTCGAGGGGGTAACGGCTCGCATCGACCCCGAGCAGTCGGTGCCACTTGATTTAGCATACGTAGTCGATAATGTGGATCCGCCGTTTGACAGGGAGAAACGGTTGGGGTTTCTAGCGATCCTAGCGGTGGCTAGGTTAGTGACGTGGGTTTCACGTCTGGACATTGTCTATAGGGGGCAGTCTGTTTCCGATCATGATCTGGTTGTTCGTTTTAAGCATCAACTTAAAACGAAAATCAGATGTGATTGGAAAAGATTGCCCCACATCGACTTTGATAGAAGATGGGTGCACAACACTAGTTTGTGCATCCGACGAGGCGCTAGATTTAAGTTCGTGTTTCCACCCTAGTGGTATTGGTCCTAGGGTGCTGAGGTTTCTTTTTCTCGGAACCCAGCCCAATCAAGACAAGTAATATAAGGTTTACCTTATAATATTGGGTAGTTTTAAGGCTAGATAGGCAGTAACCACCAAGAGTGGATAGCTTGTGCTTTTTATAGGGCCTAGATTAGGGTAGTATGCGTGTGGATCCTGTTCCCATAGCTTTTTATTTTTTGATAGATTGGCACTAGGAGAGCTTCCAAAGATGCCCAATAGTCCACTTGTTTTATTTTGTCCCAGGCCTATTTTGCCCATTACGTACATTATCTTGGAAGACGCCATCCATCCCTATTATCCCCGACCCTAATTTATTTTCCATACATGTCCCTAGTTCCTCCACTCCCCTTTAGGGAACGACCTGCTTGCTTTCACCCTTTTCCCCCCGGGGGAAGAGGACCGGAAGACAGTGGGCGTTTCATATGACAGACCAGCCGTTAGGTAGGGAGGGTCCCCTTACTAACCCGCCCCCATAGGCATTTTGTTAATTTGTTTTCTTTTTATTTATTTTTGGGTGTATTTTAGCTTGCCCCCCTCCCCATCATCTCACCCCCATTAAAAAAAAAAAAAAAAAAAAAAAAAAAAAAAATTAAAACTCTTTAGTTTGTAGATATTTTTTCTTTTAATTTCCTGTATATAATGTTATATGTTCTTCTTTTATCACAGCGTGAATGTCGCCTGCCATCCCGTAAGCTGGGGAGCTGTTATTTTAAGTAGGTCCGGGTAAGAATGTTAGGCGAAACAGTGCGTGATAGAAACTCTAGTATAGGTTTTATAATAAAGTACTTGCTATCTTACGCAAGTCTAGCTAAGGACTAGAAAAGACCCCTTTTTTCCCCACTCCCCCTTACTGGCCTTTGTGCCTAAGCTTCTTCGTACCCCAAATGAGGCCTTGGCAGTAGATAATGCCAAGGCCGGGGACGAAGGGCTAAATATAATACTTACCTGGCACCTTGTGCTAGGAGCGTTTAGCAACAGCGTGAGATCAAAGTGTAGTATCTGTTCTCAGAAACTACACCAAGACTGACAACGTTCTATACGCAGCCCACTTGGCCAAATTTTGGCCACTTAAGGGTTTTATTTGTCCAGCCTAAAAGGACCGACCCCTTCTTTGGGAGTGTGGTCCTTTCGGCTCACTAACTTTTTGCTTTTCTTTCTTTTTTGCAGGTCCGTCCAGTGTCTGGATCCGACTTAAGCAGCCGGCAGGACTAGAGGCAACCGACGTGCCATTAGGCGAAGGCCCTCTAGCTTCCGAATCGGCGGGTCGGTGAAGGGCACTGGGCCAACAAAAAAAGAGGCAGGCCTCTGCCTCTAACACCATGGGGGACGCCCCTGGTGTTGTGACGAGGAGGGGGAGTGCCACATCCGGTGGCACTCCAGTGACGAGAAGGGGGGGTGTCACATCCGGTGACACCCCAGTGCCGAGAAGGGGGGGTGTCACACCCGGTGACACCCCAGTGCCGAGAAGGGGGGGTGTCACACCCGGTGACACCCCAGTGCCGTGAAGGGGGGGGTGTCACACCCGGTGACACCCCAGTGCCGAGAAAAGGGGGCGTCACATCCGGTGACACCCCAGTACCGAGAAGGGGGGGTGTCACACCCGGTGACACCCCAGTGCCGTCGAGGGAGGATACCACACCCGGTGGGGTCCCAGCGCCGTATTCGAGGGGGAGTGCCACGTTCGATGACGCTCAGGTGTCGTTACCTGGGGTAATCTCTTTCGGAGATATCCCTCTACCTCTGGTGGCGGATGTCACACCTCGTAGCATTCCAGTGTCTGGCGTCGGGGGTGTTGCCACCCCAATAAACAATCCCAGCCAAGCAGAACCTGGCCCACCTGGCTTCACCGGCATCGCCGTCGTGGATACCACCAAGCCTCCAAGAGCCTCAACAAGACAAGAGGTTGTAAACGCATGGAGCAGAATCGTACAGCAAGCTTCAAGTGAAGAGGATGTACGAGGCAACAAGAAGAAGAAGAGGCGGCCGGTCAAGCGTTGGTGGATACGCGACGATGCCGGTACGTCAGCCCAGACACTGGAAAAATCACAATCCGTCACTAGCAGCCCCCAGAAGCCTGAAGCCGAGGGGCTACGAAGATCGAAATCTTTCGATATAATAGTAGTTGATGGGTGCTCCCCGGGGGTGGGGGGAACTAAGCATGTGGAGCCGGCAAAAAAGGAGGAATGGCCAGCCCTCGCAGTGTCCGACTCCCCGATCCCGGAAGAACAAAGGACGCCGCCAACAACATCGGCAGCGGAGGTAGTAGCAGCAACACCTACAAGAGAGACATCAAAAGAACAGCTGAGCTGGGGACCAAAACAAAAACAGACCAAGTCCCCGGAGTTTTACAAAGAACTGCTGGAAACAAAGTACAAGGGACTCATAGAAGGCAATAACATCAAAGCCGTGCCACAAACCCTGGAAACGATAAGGGAGAGGTCGGTCTCTCTCCTTACGCTTGATGCCAAGGGAAAGGGATTAAAAGGCGTCCCGAAGGACCGCATGATGGAGCTGCTTGGAGAGCTCCGAATTCCAGCCCAGTATGCGGTCAGAAGATATAATGCGATGTGGGAGGTCCTCTTGCCAACGAAGGAAGACGCAGAAAAGCTGGCAAGAGGAGACCTCACGTGGAGAGACGTAAAAATAAGACCCGAATACCTCTCCAAAAGGCGAACAAAAGTAACCATTTCTGGGGTCCCCTGCTTCCTAATTGAGGAACAACTGGGGGCAATAATGTCCCAATTTGGAGAAGTGGAAGACTTAGAGGCAGTAAGGGGACCCCGAAATATATTGACCGGGGAATACAAACTCCAAATGCGCCTCAACCGGAAGCAGTTCCACGAAATCCCAGCTCAGCTGACCTGTGAGGGCTGGACCATGATAGTAATTGTCGAAGGCAGAAGGCCACAATGCTGGCAGTGCCAAAAGACAGGCCACGTGGCACGATTCTGCCCTCAGAAGAAGACGAACACGGTAGAAGCAGAAGCAGGAAAAAGGCCAGAAACGGAAGTGGGATCCAAGAAGGCCGAAAAGAAACCGGAAGAACAAGACTCCACTAAATGGAGTACGGTTGCAGGAAAAAAAGGAAAGAAGCCTGAGCCGGCTCCACATGCCGCAACCAGAAGTATGCCCACAGCCGTTAAAAGAAAAGCCAGGGTTAGTGGATCCGGCTCGGAGAGCGATGGAGGAGACGAGGGCCAAAAAGGTAAACGAGAGAAGAAAGAGAGAGAAAAGGATCCTGAACTCCCGGAATCACAACCCCCCCAAGAGGAAGTTCAGCTTACCCCTCCCCTATTCACCACTCCGATTTCCACGATGGAGCAAGTGGAAGCTCCTGAGGAAGATACTACCGTGGAAAACACCATAAACAACCCGGAAAAAATTCCAATAGATTCCGACCAAGCGGAAAGCTGTAAGACCCAGGAGAAGCAGGAGGAGCAAGAAAAGGCGGCGGCCCCGAGAGAGGAGAGGTCCAAAAAATTCCCCTTCCTACCCGGGGAAAAGATTTGTAATGCCGACCTGAGCCATGCGGTCAGTGACCTCAATGGCAGACAAAAAAGATATTTGAAAGAGTTAGAAGGCCTTAAATCCATCGATGGCAAAGAGGTCACTGACCCAAGGAATTTCCGCGATGCCCCATCATTGATCACTTTCGTTAGGGTGAATAGGGGGGGTAGAGCAAAGGCGCTGTGGCGCATGATCGAAGCTGGAAAATCCGCATTCGCGGGATTAAAAATAGTGGACGGGGAGCACCCATCACTTAGTAAGATATCAAACCAGTGCGAAGGGAGGGTCCCTATTTATGTTCACCCCTCCTTTTATAGGGCACTAAAGATGACGTTCCCCCTGGACGTGGGAGGCCTGGCTCGAGACGGACGGCTTACGTCCGAACTGCTCGCGGGCAGTCTCGGTCAGGCCTTCGACGTCCTGACCCCCGAGGACTTTAGACCCCTAGTAGAGGAATACTACTAGATAGTGGAAACATGGAAACGAGCTTGAATATAGCTAGTTTAAATGCGAGGGGCATGAGATCCCGAAGCAAGGCTGTTCGCGTGCTGAGGGATCTCGTGGCCCTTGAGGTAGATGTAGCCACCTTGCAAGAGACCCACTTTGTTGGGGCCGGGGACTGCGATGTGCTGGTGAACGATTTTGATGTTTACTCAGCATATGGCAGTCTCTATAGCCGGGGGGTCTCTGTACTAGTGAGTCGCACTCTGTCTGCGACGGTTACACTTGTCCACGCGGACGCTCATGGGAGGTTGGTCGTGGTCGATGTTGCCGTTAAAAGCGGCGCGTTTCGGATCGTGGCAGTTTATGCGCCTAACATCCCCAGCGAGAGGGTTTCCTTTTTTCGGCGGGTGGAGGTGTTTCTCTCTTCGGGTCCGGAGCGGGTAGTTTTAATGGGGGACTGGAATGCCATCCTGGACCCCAATATAGATAAGGTCGGGGGGGTTAGAGGGTCGGGAGGGTGTGAAAGCAGCCTGTCTGACCTGATGGCCTCGTGCGATCTGGTCGATAGGTTCCGTCTGGATCACCCCGGGAGGGAGATGTGGACGTGGCAATCTAGCTCGGCCGCCTTTACAAGTTCATACTTGGACAGGATGTTAATTAGAAGGGGCGACACAGATTTCCTATCTTGTCCCACGTTCCACTGGTTAGGTCATTCGGACCACAAACTTGTTTTGGCCCGTTTGAAATTAGGTAATAGGCCTAGGTTGGCCGGCTACTGGAAGATGAACGCCTCCTTATTGGAGTCGGTCGACTTCCGGGAGCAGCTGACATTACTAATTCAGAGGGAGTTAGTGGGGGCGGTTACCGGGAGTAGATGGTGGGTTAACCTTAAGGCTACCATTAGGCGCTTTTGTGTCCAATACAGCCAACGCCTCGCGTTAACTAGGGCTCGGACCAAAAGGCACTTAGAGGATAGATTGACCCGGGCGGTGGCAGGGGGGGATTCCCTAGAACTAGCTCTAGTTAAGGGGGACCTCAATCGCTTGGCTAGCGAGCGATATGAAGGTCAGTTAATTAGGGCTAGGTTAGAAAGAGTTTCCAACGAAGCCGTGAACGTTGACGCTGTTGAGCGTAAGGCTGCCCTAAGACGTGGCTCGGACGGGTACATTCGGGAGGTGAATAACCTGGGAGGGCGTCCTCTCGTGTCGACACGGGAGATCTGCAATGGGTTTCGGCAACATTTGGAGGAGCGCTTCACCAAATTACCCAGACTCCGCGGCCAGGAGTTTGGCAGCTATTTAGCTGGCTCGCCCCGCCTTACTGCGGCCCGAGCGGCTAGCTGCGAGGGGATGGTTACGGAGCGTGAGGTCATTACTGCGTTGAAGCAGGTTGGCCGCAACAAATCTCCGGGGCTCGATGGTTTACCTTACGAACTGTTCTTGAGGCTGTCGCCCATGTTTGTGCCCCTTCTGACGGGCGTGTTTAACCACTGGTTTGCCCAGGACTCGATCCCGAGGCAGGTAACCAAAGGAGTGGTCACGCTTCTGAAGAAGGGGAACCAACATGGAGGGGGGAATCTAGATGACTATAGGCCCATCACTCTGCTTAACGCAGACTTCAAGATTTTGTCCCGCGTTCTTGCGAATCGACTGCAGGCTGTTATCGGCGACTTGGTCGAACCGGATCAGAACTACGCTGTGAAGGATCGATCGATTCAAAACAATCTGCACTTGATTCGCACGATCTTAGAGGGGGTAGAAGACGACACAGAAGCCGCGCTGATCAATTTAGATCAGTCCAAGGCGTTCGACAGGGTGGACCATGGGTTCCTGAGGGCTGTTGTGGAAACCGCCGGCTTTGGTCCGGACTTCCGCAAGTGGATCTCCGCCCTGTATCGTGATCCCGCGGTGGTGGTGCAAGTTAATGGTAGGTTGTCGGAGTCCTTTGGGGTCTCCCGGTCGGTGCGGCAGGGTTGTCCGCTGTCGCCTCTGCTTTATGTCCTGGCGTTGGAGCCCTTCCTTCGCAAATTAAGGGACGAGGCGGCGAGACCAGTCCTACGCGGCATAGCTCTGCCTGGCGGCAAAGTTGCCAGGGTGTCCGCGTACGCCGATGACGTCACCGTGTTCGTCGCACGACGAACCGACATTGAAGCGGTGGTAGAGGCGATCGCTGAGTATGAAGTTGTCACAGGGGCCGTGATCAATCGCAGCAAGTCCGTTGGCCTGCGGTTGGGCGCCTGGACCGGGGTAAACTCGCTTCCAGGTGCGTTCGGCTGGACAGATGGCCCAGTAAAGATCCTCGGTGTGTGGTTCGGGCCGGACCTCCAGCTGGACAAGAATTGGTCGGAAGTACAGACTAAGGTCGAGTCGTCAGTAGGGACTTGGATTCGGAGGAAATTGTCCTTGAAGGGTCGTGCGGAGGCATGTGCTACATACGTGTTTCCGCTGATCCTTTACCGTTTATCTGTTCTTCCCCTGCCTGCGGACCGCTGTAAGGCTTTAGAGCAACTCCTATTCAAACTTCTTTGGGTAGGAGGAAAGCCGTATGTCCGTAGACAGGTCTGTACACAGAAGCTTAGCGAGGGAGGCTTGGGGATGCCTGATCTGCTTAGTCACAAGCACGCAGAAAGATTGGCATTCCTGAGTCGGACACTGATGGAGGAAACGCCCTGGGTACCAGTCGTGGAGCAAGCTTTCCCACGGCTCATATCCAACCCTGCCGCTGAAGGTCGCAGAAGACCGGCGGGGGAAAGGTGTTTCCTGACCGAATGCCGAGCCGCCCTTAGGGCATTGCCGGGGTCCAGTGACCTTGCACGGCCTAGGTGGTTGCTATATAGGGATGTAGTGGAGGGGACTGCGAAAGACCCGCTGGTGGAGCGGCTACATCTGTCGAGGGGGGAAGTTCTCTCGCTGTGGAGTTGGGCGCCTGCCAGTAGCTACATCAACAACGCTGAATTTTCTATTACGTGGAGGCTAGTCCAAGACGCGCTGCCACTCTTCGGCAAACTAGCCAGGGACGATCATGATAGGGATTATTACTATCCCCCGTGCCCACGCTGCAATGATGAAGAGGAGGAGGAAACGAGAGAACACGCGTTCTTTCTTTGCAGCGGGGTGCGGAGTCTCTGGGAGTATGTCGAGGGGGTAACGGCTCGCATCGACCCCGAGCGGTCGGTGCCACTTGATTTAGCGTACGTAGTCGATAATGTGGATCCGCCGTTTGACAGGGAGAAACGGTTGGGGTTTCTAGCGATCCTAGCGGTGGCTAGGTTAGTGACGTGGGTTTCACGTCTGGACATTGTCTATAGGGGGCAGTCTGTTTCCGATCACGATCTGGTTGTTCGTTTTAAGCATCAACTTAAAACGAAAATCAGATGTGATTGGAAAAGATTGCCCCACATCGACTTTGATAGAAGATGGGTGCACAACACTAGTTTGTGCATCCGACGAGGCGCTAGATTTAAGTTCGTGTTTCCACCCTAGTGGTATTGGTCCTAGGGTGCTGAGGTTTCTTTTTTCTCGGAACCCAGCCCAATCAAGACAAGTAATATAAGGTTTACCTTATAATATTGGGTAGTTTTAAGGCTAGATAGGCAGTAACCACCAAGAGTGGATAGCTTGTGCTTTTTATAGGGCCTAGATTAGGGTAGTATGCGTGTGGATCCTGTTCCCATAGCTTTTTTATTTTTTGATAGATTGGCACTAGGAGAGCTTCCAAAGATGCCCAAAAGTCCACTTGTTTTATTTTGTCCCAGGCCTATTTTGCCCATTACGTACATTATCTTGGAAGACGCCATCCATCCCTATTATCCCCGACCCTAATTTATTTTCCATACATGTCCCTAGTTCCTCCACCCCCCTTTAGGGAACGACCTGCTTGCTTTCACCCTTTCCCCCCGGGGGAAGAGGACCGGAAGACAGTGGGCGTTTCATATGACAGACCAGCCGTTAGGTAGGGAGGGTCCCCTTACTAACCCGCCCCCATAGGCATTTTGTTAATTTGTTTTCTTTTTCTTTCTTTTTGGGTGTATTCTAGTTTGCCCCCCTCCCCATCATCTCACCCCCATTACAAAAAAAAAAAAAAAAAAAAAAAAAATTTAAAACTCTTTAGTTTGTACATATTTTTCCTTTTAATTTCTTGTATATAATGTTATATGTTCTTCTTTTATCACAGCGTGAATGTCGCCTGCCATCCCGTAAGCTGGGGAGCTGTTATTTTAAGTAGGTCCGGGTAAGAATGTTAGGCGAAACAGTGCGTGATAGAAACTCTAGTATAGGTTTTATAATAAAGTACTTGCTATCTTACGCAAGTCTAGCTAAGGACTAGAAAAGACCCCTTTTTCCCCCACTCCCCCTTACTGGCCTTTGTGCCTAAGCTTCTTCGTACCCCAAATGAGGCCTTGGCAGTAGATAATGCCAAGGCCGGGGACGAAGGGCTAAATATAATACTTACCTGGCACCTTGTGCTAGGAGCGTTTAGCAACAGCGTGAGATCAAAGTGTAGTATCTGTTCTCAGAAACTACACCAAGACTGACAACGTTCTATACGCAGCCCACTTGGCCAAATTTTGGCCACTTAAGGGTTTTATTTGTCCAGCCTAAAAGGACCGACCCCTTCTTTGGGAGTGTGGTCCTTTCGGCTCACTAACTTTTTGCTTTTCTTTCTTTTTTGCAGGTCCGTCCAGTGTCTGGATCCGACTTAAGCAGCCGGCAGGACTAGAGGTAACCGACGTGCCATTAGGCGAAGGCCCTCTAGCTTCCGAATCGGCGGGTCGGTGAAGGGCACTGGGCCAACAAAAAAAGAGGCAGGCCTCTGCCTCTAACACCATGGGGGACGCCCCTGGTGTTGTGACGAGGAGGGGGAGTGCCACATCCGGTGGCACTCCAGTGACGAGAAGGGGGGGTGTCACATCCGGTGACACCCCAGCGCCGAGAAGGGGGGGTGTCACACCCGGTGACACCCCAGTGCCGAGAAGGGGGGGTGTCACATCCGGTGACACCCCAGTGCTGAGAAGGGGTGGTGTCACATCCGGTGACACCCCAGTGCCGAGAAGGGGTGGTGTCACATCCGGTGACACCCCTGTGCCGAGAAGGGGGGGTGTCACACCCGGTGACACCCCAGTGCCGATACCTGGGGATATCACCTTTGGTGATATCCCAGCGACGATTACGGGGGGCACCACACTCGGTGGTGCTCCAGTACAGTGGAAGGTCCCGGGGGTCGTCACCCCCAGTTCCGAAGGGTCGCAAGAGTTCGGTAGCGTTGCGGATGAGGGGATCGCCACCCAGGAAGGCGCCCCCGGGACGAGCGAACGGGTCTCTGTGGTCGACACTAACAGGCCATGGATGCCGCCTACAACAGGGAGCCGCGAGCAAGTCGTCAAAGCCTGGAGTGACTACATCAAGCAGACTCCAGGCGGAGAAGAGGAAGATATATCCAAGGCAGCGGCGGCTAAGAAAAAGAAAAGGAGGCCTGTAAAACGTTGGTGGGTGCTCGACGACGAGACACCAACAGTACCGGAACAGACACAGTCTGCAAGGAGCAGCCCCCAAAAGTCGGCCACAGAGACACGCAGAAGAACTAAATCAGCGGAGGTAATTGTTGTGGATGGGTGCTCCCCGGGGGGGTGGAAACCAAAAAGCGTGGAGCCGGCTAAAAACGAGGAGTGGCCAGCTCTCGCAGGTACAGACTCACCAATCCCAGAGGAGCAACGAACACCACCTTCAACTCCTGTGGCAGCAGTGTGGGACGGAAAAGTCACAGCGGAACAACGGAGCTGGGGTCCCCAACCCAAGGAAACTAGACGCCCCCAGTACTACAAGCAGCTCTTCGACGAGAAATATAGTAGCTACGTCGAGGGGAACAACATCAAAGTCGTCCCGGAAGCCTTTGAAAAAATACGGGAAAGATCGGTATCCCTGTTAACCTTAGACGCGAAGGGGAAAGGACTCAAAGGTGTGCCAAAGGATACTATGATGGAGCTGCTGGGCGAACTCAACATCATGGCCCAGTACGCGGTCCGGCGTTTTAACGCCATGTGGGAGGTCCTATTGCCGACAAAAGAAGACGCTCAGAAGCTGGCAAGAGGTGACGTCGTGTGGAGAGATATCAAAATTCGACCGGAATATCTCTCCAAGAGGAGAACGACCATAACGGTAACAGGGGTACCGTGCTTCCTCGTCGAAGAGCAGCTTGGGGCCATCCTGTCTCAGTATGGCGATGTAGAAGAAATTGAGGCCATAAAAGGACCTAGAAATATCCACACCGGGGACTACCGGCTCCAGATGCGGCTAACCCGCAAAGAATTCCACGGGATCCCAGCCCAATTTACCTGCGAGGGCTGGTCGATGGTCGTCATAGTTGAGGGCAGAAGACCACAATGCTGGCATTGCCAGAAAACGGGTCACGTTGCACGATTCTGCCCTCAAAAGAAGACAACAACAACGGTGGCGACCAAGAAAACCGAGGAGGAGGCAGGAAGGAAATCAAGGGAGGAGAAGAAAGAGGACGAAGCTGGGACCAGTAAGTGGAGCACCGTAACAGCCAGGAAAGCCAAGAAACCAGAGCCGGCTCCACAAACCGTATCACGACCTACGGCGACTACTGCTAAAAGGAAGCTCAGGGGCAGCTCCTCGGGCTCTGAGAGCGACGATGACAAACATCAGGAGAAAAGAGAAAGAAAGGAAGATCAAAAAGACCAGCACCCTGAGCTTCCAGAAAAAACCACCCCCCAGGAAGAAGTTCAGCCTACCCCTCCCCTTTTCACTACCCAGGATTCAGAGATGGAGCAACAAGGAGCTCCGGAAACCAACATCATAGAGGACCCAGAAGTCGAAACACCAGAACACAGAAAGTCGGCGGCCCCTAGGGAAGAAAGGACCAGGAAACTCCCTTTCTGGCCTGGGGAAAAAATATGCACCGCCGACCTAAGCCATACGGTCAGTGACCTCAACGGCCGACAGAAGAAACACATGAAAGAACTGGAAGCCCTCAAGGTGGTCGATGGAAAGGAGGTCACTGACCCGAAGAATTTCAGCAACGCTCCATCTCTCATTACCTTCGTCCGGGTGAATAGGGGAGGTAGAGCTAAAGCCCTCTGGAGGATGATTGAGGAGGGAAAGAAAGCCTTCTCAGGATTCAAAATTGTAGACGGGGAGCACCCATCACTCAGCAAAATAGCCAACCAATGTGAAGGGAGGGTCCCACTTTACGTTCACCCTTCCTTTTATAGGGCACTAAAAATGACGTTTCCCCTGGACGTAGGAGGCCTGGCTCGAGACGGACGGCTTACGTCCGACCTGCTCACGGGCAGTCTCGGTCAGGCCTTCGACGTCCTGACCCCCGAGGACTTTAGACCCCTAGTAGAGGAATACTACTAGGTAGTGGAAACATGGAAACGAGCTTAAATTTAGCTAGTTTAAATGCGAGGGGCATGAGATCCCGAAGCAAGGCTGTTCGCGTGCTGAGGGATCTCGTGGCCCTTGAGGTAGACATAGCCACCTTGCAAGAGACCCACTTTGTTGGGGCCGGGGACTGTGATGTGCTGGTGAACGATTTTGATGTTTACTCAGCATATGGCAGTCTCTATAGCCGAAGGGTTTCTGTACTAGTGAGTCGCACTCTGTCTGCGACGGTTACACTTGTCCACGCGGACGCTCATGGGAGGTTGGTCGTGGTCGATGTTGCCGTTAAAAGCGGCGCGTTTCGGATCGTGGCAGTTTATGCACCTAACATCCCCAGCGAGAGGGTTTCCTTTTTTCGGCGGGTGGAGGTGTTTCTCTCTTCGGGTCCGGAGCGGGTAGTTTTAATGGGGGACTGGAATGCCATCCTGGACCCCAGCATAGATAGGGTCGGGGGGGTTAGAGGGTCGGGAGGGTGTGAAAGCAGCCTGTCTGACCTGATGGCCTCGTGCGATCTCGTCGATAGGTTCCGTCTGGATCACCCCGGGAGGGAGATGTGGACGTGGCAATCTAGCTCGGCCGCCTTTACAAGTTCATACTTGGACAGGATGTTAATTAGAAGGGGCGACACAGATTTCCTATCTTGTCCCACGTTCCACTGGTTAGGTCATTCGGACCACAAACTTGTTTTGGCCCGTTTGAAATTAGGTAATAGGCCTAGGTTGGTAGGCTACTGGAAGATGAACGCCTCCTTATTGGAGTCGGTCGACTTCCGGGAGCAGCTGACATTACTAATTCAGAGGGAGTTAGTGGGGGCGGTTACCGGGAGTAGATGGTGAGTTAACCTTAAGGCTACCATTAGGCGCTTTTGTGTCCAATACAGCCAACGCCTCGCGTTAACTAGGGCTCGGACCAAAAGGCACTTAGAGGATAGACTGACCCGGGCGGTGGCAGGGGGGGATTCCCTAGAACTAGCTCTAGTTAAGGGGGACCTCAATCGCTTGGCTAGCGAGCGATATGAAGGTCAGTTAATTAGGGCTAGGTTAGAAAGAGTTTCCAACGAAGCCGTGAACGTTGACGCTGTTGAGCGTAAGGCTGCCCTAAGACGTGGCTCGGATGGGTACATTCGGGAGGTGAATAACCTGGGAGGGCGTCCTCTCGTGTCGACACGGGAGATCTGCAATGGGTTTCGGCAACATTTGGAGGAGCGCTTCACCAAACTACCCAGACTCCGCAGCCAGGAGTTTGGCAGCTATTTAGCTGGCTCGCCCCGCCTTACTGCGGCCCGAGCGGCTAGCTGCGAGGGGATGGTTACGGAGCGTGAGGTCATTACTGCGTTGAAGCAGGTTGGCCGCAACAAATCTCCGGGGCTCGATGGTTTACCTTACGAACTGTTCTTGAGGCTGTCGCCCATGTTTGTGCCCCTTCTGACGGGCGTGTTTAACCACTGGTTTGCCCAGGACTCGATCCCGAGGCAGGTAACCAAAGGAGTGGTCACGCTTCTGAAGAAGGGGAACCAACATGGAGGGGGGAATCTAGATGACTATAGGCCCATCACTCTGCTTAACGCAGACTTCAAGATTTTGTCCCGCGTTCTTGCGAATCGACTGCAGGCTGTTATCGGCGACTTGGTCGAACCGGATCAGAACTACGCTGTGAAGGATCGATCGATTCAAAACAATCTGCACTTGATTCGCACGATCTTAGAGGGGGTAGAAGACGACACAGAAGCCGCGCTGATCAATTTAGATCAGTCCAAGGCGTTCGACAGGGTGGACCATGGGTTCCTGAGGGCTGTTGTGGAAACCGCCGGCTTTGGTCCGGACTTCCGCAAGTGGATCTCCGCCCTGTATCGTGATCCCGCGGTGGTGGTGCAAGTTAATGGTAGGTTGTCGGAGTCCTTTGGGGTCTCCCGGTCGGTGCGGCAGGGTTGTCCGCTGTCGCCTCTGCTTTATGTCCTGGCGTTGGAGCCCTTCCTTCGCAAATTAAGGGACGAGGCGGCGAGACCAGTCCTACGCGGCATAGCTCTGCCTGGCGGCAAAGTTGCCAGGGTGTCCGCGTACGCCGATGACGTCACCGTGTTCGTCGCACGACGAACCGACATTGAAGCGGTGGTAGAGGCGATCGCTGAGTATGAAGTTGTCACAGGGGCCGTGATCAATCGCAGCAAGTCCGTTGGCCTGCGGTTGGGCGCCTGGACCGGGGTAAACTCGCTTCCAGGTGCGTTCGGCTGGACAGATGGCCCAGTAAAGATCCTCGGTGTGTGGTTCGGGCCGGACCTCCAGCTGGACAAGAATTGGTCGGAAGTACAGACTAAGGTCGAGTCGTCAGTAGGGACTTGGATTCGGAGGAAATTGTCCTTGAAGGGTCGTGCGGAGGCATGTGCTACATACGTGTTTCCGCTGATCCTTTACCGTTTATCTGTTCTTCCCCTGCCTGCGGACCGCTGTAAGGCTTTAGAGCAACTCCTATTCAAACTTCTTTGGGTAGGAGGAAAGCCGTATGTCCGTAGACAGGTCTGTACACAGAAGCTTAGCGAGGGAGGCTTGGGGATGCCTGATCTGCTAAGTCACAAGCACGCAGAAAGATTGGCATTCCTGAGTCGGACACTGATGGAGGAAACGCCCTGGGTACCAGTCGTGGAGCAAGCTTTCCCACGGCTCATATCCAACCCTGCCGCTGAAGGTCGCAGAAGACCGGCGGGGGAAAGGTGTTTCCTGACCGAATGCCGAGCCGCCCTTAGGGCATTGCCGGGGTCCAGTGACCTTGCACGGCCTAGGTGGTTGCTATATAGGGATGTAGTGGAGGGGACTGCGAAAGACCCGCTGGTGGAGCGGCTACATCTGTCGAGGGGGGAAGTTCTCTCGCTGTGGAGTTGGGCGCCTGCCAGTAGCTACATCAACAATGCTGAATTTTCTATTACGTGGAGGCTAGTCCGAGACGCGCTGCCACTCTTTGGTAAACTAGCCAGGGACGATCATGATAGGGATTATTACTATCCCCCGTGCCCACGCTGCAATGATGAAGAAGAGGAGGAGACAAGAGAACACGCGTTCTTTCTTTGCAGCGGGGTGCGGAGTCTCTGGGAGTATGTCGAAGGGGTAACGGCTCGCATCGACCCCGAGCGGTCGGTGCCACTTGATTTAGCGTACGTAGTCGATAATGTGGATCCGCCGTTTGACAGGGAGAAACGGTTGGGGTTTCTAGCGATCCTAGCGGTGGCTAGGTTAGTGACGTGGGTTTCACGTCTGGACATTGTCTATAGGGGGCAGTCTGTTTCGGATCACGATCTGGTTGTTCGTTTTAAGCATCAACTTAAAACGAAAATCAGATGTGATTGGAAAAGATTGCCCCACATCGACTTTGATAGAAGATGGGTGCACAACACTAGTTTGTGCATCCGACGAGGCGCTAGATTTAAGTTCGTGTTTCCACCCTAGTGGTATTGGTCCTAGGGTGCTGAGGTTTCTTTTTTCTCGGAACCCAGCCCAATCAAGACAAGTAATATAAGGTTTACCTTATAATATTGGGTAGTTTTAAGGCTAGATAGGCAGTAACCACCAAGAGTGGATAGCTTGTGCTTTTTATAGGGCCTAGATTTGGGTAGTATGCGTGTGGATCCTGTTCCCATAGCTTTTTATTTTTTGATAGATTGGCACTAGGAGAGCTTCCAAAGATGCCCAAAAGTCCACTTGTTTTATTTTGTCCCAGGCCTATTTTGCCCATTACGTACATTATCTTGGAAGACGCCATCCATCCCTATTATCCCCGACCCTAATTTATTTTCCATACATGTCCTTAGTTCCTCCACTCCCCTTTAGGGAACGACCTGCTTGCTTTCACCCTTTCCCCCCGGGGGAAGAGGACCGGAAGACAGTGGGCGTTTCACATGACAGACCAGCCGTTAGGTAGGGAGGGTCCCCTTACTAACCCGCCCCCATAGGCATTTTGTTAATTTATTTTATTTTTCTTTCTTTTTTGGGTGTATTCTAGTTTGCCCCCCTCCCCATCATCTCACCCCCATTACAAAAAAAAAAAAAAAAAAAAAAAAAAAAAACCTCTTTAGTTTGTACATATTTTTCGTTTTAATTTCTTGTATATAATGTTATATGTTCTTCTTTTATCACAGCGTGAATGTCGCCTGCCATCCCGTAAGCTGGGGAGCTGTTATTTTAAGTAGGTCCGGGTAAGAATGTTAGGCGAAACAGTGTATGATAGAAACTCTAGTGTAGGTTTTATAATAAAGTACTTGCTATCTTACGCAAGTCTAGCTAAGGACTAGAAAAGACCCCTTTTTTCCCCCACTCCCCCTTACTGGCCTTTGTGCCTAAGCTTCCTCGTACCCCAAATGAGGCCTTGGCAGTAGATAATGCCAAGGCCGGGGACGAGGGGCTAAATATCATACTTACCTGGCACCTTGTGCTAGGAGCGTTTAGCAACACTGTGAGATCAAAGTGTAGTATCTGTTCTCAGAAACTACACCAAGACTGACAACGTTCTATACGCAGCCCACTTGGCCAAATTTTGGCCACTTAAGGGTTTTATTTGTCCAGCCTAAAAGGACCGACCCCTTCTTTGGGTGTGTGGTCCTTTCGGCTAACTAACTGCCTTTGCTTTTCTTTCTTTTTTGCAGGTCCGTCCAGTGTCTGGATCCGACTTAAGCAGCCGGCAGGACTAGAGGTAACCGACGTGCCATTAGGCGAAGGCCCTCTAGCTCCGAATCGGCGGGTCGGTGAAGGGCACTGGGCCAACAAAAAAAGAGGCAGGCCTCTGCCTCTAACACCATGGGGGACGCCCCTGGTGTTGTGACGAGGAGGGGGAGTGCCACATCCGGTGGCACTCCAGTGACGAGAAGGGGGGGTGTCACATCCGGTGACACCCCAGTGCCGAGAAGGGGGGGTGTCACATCCGGTGACACCCCAGTGCCGAGAAGGGGGGGTGTCACACCCGGCGACACCCCAGTGCCGAGAAGGGGGGGTGTCACATCCAGTGACACCCCAGTGCCGAGAAAGGGGGGCGTCACATCCGGTGACACCCCAGTACCGAGAAGGGGGGGTGTCACACCCGGTGACACCCCAGTGCCGATACCTGGGGATATCACCTTTGGTGATATCCCAGCGACGATTACGGGGGGCACCACACCCGGTGGTGCTCCAGTGCAATGGGCTGTCCCGGGGGTCGCCACCCCCAGTTCGAGAGCGGTACCAGGGGTCGTTAGGTCTAAAGCTAGTTCGGGGGCTGCTGCCTGGGTGGACCTCGACAGGCCAGAAAAATCATCCCCATCATTAGTCGACACCACGAGGGAGGACGAGCTGGCTGCGTGGAGGAAACTCGTCCAGGGCACACCTGGTGGAGAAGGCGCACCCGGCAAAAAGAGGAAACCAGTAAAGAAATGGTGGGCCCTGGACGACCAAGCAGCCATTAGGCAATCTCAGTCAGAAGCCAGCAGCCCCCAGAAAGTCGAAACCGACCTCAGGAAGACCAGGTCACTGGAGGTTATTGTGGTTGATGGGTGCTCCCCGGGGGTGGGGGGAACTAAGCATGTGGAGCCGGCAACAAAGGAGGAATGGCCAGCCCTCGCAGTGTCCGACTCCCCGATCCCGGAAGAACAAAGGACGCCGCCAACAACATCGGCAGCGGAGGTAGCAGCAGCAACACCTACAGGAGAGACAGCAAAAGAACAGCTGAGCTGGGGACCAAAACAAAAACAGACAAAGTCCCCGGAGTTTTACAAGGAACTGCTGGAAACCAAATACAAGGGACTCATAGAAGGCAATAACATCAAAGCCATGCCACAAACCCTGGAAACGATAAGGGAGAGGTCGGTCTCTCTCCTTACGCTTGATGCCAAGGGAAAGGGATTAAAAGGCGTCCCGAAGGACCGCATGATGGAGCTGCTTGGAGAGCTCCGAATTCCAGCCCAGTATGCGGTCAGAAGATACAATGCGATGTGGGAGGTCCTCTTGCCAACGAAGGAAGACGCGGAAAAGCTGGCAAGAGGAGACCTCACGTGGAGAGACGTAAAAATAAGACCAGAATACCTCTCCAAAAGGCGAACAAAAGTAACCATTTCTGGGGTCCCCTGCTTCCTAATTGAGGAACAACTGGGGGCAATAATGTCCCAATTTGGAGAAGTGGAAGACTTAGAGGCAGTAAGGGGACCCCGAAATATATTGACCGGGGAATACAAACTCCAAATGCGCCTCAACCGGAAGCAGTTCCACGAAATCCCAGCTCAGCTGACCTGTGAGGGCTGGACCATGATAGTAATTGTCGAAGGCAGAAGGCCACAATGCTGGCAGTGCCAAAAGACAGGCCACGTGGCACGATTCTGCCCTCAGAAGAAGACGAACACGGTAGAAGCAGAAGCAGGAAAAAGGCCAGAAACGGAAGTGGGATCCAAGAAGGCCGAAAAGAAACCGGAAGAACAAGACTCCACTAAATGGAGTACGGTTGCAGGAAAAAAAGGAAAGAAGCCTGAGCCGGCTCCACATGCCGCAACCAGAAGTATGCCCACAGCCGTTAAAAGAAAAGCCAGGGTTAGTGGATCCGGCTCGGAGAGCGATGGAGGAGACGAGGGCCAAAAAGGTAAACGAGAGAAGAAAGAGAGAGAAAAGGATCCTGAACTCCCGGAATCACAACCCCCCCAAGAGGAAGTTCAGCTTACCCCTCCCCTATTCACCACTCCGATTTCCACGATGGAGCAAGTGGAAGCTCCTGAGGAAGATACTACCGTGGAAAACACCATAAACAACCCGGAAAAAATTCCAATAGATTCCGACCAAGCGGAAAGCTGTAAGACCCAGGAGAAGCAGGAGGAGCAAGAAAAGGCGGCGGCCCCGAGAGAGGAGAGGTCCAAAAAATTCCCCTTCCTACCCGGGGAAAAGATTTGTAATGCCGACCTGAGCCATGCGGTCAGTGACCTCAATGGCAGACAAAAAAGATATTTGAAAGAGTTAGAAGGCCTTAAATCCATCGATGGCAAAGAGGTCACTGACCCAAGGAATTTCCGCGATGCCCCATCATTGATCACTTTCGTTAGGGTGAATAGGGGGGTAGAGCAAAGGCGCTGTGGCGCATGATCGAAGCTGGAAAATCCGCATTCGCGGGATTAAAAATAGTGGACGGGGAGCACCCATCACTTAGTAAGATATCAAACCAGTGCGAAGGGAGGGTCCCTATTTATGTTCACCCCTCCTTTTATAGGGCACTAAAGATGACGTTCCCCCTGGACGTGGGAGGCCTGGCTCGAGACGGACGGCTTACGTCCGAACTGCTCGCGGGCAGTCTCGGTCAGGCCTTCGACGTCCTGACCCCCGAGGACTTTAGACCCCTAGTAGAGGAATACTACTAGATAGTGGAAACATGGAAACGAGCTTGAATATAGCTAGTTTAAATGCGAGGGGCATGAGATCCCGAAGCAAGGCTGTTCGCGTGCTGAGGGATCTCGTGGCCCTTGAGGTAGATGTAGCCACCTTGCAAGAGACCCACTTTGTTGGGGCCGGGGACTGCGATGTGCTGGTGAACGATTTTGATGTTTACTCAGCATATGACAGTCTCTATAGCCGGGGGGTCTCTGTACTAGTGAGTCGCACTCTGTCTGCGACGGTTACACCTGTCCACGCGGACGCTCATGGGAGGTTGGTCGTGGTCGATGTTGCCGTTAAAAGCGGCGCGTTTCGGATCGTGGCAGTTTATGCGCCTAACATCCCCAGCGAGAGGGTTTCCTTTTTTCGGCGGGTGGAGGTGTTTCTCTCTTCGGGTCCGGAGCGGGTAGTTTTAATGGGGGACTGGAATGCCATCCTGGACCCCAATATAGATAAGGTCGGGGGGGTTAGAGGGTCGGGAGGGTGTGAAAGCAGCCTGTCTGACCTGATGGCCTCGTGCGATCTCGTCGATAGGTTCCGTCTGGATCACCCCGGGAGGGAGATGTGGACGTGGCAATCTAGCTCGGCCGCCTTTACAAGTTCATACTTGGACAGGATGTTAATTAGAAGGGGAGACACAGATTTCCTATCTTGTCCCACGTTCCACTGGTTAGGTCATTCGGACCACAAACTTGTTTTGGCCCGTTTGAAATTAGGTAATAGGCCTAGGTTGGCTGGCTACTGGAAGATGAACGCCTCCTTATTGGAGTCGGTCGACTTCCGGGAGCAGCTGACATTACTAATTCAGAGGGAGTTAGTGGGGGCGGTTACCGGGAGTAGATGGTGGGTTAACCTTAAGGCTACCATTAGGCGCTTTTGTGTCCAATACAGCCAACGCCTCGCGTTAACTAGGGCTCGGACCAAAAGGCACTTAGAGGATAGATTGACCCGGGCGGTGGCAGGGGGGGATTCCCTAGAACTAGCTCTAGTTAAGGGGGACCTCAATCGCTTGGCTAGCGAGCGATATGAAGGTCAGTTAATTAGGGCTAGGTTAGAAAGAGTTTCCAACGAAGCCGTGAACGTTGACGCTGTTGAGCGTAAGGCTGCCCTAAGACGTGGCTCGGACGGGTACATTCGGGAGGTGAATAACCTGGGAGGGCGTCCTCTCGTGTCGACACGGGAGATCTGCAATGGGTTTCGGCAACATTTGGAGGAGCGCTTCACCAAACTACCCAGACTCCGCGGCCAGGAGTTTGGCAGCTATTTAGCTGGCTCGCCCCGCCTTACTGCGGCCCGAGCGGCTAGCTGCGAGGGGATGGTTACGGAGCGTGAGGTCATTACTGCGTTGAAGCAGGTTGGCCGCAACAAATCTCCGGGGCTCGATGGTTTACCTTACGAACTGTTCTTGAGGCTGTCGCCCATGTTTGTGCCCCTTCTGACGGGCGTGTTTAACCACTGGTTTGCCCAGGACTCGATCCCGAGGCAGGTAACCAAAGGAGTGGTCACGCTTCTGAAGAAGGGGAACCAACATGGAGGGGGGAATCTAGATGACTATAGGCCCATCACTCTGCTTAACGCAGACTTCAAGATTTTGTCCCGCGTTCTTGCGAATCGACTGCAGGCTGTTATCGGCGACTTGGTCGAACCGGATCAGAACTACGCTGTGAAGGATCGATCGATTCAAAACAATCTGCACTTGATTCGCACGATCTTAGAGGGGGTAGAAGACGACACAGAAGCCGCGCTGATCAATTTAGATCAGTCCAAGGCGTTCGACAGGGTGGACCATGGGTTCCTGAGGGCTGTTGTGGAAACCGCCGGCTTTGGTCCGGACTTCCGCAAGTGGATCTCCGCCCTGTATCGTGATCCCGCGGTGGTGGTGCAAGTTAATGGTAGGTTGTCGGAGTCCTTTGGGGTCTCCCGGTCGGTGCGGCAGGGTTGTCCGCTGTCGCCTCTGCTTTATGTCCTGGCGTTGGAGCCCTTCCTTCGCAAATTAAGGGACGAGGCGGCGAGACCAGTCCTACGCGGCATAGCTCTGCCTGGCGGCAAAGTTGCCAGGGTGTCCGCGTACGCCGATGACGTCACCGTGTTCGTCGCACGACGAACCGACATTGAAGCGGTGGTAGAGGCGATCGCTGAGTATGAAGTTGTCACAGGGGCCGTGATCAATCGCAGCAAGTCCGTTGGCCTGCGGTTGGGCGCCTGGACCGGGGTAAACTCGCTTCCAGGTGCGTTCGGCTGGACAGATGGCCCAGTAAAGATCCTCGGTGTGTGGTTCGGGCCGGACCTCCAGCTGGACAAGAATTGGTCGGAAGTACAGACTAAGGTCGAGTCGTCAGTAGGGACTTGGATTCGGAGGAAATTGTCCTTGAAGGGTCGTGCGGAGGCATGTGCTACATACGTGTTTCCGCTGATCCTTTACCGTTTATCTGTTCTTCCCCTGCCTGCGGACCGCTGTAAGGCTTTAGAGCAACTCCTATTCAAACTTCTTTGGGTAGGAGGAAAGCCGTATGTCCGTAGACAGGTCTGTACACAGAAGCTTAGCGAGGGAGGCTTGGGGATGCCTGATCTGCTTAGTCACAAGCACGCAGAAAGATTGGCATTCCTGAGTCGGACACTGATGGAGGAAACGCCCTGGGTACCAGTCGTGGAGCAAGCTTTCCCACGGCTCATATCCAACCCTGCCGCTGAAGGTCGCAGAAGACCGGCGGGGGAAAGGTGTTTCCTGACCGAATGCCGAGCCGCCCTTAGGGCATTGCCGGGGTCCAGTGACCTTGCACGGCCTAGGTGGTTGCTATATAGGGATGTAGTGGAGGGGACTGCAAAAGACCCGCTGGTGGAGCGGCTACATCTGTCGAGGGGGGAAGTTCTCTCGCTGTGGAGTTGGGCGCCTGCCAGTAGCTATATTAACAATGCTGAATTTTCGCTTACGTGGAGGCTAGTCCGAGACGCGCTGCCACTCTTCGGCAAACTAGCCAGGGACGATCATGATAGGGATTATTACTATCCCCCGTGCCCACGCTGCGATGATGAAGAAGAGGAGGAGACGAGAGAACACGCGTTCTTTCTTTGCAGCGGGGTGCGGAGTCTCTGGGAGTATGTCGAGGGGGTAACGGCTCGCATCGACCCCGAGCGGTCGGTGCCACTTGATTTAGCGTACGTAGTCGATAATGTGGATCCGCCGTTTGACAGGGAGAAACGGTTGGGGTTTCTAGCGATCCTAGCGGTGGCTAGGTTAGTGACGTGGGTTTCACGTCTGGACATTGTCTATAGGGGGCAGTCTGTTTCCGATCATGATCTGGTTGTTCGCTTTAAGCATCAACTTAAAACGAAAATCAGATGTGATTGGAAAAGATTGCCCCACATCGACTTTGATAGAAGATGGGTGCACAACACTAGTTTGTGCATCCGACGAGGCGCTAGATTTAAGTTCGTGTTTCCACCCTAGTGGTATTGGTCCTAGGGTGCTGAGGTTTCTTTTTTCTCGGAACCCAGCCCAATCAAGACAAGTAATATAAGGTTTACCTTATAATATTGGGTAGTTTTAAGGCTAGATAGGCAGTAACCACCAAGAGTGGATAGCTTGTGCTTTTTATAGGGCCTAGATTAGGGTAGTATGCGTGTGGATCCTGTTCCCATAGCTTTTTATTTTTTGATAGATTGGCACTAGGAGAGCTTCCAAAGATGCCCAAAAGTCCACTTGTTTTATTTTGTCCCAGGCCTATTTTGCCCATTACGTACATTATCTTGGAAGACGCCATCCATCCCTATTATCCCCGACCCTAATTTATTTTCCATACATGTCCCTAGTTCCTCCACTCCCCTTTAGGGAACGACCTGCTTGCTTTCACCCTTTCCCCCCGGGGGAAGAGGACCGGAAGACAGTGGGCGTTTCATATGACAGACCAGCCGTTAGGTAGGGAGGGTCCCCTTACTAACCCGCCCCCATAGGCATTTTGTTAATTTGTTTTATTTTTCTTTCTTTTTGGGTGTATTTTAGCTTGCCCCCCTCCCCATCATCTCACCCCCAAATAAAAAAAAAAAAAAAAAAAAAAAAACCTCTTTAGTTTGTACATATTTTTCCTTTTAATTTCTTGTATATAATGTTATATGTTCTTCTTTTATCACAGCGTGAATGTCGCCTGCCATCCTGTAAGCTGGGGAGCTGTTATTTTAAGTAGGTCCGGGTAAGAATGTTAAGCGAAACAGTGTATGATAGAAACTCTAGTATAGGTTTTATAATAAAGTACTTGCTATCTTACGCAAGTCTAGCTAAGGACTAGAAAAGACCCCTTTTTTCCCCACTCCCCCTTACTGGCCTTTGTGCCTAAGCTTCTTCGTACCCCAAATGAGGCCTTGGCAGTAGATAATGCCAAGGCCGGGGACGAAGGGCTAAATATAATACTTACCTTGCATAGAGGTTACGGAGTCATGATCAAAGTGTAGTATCTGTTCCAAGACACTCACTAGACCAGACAAAGTGCTCTATAGAAGGTGCCCACTTGGTCAGCCTTTTGACCACTTAAGGGTTTTATTTGTCCAGCCAAAAAGGACCGACCCCTTCTTTGGGAGAGTGGTCCTTTCGGCTCACTAACTGTTTGCTTTTCTTTCTTTTTTGCAGGTCCGTCCAGTGTCTGGATCCGACTTAAGCAGCCGGCAGGACTAGAGGTTACCCACGTACCCTTTTGTGGTGAAGGCCCTCTAGCTCCGAATCGGCGGGTCGGTGAAGGGCACTGGGCCAACAAAAAAAGAGGCAGGCCTCTGCCTCTAACACCATGGGGGACGCCCCTGGTGTTGTGACGAGGAGGGGGAGTGCCACATCCGGTGGCACTCCAGTGACGAGAAGGGGGGGTGTCACATCCGGTGACACCCCAGTGCCGAGAAGGGGGGGTGTCACACCCGGTGACACCCCAGTGCCTAGAAGGGGGGGTGTCACATCCGGTGACACCCCAGTGCCGAGAAGGGGTGGTGTCACATCCGGTGACACCCCAGTGCCGAGAAGGGGTGGTGTCACATCCGGTGACACCCCAGTGCCGAGAAGGGGGGGTGTCACACCCGGTGACACCCCAGTGCCGATACCTGGGGACATCACCTTTGGTGATATCCCTGTGCCAATGACGGGGGGCACCACACCCGGTGGTGCTCCAGTGCAGTGGGCTGTCCCGGGGGTCGCCACCCCCAGTTCGAGAGCGGTACCAGGGGTCGTTAAGTCGAAAGCTAGTTCGGGGGCTGCTGCCTGGGTGGACCTCGACAGGCCAGAAACATCTTCCCCATCATTAGTCGACACCACGAGGGAGGACGAGCTGGCTGCGTGGAGGAAACTCGTCCAGGGCACACCTGGTGGAGAAGGCGCACCCGGAAAGAAGAGGAGACCAGTAAAGAAATGGTGGGCCCTGGACGACCAAGCAGCCATTAGGCCATCTCAGTCGGAAGCCAGCAGCCCCCAGAAAGTCGAAACCGACCTCAGGAAGACCAGGTCACTGGATGTTATTGTGGTTGATGGGTGCTCCCCGGGGGTGGGGGGAACTAAGCATGTGGAGCCGGCAACAAAGGAGGAATGGCCAGCCCTCGCAGTGTCCGACTCCCCGATCCCGGAAGAACAAAGGACGCCGCCAACAACATCGGCAGCGGAGGTAGCAGCAGCAACACCTACAGGAGAGACATCAAAAGAACAGCTGAGCTGGGGACCAAAACAAAAACAGACCAAGTCCCCGGAGTTTTACAAAGAACTGCTGGAAACAAAGTACGAGGGACTCATAGAAGGCAATAACATCAAAGCCGTGCCACAAACCCTGGAAACGATAAGGGAGAGGTCGGTCTCTCTCCTTACGCTTGATGCCAAGGGAAAGGGATAAAAGGCGTCCCGAAGGACCGCATGATGGAGCTGCTTGGAGAGCTCCGAATTCCAGCCCAGTATGCGGTCAGAAGATTTAATGCGATGTGGGAGGTCCTCTTGCCAACGAAGGAAGACGCGGAAAAGCTGGCAAGAGGAGACCTCACGTGGAGAGACGTAAAAATAAGACCTGAATACCTCTCCAAAAGGCGAACAAAAGTAACTATTTCTGGGGTCCCCTGCTTCCTAATTGAGGAACAACTGGGGGCCATAATGTCCCAATTTGGAGAAGTAGAAGACATAGAGGCAGTAAGGGGACCCCGAAATATATTGACCGGGGAATACAAACTCCAAATGCGCCTCAACCGGAAGCAGTTCCACGAAATCCCAGCTCAGCTGACCTGTGAGGGCTGGACCATGATAGTAATTGTCGAAGGCAGAAGGCCACAATGCTGGCAGTGCCAAAAGACAGGCCACGTGGCACGATTCTGCCCTCAGAAGAAGACGAACACGGTAGAAGCAGAAGCAGGAAAAAGGCCAGAAACGGAAGTGGGATCCAAGAAGGCCGAAAAGAAACCGGAAGAACAAGACTCCACTAAATGGAGTACGGTTGCAGGAAAAAAAGGAAAGAAGCCTGAGCCGGCTCCACATGCCGCAAACAGAAGTATGCCCACAGCCGTTAAAAGAAAAGCCAGGGTCAGTGGATCCGGCTCGGAGAGCGATGGTGGAGACGAGGGCCAAAAAGGCAAACGAGAAAAGAAAGATAGAGAAAAGGATCCTGAACTCCCGGAATCACAACCCCCCCAAGAGGAAGTTCAGCTCACCCCTCCCCTATTCACCACTCCGATTTCCACGATGGAGCAAGTGGAAGCTCCTGAGGAAGATACTACCGTGGAAAAAACCCTAGAAAACCCGGAAAAAATTCCAATAGATTCCGACCAAGCGGAAAGTAGTAAGACCCAGGAGAAACAGGAGGAGCAAGAAAAGGCGGCGGCCCAAAGAGAGGAGAGGTCCAAAAAATTCCCCTTCCTGCCCGGGGAAAAGATTTGTAATGCAGACCTGAGCCATGCGGTCAGTGACCTCAATGGCAGACAAAAAAGATATTTGAAAGAGTTAGAAGGCCTTAAATCCATCGATGGCAAAGAGGTCACTGACCCAAGGAATTTCCGCGATGCCCCATCATTGATCACTTTCGTTAGGGTGAATAGGGGGGGTAGAGCAAAGGCGCTGTGGCGCATGATCGAAGCTGGAAAATCCGCATTTGCGGGATTAAAAATAGTGGACGGGGAGCACCCATCACTCAGTAAGATATCAAACCAGTGTGAAGGGAGGGTCCCCATTTATGTTCACCCCTCCTTTTATAGGGCACTAAAGATGACGTTCCCCCTGGACGTGGGAGGCCTGGCTCGAGACGGACGGCTTACGTCCGAACTGCTCACGGGCAGTCTCGGTCAGGCCTTCGACGTCCTGACCCCCGAGGACTTTAGACCCCTAGTAGAGGAATACTACTAGGTAGTGGAAACATGGAAACGAGCTTGAATATAGCTAGTTTAAATGCGAGGGGCATGAGATCCCGAAGCAAGGCTGTTCGCGTGCTGAGGGATCTCGTGGCCCTTGAGGTAGATGTAGCCACCTTGCAAGAGACCCACTTTGTTGGGGCCGGGGACTGCGATGTGCTGGTGAACGATTTTGATGTTTACTCAGCATATGGCAGTCTCTATAGCCGGGGGGTTTCTGTACTAGTGAGTCGCACTCTGTCTGCGACGGTTACACTTGTCCACGCGGACGCTCATGGGAGGTTGGTCGTGGTCGATGTTGCCGTTAAAAGCGGCGCGTTTCGGATCGTGGCAGTTTATGCGCCTAACATCCCCAGCGAGAGGGTTTCCTTTTTTCGGCGGGTGGAGGTGTTTCTCTCTTCGGGTCCGGAGCGGGTAGTTTTAATGGGGGACTGGAATGCCATCCTGGACCCCAGCATAGATAGGGTCGGGGGGGTTAGAGGGTCGGGAGGGTGTGAAAGCAGCCTGTCTGACCTGATGGCCTCGTGCGATCTGGTCGACAGGTTTCGTCTGGATCACCCCGGGAGGGAGATGTGGACGTGGCAATCTAGCTCGGCCGCCTTTACAAGTTCATACTTGGACAGGATGTTAATTAGAAGGGGCGACACAGATTTCCTATCTTGCCCCACGTTCCACTGGTTAGGTCATTCGGACCACAAACTTGTTTTGGCCCGTTTGAAATTAGGTAATAGGCCTAGGTTGGCAGGCTACTGGAAGATGAACGCCTCCTTATTGGAGTCGGTCGACTTCCGGGAGCAGCTGACATTACTAATTCAGAGGGAGTTAGTGGGGGCGGTTACCGGGAGTAGATGGTGGGTTAACCTTAAGGCTACCATTAGGCGCTTTTGTGTCCAATACAGCCAACGCCTCGCGTTAACTAGGGCTCGGACCAAAAGGCACTTAGAGGATAGATTGACCCGGGCGGTGGCAGGGGGGGATTCCCTAGAACTAGCTCTAGTTAAGGGGGACCTCAATCGCTTGGCTAGCGAGCGATATGAAGGTCAGTTAATTAGGGCTAGGTTAGAAAGAGTTTCCAACGAAGCCGTGAACGTTGACGCTGTTGAGCGTAAGGCTGCCCTAAGACGTGGCTCGGACGGGTACATTCGGGAGGTGAATAACCTGGGAGGGCGTCCTCTCGTGTCGACACGGGAGATCTGCAATGGGTTTCGGCAACATTTGGAGGAGCGCTTCACCAAACTACCCAGACTCCGCGGCCAGGAGTTTGGCAGCTATTTAGCTGGCTCGCCCCGCCTTACTGCGGCCCGAGCGGCTAGCTGCGAGGGGATGGTTACGGAGCGTGAGGTCATTACTGCGTTGAAGCAGGTTGGCCGCAACAAATCTCCGGGGCTCGATGGTTTACCTTACGAACTGTTCTTGAGGCTGTCGCCCATGTTTGTGCCCCTTCTGACGGGCGTGTTTAACCACTGGTTTGCCCAGGACTCGATCCCGAGGCAGGTAACCAAAGGAGTGGTCACGCTTCTGAAGAAGGGGAACCAACATGGAGGGGGGAATCTAGATGACTATAGGCCCATCACTCTGCTTAACGCAGACTTCAAGATTTTGTCCCGCGTTCTTGCGAATCGACTGCAGGCTGTTATCGGCGACTTGGTCGAACCGGATCAGAACTACGCTGTGAAGGATCGATCGATTCAAAACAATCTGCACTTGATTCGCACGATCTTAGAGGGGGTAGAAGACGACACAGAAGCCGCGCTGATCAATTTAGATCAGTCCAAGGCGTTCGACAGGGTGGACCATGGGTTCCTGAGGGCTGTTGTGGAAACCGCCGGCTTTGGTCCGGACTTCCGCAAGTGGATCTCCGCCCTGTATCGTGATCCCGCGGTGGTGGTGCAAGTTAATGGTAGGTTGTCGGAGTCCTTTGGGGTCTCCCGGTCGGTGCGGCAGGGTTGTCCGCTGTCGCCTCTGCTTTATGTCCTGGCGTTGGAGCCCTTCCTTCGCAAATTAAGGGACGAGGCGGCGAGACCAGTCCTACGCGGCATAGCTCTGCCTGGCGGCAAAGTTGCCAGGGTGTCCGCGTACGCCGATGACGTCACCGTGTTCGTCGCACGACGAACCGACATTAAAGCGGTGATAGAGGCGATCGCTGAGTATGAAGTTGTCACAGGGGCCGTGATCAATCGCAGCAAGTCCGTTGGCCTGCGGTTGGGCGCCTGGACCGGGGTAAACTCGCTTCCAGGTGCGTTCGGCTGGACAGATGGCCCAGTAAAGATCCTCGGTGTGTGGTTCGGGCCGGACCTCCAGCTGGACAAGAATTGGTCGGAAGTACAGACTAAGGTCGAGTCGGCAGTAGGGACTTGGATTCGGAGGAAATTGCCCTTGAAGGGTCGTGCAGAGGCATGTGCTACATACGTGTTTCCGCTGATCCTTTACCGTTTATCTGTTCTTCCCCTGCCTGCGGACCGCTGTAAGGCTTTAGAGCAACTCCTATTCAAACTTCTTTGGGTAGGAGGAAAGCCGTATGTCCGTAGACAGGTCTGTACACAGAAGCTTAGCGAGGGAGGCTTGGGGATGCCTGATCTGCTAAGTCACAAGCACGCAGAAAGATTGGCATTCCTGAGTCGGACACTGATGGAGGAAACGCCCTGGGTACCAGTCGTGGAGCAAGCTTTCCCACGGCTCATATCCAACCCTGCCGCTGAAGGTCGCAGAAGACCGGCGGGGGAAAGGTGTTTCCTGACCGAATGCCGAGCCGCCCTTAGGGCATTGCCGGGGTCCAGTGACCTTGCACGGCCTAGGTGGTTGCTATATAGGGATGTAGTGGAGGGGACTGCGAAAGACCCGCTGGTGGAGCGGCTACATCTGTCGAGGGGGGAAGTTCTCTCGCTGTGGAGTTGGGCGCCTGCCAGTAGCTATATCAATAACGCTGAATTTTCGCTTACGTGGAGGCTGGTCCGAGACGCGCTGCCACTCTTCGGCAAACTAGCCAGAGACGATCATGATAGGGATTATTACTATCCCCCGTGCCCACGCTGCAATGATGAAGAGGAGGAGGAGACGAGAGAACACGCGTTCTTTCTTTGCAGCGGGGTGCGGAGTCTCTGGGAGTATGTCGAAGGGGTAACGGCTCGCATCGACCCCGAGCGGTCGGTGCCACTTGATTTAGCGTACGTAGTCGATAATGTGGATCCGCCGTTTGACAGGGAGAAACGGTTGGGGTTTCTAGCGATCCTAGCGGTGGCTAGGTTAGTGACGTGGGTTTCACGTCTGGACATTGTCTATAGGGGGCAGTCTGTTTCGGATCACGATCTGGTTGTTCGTTTTAAGCATCAACTTAAAACGAAAATCAGATGTGATTGGAAAAGATTGCCCCACATCGACTTTGATAGAAGATGGGTGCACAACACTAGTTTGTGCATCCGACGAGGCGCTAGACTTAAGTTCGTGTTTCCACCCTAGTGGTATTGGTCCTAGGGTGCTGAGGTTTCTTTTTTCTCGGAACCCAGCCCAATCAAGACAAGTAATATAAGGTTTACCTTATAATATTGGGTAGTTTTAAGGCTAGATAGGCAGTAACCACCAAGAGTGGATAGCATGTGCTTTTTATAGGGCCTAGATTAGGGTAGTATGCGTGTGGATCCTGTTCCCATAGCTTTTTATTTTTTGATAGATTGGCACTAGGAGAGCTTCCAAAGATGCCCAAAAGTCCACTTGTTTTATTTTGTCCCAGGCCTATTTTGCCCATTACGTACATTATCTTGGAAGACGCCATCCATCCCTATTATCCCCGACCCTAATTTATTTTCCATACATGTCCCTAGCTCCTCCACTCCCCTTTAGGGAACGACCTGCTTGCTTTCACCCTTTCCCCCCGGGGGAAGAGGACCGGAAGACAGTGGGCGTTTCACATGACAGACCAGCCGTTAGGTAGGGAGGGTCCCCTTACTAACCCGCCCCCATAGGCATTTTGTTAATTTGTTTTCTTTTTATTTCTTTTTGGGTGTATTCTAGTTTGCCCCCCTCCCCATCATCTCACCCCCATTACAAAAAAAAAAAAAAAAAAAAAAAAACCTCTTTAGTTTGTACATATTTTTCCCTTTTTATTTCTTGTATATAATGTTATATGTTCTTTTTTCCTTTATCACAGCGTGAATGTCGCCTGCCATCCCGTAAGCTGGGGAGCTGTTATTTTAAGTAGGTCCGGGTAAGAATGTTAGGCGAAACAGTGTATGATAGAAACTCTAGTGTAGGTTTTATAATAAAGTACTTGCTATCTTACGCAAGTCTAGCTACGGACTAGAAAAGACCCCTTTTTTCCCCATTCCCCCTTACTGGCCTTTGTGCCTAAGCTTCCTCGTACCCCAAATGAGGCCTTGGCAGTAGATAATGCCAAGGCCGGGGACGAGGGGCTAAATATCATACTCACCTTCCTCCGGGTAACGGAGTCAGGATCAAAGTGTAGTATCTGTTCCAAGACACTCACTAGACCAGACAAAGTGCTCTATAGAAGGTGCCCACTTGGTCAGCCTTTTGACCATTTAAGGGTTTTTTCTTTGTCCAGCCAAAAAGGACCGACCCCTTCTTTGGGAGAGTGGTCCTTTCGGCTCACTAACTGCTTGCTTTTTCTTTCTTTTTTGCAGGTCCGTCCAGTGTCTGGATCCGACTTAAGCAGCCGGCAGGACTAGAGGTTACCCACGTACCCTTTTGTGGTGAAGGCCCTCTAGCTCCGAATCGGCGGGTCGGTGAAGGGCACTGGGCCAACAAAAAAAAGAGGCAGGCCTCTGCCTCTAACACCATGGGGGACGCCCCTGGTGTTGTGACGAGGAGGGGGAGTGCCACATCCGGTGGCACTCCAGTGACGAGAAGGGGGGGTGTCACATCCGGTGACACCCCAGTGCCGAGAAGGGGGGGGGTGTCACATCCGGTGACACCCCAGTGCCGAGAAGGGGGGGGGGGTGTCACATCCGGTGACACCCCAGTGCCGAGAAAGGGGGGTGTCACACCCGGTGACACCCCAGTGCCGAGAAAGGGGGGTGTCACACCCGGTGACACCCCAGTGCCGATACCTGGGGACATCACCTTTGGTGATATCCCTGTGCCGATGACGGGGGGCACCACATCCGGTGGTGCTCCAGTGCAGTGGGCTGTCCCGGGGGTCGCCACCCCCAGTTCGAGAGCGGTACCAGGGGTCGTTAGGTCGAATGTTAGTTCGGGGGCTGCTGCCTGGGTGGACCTCGACAGGCCAGAAACATCATCCCCATCATTAGTCGACACCACGAGGGAGGACGAGCTGGCTGCGTGGAGGAAACTCGTCCAGGGCACACCTGGTGGAGAAGGCGCACCCGGCAAGAAGAGGATACCAGTAAAGAAATGGTGGGCCCTGGACGACCAAGCAGCCATTAGGCCATCTCAGTCGGAAGCCAGCAGCCCCCAGAAAGTCGAAACCGACCTCAGGAAGACCAAATTACTGGATGTTATTGTGGTAGATGGGTGCTCTCCGGGGGGGTGGAAAGCCAAAAGCGTCGAGCCGGCAGGAAAGGAGGAGTGGCCAGCCCTCGCAGGCACAGATTCGCCTCCAATACCACAGGAGCAAAGGACACCACCGGCAACCCCTGCGGCGGCAGGGTGGACAACTCAACAACAACAACAAGAACAGCGGAGCTGGGGTCCCCAACCAAAGGAAACAAGATCCCCCCAGTATTACAAGCAGCTCTTCGATGAGAAATACAAGAACTACGTCGAGGGCAACAACATCTCAGTCATCCCGGAAGCCCTCGACAAGATCCGGGAAAGGTCCGTATCCCTGTTGACCTTAGACGCCAAGGGCAAGGGGTTAAAAGGAGTGCCCAAGGATAGGATGATGGTGCTGCTGGGCGAACTAAACATCAACGCCCAATATGCAGTCAGGCGTTTCAATGCAATGTGGGAGGTACTCTTGCCAACAAAAGAAGATGCCGAGAAATTGGCAAAAGGAGACGTCGTCTGGCAAGACATTAAGATTCGCCCAGAGTACCTCTCCAAGAGGAGAACCACCGTAACGGTAACAGGGGTACCGTGCTTCCTCATCGAGGAGCAGCTGGGGGCCATCTTATCCCAATATGGGGACGTGGAAGACATTCAACCCATAAAAGGACCCAGAAACATCCACACCGGGGACTACCGGCTCCAGATGCGGTTGACCCGCAAAGAATTCTTTGCAATTCCAGCACAATTTACCTGCGAGGGCTGGTCGATGGTCGTCATTGTAGAGGGCAGAAGGCCACAATGCTGGCAATGCCAGAAAACGGGCCACGTTGCCAAATTCTGCCCTCTAAAGAAGTCAACGGCCGAGACGACCAAAAAGACAGAAGAACCTGCAGAAAAAGAAAAAGAAACACCAAAAGAGGCCGAAGCTGGCACCAGTAAATGGAGTACGGTCGCAGCAAAAAAATCTAAGAAGGCCGAGCCGGCTCCACAATCACCACCACGACCGACGGCAACCACGACAAAAAGAAAACAAAGGGGCAGCTCCTCCGGCTCCGAGAGTGAAGAAGACCAGCACCAGGAGAAAAGAGAGAGAAAGGAGGAGCAAAAAGACCAGCGCCCTGAGCTTCCTGATAAAACACCCCCCCAGAAAGAAGTTCAGCCCACCCCTCCCCTGTTCACCACCCAGGATTCAGAAATGGAGCAATCGGGAGCTCCTGAAAATCCGAAACCCAGAATAGAAGCACCGAAAGAACAAGAACTGATAAAGTCGGCGGCCCCGAGGGAGGAAAGGACCAGGAAACTCCCTTTCTGGCCCGGGGAAAAAATCTGCTCAGCCGACCTAAGCCACACGGTCAGTGACCTCAACGGCCGTCAGAAAAAATTTCTAAAAGAACTAGAAGCCCTAAAGGTCGTTGATGGGAAGGAGGTCACTGACCCAAAGAATTTCAGTGAGGCTCCATCTCTTATAACCTTCGTCCGTGTGAACAGGGGAGGCAGAGCAAAAGCTCTTTGGAAAATGATAGAAGAAGGCAAAAAGGCCTTCAAAGAATTTAAAATTGTCGACGGGGAGCACCCATCACTAGGCAAGATAGCCAAACAGTGTGAAGGGAGGGTCCCACTTTATGTTCACCCTTCCTTTTATAGGGCACTAAAGATGACGTTCCCCCTGGACGTGGGAGGCCTGGCTCGAGACGGACGGCTTACGTCCGACCTGCTCACGGGCAGTCTCGGTCAGGCCTTCGACGTCCTGACCCCCGAGGACTTTAGACCCCTAGTAGAGGAATACTACTAGGTAGTGGAAACATGGAAACGAGCTTAAATTTAGCTAGTTTAAATGCGAGGGGCATGAGATCCCGAAGCAAGGCTGTTCGCGTGCTGAGGGATCTCGTGGCCCTTGAGGTAGACATAGCCACCTTGCAAGAGACCCACTTTGTTGGGGCCGGGGACTGCGATGTGCTGGTGAACGATTTTGATGTTTACTCAGCATATGGCAGTCTCTATAGCCGGGGGGGTTTCTGTACTAGTGAGTCGCACTCTGTCTGCGACGGTTACACTTGTCCACGCGGACGCTCATGGGAGGTTGGTCGTGGTCGATGTTGCCGTTAAAAGCGGCGCGTTTCGGATCGTGGCAGTTTATGCGCCTAACATCCCCAGCGAGAGGGTTTCCTTTTTTCGGCGGGTGGAGGTGTTTCTCTCTTCGGGTCCGGAGCGGGTAGTTTTAATGGGGGACTGGAATGCCATCCTGGACCCCAGCATAGATAGGGTCGGGGGGGTTAGAGGGTCGGGAGGGTGTGAAAGCAGCCTGTCTGACCTGATGGCCTCGTGCGATCTGGTCGATAGGTTCCGTCTGGATCACCCCGGGAGGGAGATGTGGACGTGGCAATCTAGCTCGGCCGCCTTTACAAGTTCATACTTGGACAGGATGTTAATTAGAAGGGGCGACACAGATTTCCTATCTTGCCCCACGTTCCACTGGTTAGGTCATTCGGACCACAAACTTGTTTTGGCCCGTTTGAAATTAGGTAATAGGCCTAGGTTGGCAGGCTACTGGAAGATGAACGCCTCCTTATTGGAGTCGGTCGACTTCCGGGAGCAGCTGACATTACTAATTCAGAGGGAGTTAGTGGGGGCGGTTACCGGGAGTAGATGGTGGGTTAACCTTAAGGCTACCATTAGGCGCTTTTGTGTCCAATACAGCCAACGCCTCGCGTTAACTAGGGCTCGGACCAAAAGGCACTTAGAGGATAGATTGACCCGGGCGGTGGCAGGGGGGGATTCCCTAGAACTAGCTCTAGTTAAGGGGGACCTCAATCGCTTGGCTAGCGAGCGATATGAAGGTCAGTTAATTAGGGCTAGGTTAGAAAGAGTTTCCAACGAAGCCGTGAACGTTGACGCTGTTGAGCGTAAGGCTGCCCTAAGACGTGGCTCGGACGGGTACATTCGGGAGGTGAATAACCTGGGAGGGCGTCCTCTCGTGTCGACACGGGAGATCTGCAATGGGTTTCGGCAACATTTGGAGGAGCGCTTCACCAAACTACCCAGACTCCGCGGCCAGGAGTTTGGCAGCTATTTAGCTGGCTCGCCCCGCCTTACTGCGGCCCGAGCGGCTAGCTGCGAGGGGATGGTTACGGAGCGTGAGGTCATTACTGCGTTGAAGCAGGTTGGCCGCAACAAATCTCCGGGGCTCGATGGTTTACCTTACGAACTGTTCTTGAGGCTGTCGCCCATGTTTGTGCCCCTTCTGACGGGCGTGTTTAACCACTGGTTTGCCCAGGACTCGATCCCGAGGCAGGTAACCAAAGGAGTGGTCACGCTTCTGAAGAAGGGGAACCAACATGGAGGGGGGAATCTAGATGACTATAGGCCCATCACTCTGCTTAACGCAGACTTCAAGATTTTGTCCCGCGTTCTTGCGAATCGACTGCAGGCTGTTATCGGCGACTTGGTCGAACCGGATCAGAACTACGCTGTGAAGGATCGATCGATTCAAAACAATCTGCACTTGATTCGCACGATCTTAGAGGGGGTAGAAGACGACACAGAAGCCGCGCTGATCAATTTAGATCAGTCCAAGGCGTTCGACAGGGTGGACCATGGGTTCCTGAGGGCTGTTGTGGAAACCGCCGGCTTTGGTCCGGACTTCCGCAAGTGGATCTCCGCCCTGTATCGTGATCCCGCGGTGGTGGTGCAAGTTAATGGTAGGTTGTCGGAGTCCTTTGGGGTCTCCCGGTCGGTGCGGCAGGGTTGTCCGCTGTCGCCTCTGCTTTATGTCCTGGCGTTGGAGCCCTTCCTTCGCAAATTAAGGGACGAGGCGGCGAGACCAGTCCTACGCGGCATAGCTCTGCCTGGCGGCAAAGTTGCCAGGGTGTCCGCGTACGCCGATGACGTCACCGTGTTCGTCGCACGACGAACCGACATTAAAGCGGTGATAGAGGCGATCGCTGAGTATGAAGTTGTCACAGGGGCCGTGATCAATCGCAGCAAGTCCGTTGGCCTGCGGTTGGGCGCCTGGACCGGGGTAAACTCGCTTCCAGGTGCGTTCGGCTGGACAGATGGCCCAGTAAAGATCCTCGGTGTGTGGTTCGGGCCGGACCTCCAGCTGGACAAGAATTGGTCGGAAGTACAGACTAAGGTCGAGTCGGCAGTAGGGACTTGGATTCGGAGGAAATTGCCCTTGAAGGGTCGTGCAGAGGCATGTGCTACATACGTGTTTCCGCTGATCCTTTACCGTTTATCTGTTCTTCCCCTGCCTGCGGACCGCTGTAAGGCTTTAGAGCAACTCCTATTCAAACTTCTTTGGGTAGGAGGAAAGCCGTATGTCCGTAGACAGGTCTGTACACAGAAGCTTAGCGAGGGAGGCTTGGGGATGCCTGATCTGCTAAGTCACAAGCACGCAGAAAGATTGGCATTCCTGAGTCGGACACTGATGGAGGAAACGCCCTGGGTACCAGTCGTGGAGCAAGCTTTCCCACGGCTCATATCCAACCCTGCCGCTGAAGGTCGCAGAAGACCGGCGGGGGAAAGGTGTTTCCTGACCGAATGCCGAGCCGCCCTTAGGGCATTGCCGGGGTCCAGTGACCTTGCACGGCCTAGGTGGTTGCTATATAGGGATGTAGTGGAGGGGACTGCGAAAGACCCGCTGGTGGAGCGGCTACATCTGTCGAGGGGGGAAGTTCTCTCGCTGTGGAGTTGGGCGCCTGCCAGTAGCTATATCAACAATGCTGAATTTTCTCTTACGTGGAGGCTAGTCCGAGACGCGCTGCCACTCTTTGGCAAACTAGCCAGGGACGATTATGATAGGGATTATTACTATCCCCCGTGCCCACGCTGCGATGATGAAGAAGAGGAGGAGACGAGAGAACACGCGTTCTTTCTTTGCAGCGGGGTGCGGAGTCTCTGGGAGTATGTCGAAGGGGTAACGGCTCGCATCGACCCCGAGCGGTCGGTGCCACTTGATTTAGCGTACGTAGTCGACAATGTGGATCCGCCGTTTGATAGGGAGAAACGGTTGGGGTTTCTAGCGATCCTAGCGGTGGCTAGGTTAGTGACGTGGGTTTCACGTCTGGACATTGTCTATAGGGGGCAATCCGTTTCTGATCACGATCTGGTTGTTCGGTTTAAGCATCAACTTAAAACGAAAATTAGATGTGATTGGAAAAGATTGCCCCACATCGACTTTGATAGAAGATGGGTGCACAACACTAGTTTGTGCATCCGACGAGGCGCTAGATTTAAGTTCGTGTTTCCACCCTAGTGGTATTGGTCCTAGGGTGCTGAGGTTTCTTTTTTCTCGGAACCCAGCCCCATCAAGACAAGTAATATAAGGTTCACCTTATAATATTGGGTAGTGATAGTGGAGAGCTTGTGCTTTTTATAGGGCCTAGATTAAGGTAGTATGCGTGTGGATCCTGTTCCCATAGCTTTTTATTTTTTGATAGATTGGCACTAGGAGAGCTTCCAAAGATGCCCAAAAGTCCACTTGTTTTATTTTGTCCCAGGCCTATTTCGCCCATTACGTACTTTATCTTGGAAGACGCCATCAATCCCTATTATCCCCGACCCTAATTTATTTTTTCATACATGTCCCTAGTTCCTCAACTCCCCTTTAGGGAACGACCTGCTTGCTTTCACCCTTTACCCCCGGGGGAAGAGGACCGGAAGACAGTGGGCGTTTCATAACGACAGACCAGCCGTTAGGTAGGGAGGGTCCCCTTACTAACCCGCCCCCATAGGCATTTTGCTAATTTGTTTTCTTTTTCTTTCTTTTTGGGTGTATTCTAGCTGCCCCCCTCCCCATCATCTCACCCCCATCACAAAAAAAAATAAAAAAATATTAAAACTCTTTAGTTTGTACATATCTTTCCCTTTTAGTTTTTTTTGTATATAATGTTACATGTTTTTTCCTCTTTTTTTATCACAGCGTGAATGTCGCCTGCCATCCCGTAAGCTGGGGAGCTGTTATTTTAAGTAGGTCCGGGTAAGAATGTTAGGCGAAACAGTGCATGATAGAAACTCTAGTGTAGGTTTTATAATAAAGTACTTGCTATCTTACGCAAGTCTAGCTAAGGATTAGAAAAGACCCCTTTTTTCCCCACTCCCCCTTACTGGCCTTAGTGCCTAAGCTTCCTCGTACCCCAAATGAGGCCTTGGCAGTAGATAATGTCAAGGCCGGGGACGAGGGGCTAAATATTATACTTACCTGGCGTAAAGGTCAACGATGATCATTTAGGTCGTTCCTTCAAAGTGAGGCCCTTCCATTGCACTGCGGTTGGGTTGACCTTTGCGATCGTCTCAAATGTGGACGACTCGGACGCATTATTTCTAAGTGTGGGGTCTGCGTCCGCGCTCACCCCAATAATATAATCAAAATCAGAAATTCCACCATGTTTCTCCTTCTGAGCAGAAAACTACTTTAATTCCCAGCTACCTCCTGTCTGTATGTCCTCGGCTTTCACAGACGTGTGTAAGGACGTCCTTGTTTCTGTTTTCCCAATCGCCCGTCTCTATACACGCCACAAAAAGGCCAATTCTCTCGACCAGTTTATCATCCACTTCAATCGCAACGTTCTGATATAATCTAATCTGCATGTATACATTACCAACGTTTGCTCTGAACATATCAATCTCGTAAGCGTAAGAAATCTGCCGAGCTGTCGCCTTCAACAACTGCAAGTGTCTTCTTTCGATATTGATTGATGAATGAAAACCTCTGGAAAACTACCGCATAATTAGTGTGTCAATTGATTGAATCCCACCCATCACCTCGAAAATTGGTCATCCAAACAAAGTTGAATGATGTGCACGGGTATTTTTCGTTACCAAAATTATGAAAATGATTAAATATATTTTATTGGTACTTGTACAGTTGAACCAAGACATTAAAAAATGAAAATATCGGAAAAAGGTTATATTGTACGCATCCGTTTTGGACTGAAGTTCTCTGAAAAAAAATTCAGAGAAGTTATTTATTTATTTTTTTTTTTACAGCGGGGAAACATGTTAATATGACAGCGCGTTGAAGATGGCCGTGTTTGGATTGTTAGAATACGTCACGGGGAGATAACTCAGTTTAAAGTGCCGATACATCTTTTCGAATTTTAAATAATAGATTTTCTTCTTAAAAATCGAAACACGGCTACCTTTTGAGGCAGTGTTGTACTTTGTCCCGAAAATGTTCGATAACTCTTAGCGGTTCACAATTTACTATGACACCGTCTAAGCAGGTACGCGTTCATATTAATTTGATTTTATGCAAATGATATTGAATAAAATACACCGTCTAAACAGCACGCGGTCGCTTTTTCATTAAAGTTTCGATAAATTTGCACGTTTTTTTAAATACGCACGTTAAAGTTATTTCAATTTATTACAAATACACAATTAATTTATTTAATTTGCACGTTTTAATTTTTTAAGTTCTTTCTAGTTATTACAAATTAATTAATTTATCTTTATATTATTTATTTATTTTTTATTTATCTGTTCAATATGAGAACAGAAATTGTTAACCGTGTGTTAACAATTGCCGAAATACATGAAACGAGTTGGACATTTGCAAAGTTTACCGAAGTCATTGGAACTGATCAGACGCTGCAGCTTCTTTAGGCCTGATACAGAATACCAGCGTATGCCAAAGTTGCAACAATCGTAGGGTTCTGCATAAACGGTCAAAAACTTCTGATGGATATGTGTGGAATTGTCCCTCAGATTCTTGCAAATCCACAGCCACTGTCAGGAAAGGCTCCTTCTTCGAAAGAAGCCACTTGCCAATAAGTAAGTTGCTGACATTAATATTCTGGTGGAGTGGTGGAGCATGGAAATGATCCAGCGCAGAATAAAAGATGAATTCGGTGTATCGGAACATACAATAGTTAACTGGATGTCTTTCATCCGAGAAGTCTGTGAAAAAGATATCATAGACAACCCAACTGGGTGGAATGCAAATAGACAAATGTACCAAAAGAAGTTGAGATCGACGAGTCTCTATTCTTCAGAAGGAAATATAATAGAGGGAGAGCAAAAAATGGAGTGTGGGTTTTTGGAGCCGTAGAAAGAGGAAGTAGTCGATGCAACCTTACAGTGGTAGAACGAAGGGATCGGGACACACTACTTCCAATTATAAGATCTTGGATTCTGCCAGGGACCAGGATCATCAGTGACGGATGGGCGGCCTACGGAAGTATGCCTAGCAGTCACGATAAGGTGCTCCACGAACAAAATTTCATAAATCCAGTAGACTCATTAGTCCACACACAAACTGTGGAGGGATTTTGGTCCCACATAAAAAGAAAACTTAGGAGAGTTAGCGACAAATGAGAATTTGTTCCACTCATCTCATGGAAGAGTTGTGGAGACGACGTGAGAAGGAGCACGCATTTCCTCGCATCATTAAATGCATTCGAGAGCAATATGCTTAAACAAATGTTCTTAAATAATTATCATTTTATTCAATATTTTGTTTGTTCGTGTTAAATAAATTTTATTCAATATTTTTCATTTTTTAATGTCTATGCAAAACTGCACAAGTACCATTTTATTCAATATTTTGTTTCGAGAGCAAGATGCTTAATAAAAATGTTCCTGTTAAATAATTTTCATGTTATTCAATATTTTGTTAGTTCGTGTTAAATAATTTTTATTCAAAAACTTAATACAATTGTCATTTTATTCAATATTTTGTTTGTTCGAAATTAATTTATTTGTAATAACTTGAAATAACTTAAAAAAAATTAAAACGTGAAAATTAAAAATAAATTAAATAATTTTGTATTTGTAATAACTTGAAATAACTTTAACGTGCGTATTAAAAAAAAAGTGCAAATTTATCGAAACTTTAATGAAAAAGCGTCGGGTTATTTATTCAAATTCGTCTGTGTAAAATTAAATTAATATGAACGCGCACCTGCTTAGACGGTGTCATAGTAAATTGTGAACCGCCAAGAGTTATCGAACATTTTCGGGACAAAGTACAACACTGCCCCTTTTGATTGGTCTCATAACAAATTGTTTGTTTTTTTTAGCAAAGAAAAAAACAAAACAAAAAAACTACTTGACCAAATTAAGTGAAAGTTTTTCCAGAGAACTTCATTCCATAATGGATACGTACAATATAACCTCTTTTATTTTCTCGATATTTTCATTTTTAATGTCTTTAATAAACTGTACGAGTACACATTTTATTTTATACTTTAAAATGAAAAAAACATTGAGCAATAAAAATTAAATATTAGGTAGTTATGTATTTTTGGTGCCGAGCTGAAATAATACCGTTATTATTTTGAAAACCATTCTTAATATGAGGAGGTGATGGTGTTTTGTAACTAATTTATGCTTCCACATTACAACTTTATGTAATAAAAAAAAAAATCTTGAAACTTGAATTTAAACTGAAAAAATAAAAACTATATAAAAATAGCACGGTACCATTTGCCGACATATGCATCCGAGAAAAATATCTATTGTAAAATTAAATCAAAATTTGATGCTTGTGCATTTTTGTTACCGCGCTATTTTTGAATAGTTTTTCAGGTTTACTTAAAGTTTTACGATATCTTTTTTTTTTCTTTTTTAATTGTATGGTGGAATCACAGAATAGTTACAAATCACCCTCCCCATGTTAAGAATGGCTTTCAATAAAATAACAATATCATTTCAGCACAGTACTAACAATACATAAGTACTGAAAATGTTATTTTTATTGTTCAACGTTTTTCATTTTAAATTATAAAATAAAACACGTTTAATCATTTTAAAACTTCATCTTTCATTATTTTTTAAAATTTGTTTAACACCGTGGTTAAAAAAATTAAATTTTAATCACATGATCACATTTTCAATAATTACGTGATTATATTTTAGCCATTTAAACTTTGTGAAACATGTAAACAAACTTCTGCTCGATACCGGTGTTGACCTTTAAGAGTACCTTTTAGTGATTATATGGTTCGAGGCTATTTGTACAACTAAACGGTAAATCTACTGATTATTTTGACTACATTTCTCATCTTGGATGTTAACAGTAGTTTGACTAATTCAATTATTAATGAAATGTTCAGTCTTCAAAAAATAAATAAATAAAAATAAAATAAAATAAACCTGATTTTTAAATCTTCATGTATCTTATTTTTTTTTTATTTTAATAAATGAGACATACAAAAAAAAAACAAAAAAAAAAAAACGAAAAGACATTTTATAAAGAAATTCCCAAACATTGACAAATACAATCTAAATTTGATATGGAAACAATTCGACACATTTAACTAATAAACGGACATTTTTTACACGAGGAACGAAATAATGATGACACCGTGTTATTACGATGACCTTAAGTTCTTTGTTCTTTAGCAGTTGATTTTCTATTTAAATAATTTCACGTTTAAATTATGTTTTTCCTCTTTTAATTTTGATTCTTTTATATTTTCATATATTTTATCTCTTGAAAATCTTGAATTGAAAACACAAAACAAAATTTGTTTCAATTTACTAAAGAAATCTTAAAAAAAAAAAAAAACAATTTTTGTGTTTTGAACACAAAAGAAAAACGAATTCATCCCGATGTTTTTTTTTTCGTATTGAAATCCTGGAAATATACGTAAGTTTGTATCTTTTTTTCTTTTTTTTTTCACTAAAAAATCCAATCTATAACTTTTGATATAATCTTAACCATCAAAATAAGTTCATTTATTTTTGTTTTTGCAATCCAATAAAATATGATAATAATAGTATGATTTTAAAAAAATATCTTTAAAATATTTTATTCAATGTGATATTTAGATTTTTCTTAAAAATATGATTATTTTTGTAAAACTTGTGTGATTTCTGAGAAAATAATTTAATTTGAAGTTGATTGAATTAAGCTTTTTGTTAATACATCTGATCACGAAAACTTTTTTTTTTTATATTTCATTGTTTTAAGATTTAAAGAAATATATTATATCATTGGAGAATTCCGTTTTAATTTTTATGTTTCATCCAATATGTAATATTTTAAAAGATGCGTCATTGTCTTTTATAAAGTTCACACAAAATGATCAATTATCATCAATTAACACTTACTTAATATAGAAAACAATATTCGTAAGTCTTTACAATCTAACCCAGCATAGTTTAACCCTTTAAAAAAAATGAGTTTATTTTTTACTATTACGTTTATACAGCCTTAACAATATCCACTAAAGGAATTATAAATTAATAATACTTATTTCAGATTTTAGAGTGGGGATCACTTTCCTATTTTATTTAATGTAAAATTAACACTCACTTTATGACCAGTTACCAGTCAATGGTACTTGTAATCGTTCGCAGTTTCAAATTTTTGTTGCAGGGGAGGAGACGGGGGATTCATATTAGTTTTTGGTTCCTTACGTTTTTTAGATGGGGATTAGATGACATATGATGTTAACTATTCTGTACTTTCACTTCATAATTTGAAAAAAAAAAAAGCAAAAAAAAAAAAAATATTGTAAAAATCGTTTGACATAACATTTTGCAAAAACTGTCATCCTGATTCTTATTGTTTTCTATAAGTATTTTTTGTTTTTGCAATTTTTTGGACGATTATCGGGACTTCCGAGATGATCATTTTTGTATCAACCATTTTTTCTTCTAACGTAACGTAAAGTACTATTAAAAAAAATAAATAAGTCATCACACAGAAAATGTCCGTATATTTATTTGTTGGGTGAAAGTATAAATTAATAAGCAAGGACCTCCTTTTTCGTGGTAAGAATAGCTTTCTAAATGATAACATTATTACTAATGAGAGGCGCTGTTTTTTTTTTTTATTGAAAACAGAAAAAATAGAATTTATTTAAAATTTATTATTAATGAGCGGGGTGTTTTTTATATTTAAAACCACAAAAAGTAGAATTTAAATTGAAATTTTATTATTAATGAGGGGGGTGTTTTTTTTTATTTAAAACCACAAAAATAGAATTTAAATTGAAATTGTATTACCTATGAAGGGAGGTGTTTATTTAAAACAATAAAAAATAGAATTTAAATTGAAATTTTATTATTTATGATGGCATGTGTTTTTTATTTAAAACCACAAAACATAGAATGTATTATTAATACATGCACTCTCTCCAAACAACACACAGGCTGTTATCCCTCCTTAAAAAAACAAAGGAAAGCCAAAAAGATAAAATTTTAAGATGAAAAAACCAAACGGTTTATCTATTAAATTTAATTTAAACTGTTTATCTAGCCGCATGCACGTTAAGTGTTTCACATAAAAACCTGTTTACATTGGTGATCGTAAAAAAAGTGGGAAACAATTTTTTACATTTAGTTTAATTACTTACGGTGCCTTCATTTGTATGCCTCTCTCTCACATAGCATCCAATTATGTCTCAATGCTCTTTATTTGGTGTGAATGTAAATTGTTTATTAAGTAAATAACAATGTATTAGAAGTATCTTATTAATGATTAACTATTTTAATCAGCAGTTGTTACACTAACGTTTAGATTTGAATCCAATAAAATACGTATTAAAAATATATAACATTATCAGGATTGCATTACATTTAAAAAATGATTTTAATTCTAAAAAGTTTCAGTTTGAAATTACTTCGTCAAGTAACTTATCTCTATATATGTCAATATATTCATTTAAATCTTAAAAGCATCATCATCATCGGTACACAACTTTGCACATTGGCTCCTAATTTGTTCGCACAGTTTAGGTGTAGTATCTCTTGCGCATCCAAAAAACATCCTCTGAACCTCCAATGCTCATTTTCAGGTGAGCAAAACCGCAACGAATGGCAGCAGAGGAGGCCACAGCTTCTGGTCGAAAATAATCTCAGTGAGCTAGACAGCCACCCTATCGTGTCCGCTACTACGCCTTTTCTTTCTGGATGGAGTTGGTAGTAGGGGTTGGTAGTGTGCCATGGCATGCCCATACATCGGTGGGCCATAACACACTATCTCACGGGTCCCCTACTATGAGATATCCTACAGGTTTAGCCTGGGGCCGCAAGGAACACAGTTACCGTGTGTGGCTAACATGGAGGCACTGTAGGAGTCTTGATGAGCGAGAGGATATGTACTAGCTATGCAGAGCTGCTCCCATGAGTTTAGCCAGTGGTGTTAAAAGTATATAAATATTATAAAATATAACATCACGATGTTAGTTTGTGTAGGGATTGAGTTATGTTTGATAAAAGTCCATTTTAATTGTTTTAATTAACTTTGCAATAAACACATCAATAATCTATGTTCTACAATGTCGTCTATCATTTTCTCCCTCTCTCCCAAATTTTTGAATAATTGCATACAACACAAATAAGACGTTAAACGTATTTTTGTGTTCAACTAATAAATGCAAGTTCTATAAACTTGAGCGTTTCAAAATTAACGTTATTTATTATCAGTTGTAAACTAACATTTTAATTAATGAAAATGCTTCAAATATTTTTTGGAAAATACAAAAAACGTCTTTATGCTGTGATAAAAGGATTGAAAACAATTGACAACGATATACCAATCTTCGTGTAGGATTTAGAGTATTTTTATAGAATAGGAATAAACTATTTACAAGTTTAAAAAGCTTTTAAATTGATACAATTTTTTGTTTGGGGTTCATAGATTAACGGTTACTTGATGCTCACAAAACAAATTATAAACAGAAGCAGATATACAGGAATATATGAATGGAAATAACAAAGATCTAACATAGATGTGTAAAATTACAAACAGAAAATTATTTCATTCGCAAAAATATATCAGAATTACAATTGTCTTAAATTTACTAAAACGTTTTAACTGTTCTTTAAAAAGTAACTATTAAAATGTCCGTTTAGCTGGTGTCACAAATTTGATTGCAACATATTTCAACATTTCCTGAAGACATGATATGTGAAACGCATACAATTCTCAGTCACATAATCTTAATTTAATGAGTGATTAAGTGTTCTGTAAGAGGATAATAAATTACAATATGGGTATTCAGTGTTTGTTGAATTTTGAGAGTGTTGCTGAAACTGTCTTGCAATATCGTTGCGACACCAGGTCCCACCTCTACCCAAAGCACTGGTGTCTATCCTGAATAATTTGTGCTCTACTTCGAATCAAATAATTTTATACATTCGCAGTCTTATAAATCACACACATAGTGGCATATTCAAATTTGTTATGTAAACCTGTCTTAATCAATACACATTACATAAGGTAATATTATTATTACGTGAAGGAGACACAATAATTTAATACATTTCAAATCTTATAAACAACACACAAAATAGTGGCATAGACAAAAATTGTTATGTAACCCTGTCTTATCCAATGCACACTACATACTGTATTATTATTATTATGTGAAGGGGAAACAATAATTTCATATGTTTGAAGTCTTATAAACAACACACAGAATAGTGGCATGTACAAAATAGAAAAAAAAATCTTGAGACAATACTTAAACAAGTATTGATGGGACACAAACAAAATATTGTAACGACACTTTGAATCATACCTTCAAAGTGAATTCTAAAAACGCAATGATCTAATGAATTAATTATTACAATCTACTAAGAAATATGGGAGTAGAGAGATGTCATTTAAATTGCTTCGTTTTAACCAGAGAAGCCAGAAATAGGAAAGGAATTTAAAATCGTTTTTGAGCGAGGGATGTAGCTATTTGTGTAAAAGGATTTCCGGAAAATTTAGACATCAACAAGGAAGGTGTGTGCTTTTGCTGCTTGTTGGGTTATTAGGAAGTATGTACATAGAGGGGTACAATTACTATAAATTCATAAGAGCAAATTCTATAAAATTGAAAAATACACTTTTCAATACGTTTTGTAATATTCTCAAATTATTTGATAATTAAAAAAACACAACTGATAAGATAAAAGTATGCAGTTACAAATAATGTATATTCAAGTGAATGAACGAATATATTTCATCAAAGAAACCTAAGACTAATACAGTTAAGAAAATTGACAAATAGATGAGACAAACAATAAAACAGTATAAATAACTACCTTCCTGAGAATTATTCCTTAAAACTTCTTGGCTTAATATGTACAAGAAATATGAACGTGAACATATACATTGAGCACATTGTGAAGGTTGCCACAAGGAAGATGGCTCCTTCTATCATGTTTAGGTGTAGTATCTCTTGCACATCAGATAAACACCCTCTGAACTTCCAATGCTCATTTCCAGGTGAGCAAAACCGCGACACCTTCTCTTTCTGGATGGGGTTCCATAGCCTTTTAAGGAAAACTGGAACAAATACATTGAGCACATTGTGAAGGTTGCCACAAGGAAGATGGCTCCTACTATCATGTTTAGGTCTAGTATCTCTTGCGCATCAGATAAACATCCTCTGAACCTCCAATGCTCATTTCCAGGTGAGCAAAACCACGACACCTTCTCTTTCTGGATGGGGTTCCATAGCCTTTTAAGGAAAACTGGAACAAATGCATTGAGCACATTGTGAAGGTTGCCACAAGTAAGATGGCTCCTTCTATCATGTTTAGGTGTAGTATCTCTTGCGCATCAGATAAACACCCTCTGAACATCCAATGCTCATTTCCAGGTGAGCAAAACCGCGACACCTTCTCTTTCTGGATGGGGTTCCATAGCCTTTTAAGGAAAACTGGAACAAATACATTGAGCACATTGTGAAGGTTGCCACAAGGAAGATGGCTCCTACTATGTTTAGGTCTAGTATCTCTTGCGCATCAGATAAACATCCTCTGAACCTCCAATGCTCATTTCCAGGTGAGCAAAACCGTGACACCTTCTCTTTCTGGATGGGGTTCCATAGCCTTTTAAGGAAAACTGGAACAAATACATTGAGCACATTGTGAAGGTTGCCACAAGGAAGATGGCTCCTACTATGTTTAGGTCTAGTATCTCTTGCGCATCAGATAAACATCCTCTGAACCTCCAATGCTCATTTCCAGGTGAGCAAAACCGTGACACCTTCTCTTTCTGGATGGGGTTCCATAGCCTTTTAAGGAAAACTGGAACAAATACATTGAGCACATTGTGAAGGTTGCCACAAGGAAGATGGCTCCTTCTATCATGTTCAGGTGTAGTATCTCTTGCGCATCAGATAAACACCCTCTGAACCTCCAATGCTCATCTCCAGATGAGCAAAACCGTGACACCTTCTCTTTCTGGATGGGGTTCCATAGCCTTTTAAGGAAAATTTGAACAAATACATTGAGCACATTGTGAAGGTTGCCACAAGGAAGATGGCTCCTTCTATCATGCTCGAAAACTACTCACACCAAAGAGAATCCTGTACTTTTACATTCTTGCAATGTTGCAGCCTAGTGCCTGTTTTATAAGCATGTTTAATGGAATGTGCTCTGATGAACTCATTACATGTGTGCCCTTTCGACGTTCATATCCACAACAAATCCGCTTCACAACAAAATCACATCCTTTCACTGTTGAGGTTCTTGAATGCCAGAAAGCTTCCTACTTTAATAGCTTCTTCCTTAGAACAGCTAGTCTTCATGCTGCCTGTTTCACTAACTGTACTGATAGACAGAAGTATAAATGTAATGTAAATCAACATCTTTATTATCCGTGTGTTCTCAATCACTAATCCCCTTACGTCCAAGTGCTTTTTTCAGGTGAGAATTAGTAAAAAAAAAATTAAAATTATAATTTATAGAATGTCAAAAAAATTACTGTCATATATTTATATTCAGATGAATAAACGGCTTTATATACTCGAACAAACCTAAGATGAACTAAAAATTTACAAATATATACGAAAAAATAACACAAAAATAAAAAAAATAAAAATTTTCACAAGTGGGGAAGTATAAAACAAACACAGATTAAGGAAATGTTTCAATATATTTTTTATACTTTTGCATATTCATATATCAATTATGTTCTTGGACAAGGCACATTTTCATGGACTTATTGTAATTTACACTTATTGTATCATTAATATATATATATATATGTGTGTGTGTGTGTGTATGTATTCTCACTAAGATGAAATACAACAAAACGCTAGATACAATGTCAATTAGACTATTATAGCGTAAAAAAGCGATTAACTCTGTGCCAAATTTGAAAATATCCGGTCATATTTGTCATGTTATATTAATCATTAAGATTAAATTAATCTACATGTATTGAGTTCAATTTAATAATACTGACAACAATAAACAAACACATATCTGAATGCAAATACTAAAAATATTGAATTTATTTATATTTTCCAGATGATCCGGATTGAACCCTATTATTCAATGTGAATGAAGTATCATGACCCATAAACATTAAGGTGTAAACATCTATTACTTTATTTGCAACACTACAGTAACATCTGTGAGAAAATTATTATACTGGACATTACTTTTTAAGGAATTTTTGAAAACAACGAAATGGTGAAAACAAACCACGGCATGAAGGTAACATAAATGTTTGTGAAAAAGATATTTAATGTTCAAATAAATCAAAAGGTAATAAGAAATCGAATCACAAATTACAGACAAGTAATGTTTAAAATTACTATTTCAAAGACAATATATAATTTAAAAAGAAATATCTCGGTGTAAATATATGTAATAGTTATAGGTGTTTGGCATCTGTATAGTGCCTCAGCTTGAATTATAAAAAAAATTAAAATAAAAAAAGACGTGTGTGTGGAAGAAAACTTTTGCAATAAAGATAGATACACAAGCTGGTGAAAAAACCTACATTCTTGTTTTTATAAATAGACATTAGTAAGCAATATGAGAACTCACACTAGAGATAAGTCACATGCTTGTGAAGTGTGTGGATTTTCTTGTTCTCGAAAATCATATTTAGTGAGGCATATGAGAATTCATACTGGAGAAAAACCATATTCTTGTGGCGTGTGTGGATATTCTTGTTCTGATAAATCAAATTTACTGAGACATATGAGATCTCACACTAGGGAAAAGCCACATTCTTGTGAAGTGTGTGGATATTCATTTTATCGAAAATCACTTTTAGTGAGACATATGAGAACTCACACTGGGGAAATGCCACATTCTTGTAAAGTGTGTGGATATTCTTGTCATCAAAAATCAACATTAGTGAGACATATGAGAACTCACACTGGGGAAAAGCCACACTCTTGTGAAGTGTGTGGATATTCTTTTTCTCTAAAATCACTTTTAGTCACACATATGAGAACTCACACTGGGGAAAAGCCACATTCTTGTGAAGTGTGTGGATATTCTTTTTCTCAAAAATCACAATTAGCGAACCATATGAGAACTCACACTGGGGAAAAGCCACATTCTTGTAGAATGTGTGGATATTCTTGTTCTGTCAAATCAAACTTAGTGAAACATATGAGAACTCACACTGGGGAAAAGCCATATTCTTGTGAAGTATGCGGACATTCTTTTTCTCAAAAATCAATATTAGTGAGACATATGAGAACTCACACTGGCGAAAAGGCATATTCATGTGAAGTGTGCGGATATTCTTTTTCTCAAAAATCAAAGTTAGTGGAGCATATGAAAACTCACACTGGGGAAAAGCCATATTCGTGTGAAGTATTTTACTAAAAAATTAACATTAGTTTGACATATGAGAACTCACACTCACCAGACTTGATAAATTCTTGTCATGGAATCCAGTATAATCAAGAGACCAAAATCAAAGATATAATACAATGTATGAAAATGGTAAATTGGGGAGAAGAAAATTATGTTCACAATTCCTTAACTAACTTTACTAACTTTGAGAGAAGTTTAATGGAACATTCGAATATCTAAGTATCTCATATAGAGTTCAAGTGTTGGCCCCAGGTCGTGGGCCTGTTGATTTCTGAGAACTTCGACTGAAGTAAAATAAAATAAAAAAGGGAAAAGTCATATTCTTGCGAAGTGTGTTGATATTCTTGTTTTGATGTGAAATGTGTGTATATTCTTGTTCTGAAAATTCGACATTAGTGATACATATGAGAACTCACGAATTAATATTGGACTCTGGTATGAGGATACTTTCAATTTTCAATTTAAAGTAAACTCTGAACAAATATTCGAATTTAAATGAAAATGAAAAATAAAACTAAATCAAGCAACTGGCAGAATGTCGCCCGGGATAAACAGATCCCTTCAATATGGTCATATGAGGAAAATAACGGTGAGACATATGAGAACTCACACTCACCAGACTTGATAAATTCTTGTCATGGAATCCAGTATAACCAAGAGACCAAAATAAAAGATATACTGCATAACCAAGAGACCAAATGAAATATACAACTTATAAAAATGGTTAATTGGGGAGAATAAAACTATGTTCTCAATTTCTTTACTAACTCAGTGTTTTGAGAGATAAAGAACTTTAATGGAACATTCGCATATCTATATATCTCATATAGACTTCAAGTGTTAGCCCCAGGTTATGGCCTCTTGATTTCTGAGAACTTCGACTGAAGGAAAATAAAACCAAAAAGGAAAAAGACATATTCTTGTGAAGTGTGTGGATATTCTTATTCTCAAAATTCGACATTAGTGACACATGAAAACGCACACTCGGGGGAAAATTGAATGCCTACGAGACACCAACCTCGGGTGTCTTCAGTCTCTCTGTATAAGGGATTTACACTGGACTCTGGTATGAGGACATTTTCAATTTTCAATTTAAAGTAAATCCTGAACAAATATTCGAATTTAAATGAAAATGAAAAATAAAACTAAATCAAAAAGCTAGCAGGATGTCGCCCAGGATACAAACGTACATTCAGTATGGTCATGTGAAGAAAATAACGGTGCACCCTCTAGTGATGTTGCTATAAGTAACAACACTAAGCTGGACACTTCACCAGACCAATCAAATTCTAGTCCTGGAATCCGGCAAGACCAAACAAGAACCACTAAGAAAAGACACTATAACCAAGTAAAGTGGTCTCTTGAGGAGAAAAAATATTCTTCACTGTTTCGCATACTCCAGGAATGAGAAATAGGGGAGGAATAAAAAACAGTATTTGAGGCTCAAATAAAATCTTCACCCTTGATAAAAGAAAAACCATCGCTAACTACAACTAAGAACTTTCAATTGTATCTGAAGTACATCAATATCTCCCAAAAGATGTTAGAGAGTCAATTGAGAAGAAAGCTCTTAGTGAAGTGACGATTGATTTCACCAAATCTAACACTGCTGAATTTGCCCAAACACAGTGGAATAGGAAGAAAAATGGACATTGATTTGGTCAATGGAATATGTAAAAATAAAATATCAAAAATTAACAGAAGTTATAAGCAATGGCAAAAGATTTTTAAGCACCACTGCCCAAATAAGAAGTAGATTGAGAAAGAAATCTTACTACGTCAGAAATTTAATTTTCTGAGGAACAATGTGTGAAATGTTTTTGACTCCTGATGGGGGAGTATGAGACCAATTATTTTGTTTCAGTCTCTATATTTTTATTTACGTCGATTTCAATGGGAGTTGTCCGCGGTTTGCAATCTTGCATTTCGAACTTGAGCAGAATTTTTTCAATGTATCCTGATTGATTCATGGTTATCGTTTCATTTTCACAGGTAAATTTTATACCGAGGAACCACGACAGTCTTCCAAGATCGACCATTTTAAATTTTTTATTTATTTATTTTTAACATCTTTTAAAGTATTGTCACAGTTTGAGGCGAGTAATATATCGTCAACCCAAAAAACCAAAATCAATAGTTTATTACCTACATATTTTCTACATATGCACGAGTTTACGGGACATTGCATGAGTAAATTCCAATTATGAGCACTTTGTCTTAGTCCATATAACGATTTTTTCTGTTTCTACACGAAATTTTTATTTTTCATTTTAAATCCCTCTGAAGGGTGAATATCGATTTCATAGTAATCGGAGCATTATAATAACAATTTTTTACATCCATTTGATGTATTTTTAAATTGTATTGAGCGACAAGTTGTAATAAAATTCTAATTGTCGTTAAATTTGTCGTTGGTGAAAATGTTGCAAAATATTCCACTCCAGAAATTTGTGAAAAACCTTTTGCAACAAATCTTGCTTTAAAAGTGTCACTGTCAGAAGCTGTTAAGTTTTTGGAAAAAACTCAGCATGAAGAAATAATATTTTAATCAGTTGGTTTTGCCACTATTTCGTAGGTGTTATTTTCAGATAAAGTTTTCAATTCGGACATCATAGCTTGTTCCCATTCTTGATGATTTTCTGAATTAATCGCCTTATTATAACTTTCCGGTGCGTTTTTCAACGAGTAACAGTCATCCACTGCGTAGTCTTGTATCTTTCATGTTGTTCATCCACTGAATCGCCATTTTTAAAATTTAATGTATCATTGAATTTTACACATCTAACCCTTTTATGGCATTTTAGGCTGGAAAGTAGATTAAATATGCTGGACTCTTTTTATCGTAACCTACGAAAATAACTTTTTCGGTTTTAGTATTTAGTTTACTGGTATTTTCTATAAATGCAAAACAATCTGAACCAAATATATGCATTCGGTTGATTTTGGGTTTTACACCGCAAAACGCTTCACACAGTGATTTGCCTAATATTCTATTGAACGATCTATTTCTTATATATGCTGCTGCTATTAAAGCGTATGTCGATAAAGTATGCACTAATTTCGATTCGATAAATAGACATTTTGTCATCTCCAAAAGGGTTCGCCATGCCATTTTGGAAAGGGGAATACAGCGCAGATTTCTCGTGTTTAATACGGTGGTTAATTAATAGAAGTTTTAAGTCTTTACTAGTAAATTCAGTCCCATTGTCTGAGCGAATACATTTTACTGAACCGTACGGGGCAACATCAGCTAAATATTTCTTAGTGGCGAGGATAGTGTCGGATTTGTTTTTTAGAAAATAAACTATAATTAAACCGGAAAAATCATCAATAAGGTTTAAAACGTACCTTAGATTGTTTCTCCCCATCGGATTGATCGGACCTGCTAAGTCACAATGCACAAGTAAGAGAATTTTCGTAGTTTTTTTGTCTGGCGTTCAGCTTATATCTTTTGTCATTTTCCCCTGTGCACACACATCACAATTTGAGAGATCGTCTGAAGGTATTATTTTCATGCCTTCGACTACATTTGGTTATTTTTTAATATCAGATGTATTGCACTGTCCTAAAATTTTATGCCAGGTTTCCAAGTCGTGACAGGCAGTTTTTGCGGGAACCATACATTTTAAATTATATAGTCGGCCATTTTCTTTAATGTCAAATACAGTTCCATTGGGGTATGCCAATTTTGATTTATTTTGGCCAAATTGTATATTCGCGCCTTGTTTAATTGCAGACTGCACGGAAAATATGTCTTGCTTAAGAAAGAGCATTTTTTAGTTACAGATTTCGCCTTTATTATTTTTTAGGAATATTTTAGCATCGCCTCTTTTCAAGACTATATCATTTATTTCACTGCCGTCGGTAAGTTCGGCAAAATGACTTTGAGGATTAAAGTTTGAATCAAAATTAATAAAATCAGATTCCTTGGTGATAACGTGCGCTGTAGCACCACAGTCTACAAGGAGATTTTTTCCGTTTGTGTCAAAGTTACATGTGAATAGAAATGTATGTTCTTCCTCAAAGTTCTCAACGTTTTTTACCGAGTCCATTTTAGAGCGTTTATATTGGCATTGGAGATTTTTGTGGTTGGGTCGTCCACAATTATACCAGATAATTTTCTTTTTCTTGGGAAAATTACTTTTGGAGAATACGTTGCGGTGAGTTGCGTAATTTGGTGGTGTCTGCTTTCGAGAAGCATTTTTGAACTTCATAATATTGCTGGAGTTATTATTGTCCACGAGCATACAATTAGTCTCTTCGTAACTGCGCAATGCCACTTTAAATTTGCTGAAATTTATGGGTTTGTCTTTCTGAGTTATAACAGTTGTAAATGGTTTAAAATCGGCTGGAAGTCCCTTGAGGGTCATCGATATCAAGAAGCTATCGCTTATTATTCCACCTGAGAGTTTTAAGGCATTGGCGATTGTTTCTGCCCTTATGACGTAGTCGGTGATCGTTTCATCCTCGTTACGTTTCAGAGACGTTAGTTCGGTATATAAGGATATAATTTTCATTTTCCCTTTTGATAAATAATGTTCTCTTAATATGTTCTATGCTTTTCGTCCATCAACCAAGGCGTCTCTTATAATCAGAGAAAGACTACTATCGTCTAAACATTGAATCAGTTCTGCAAAAACAGTCACGTTCTTTTCGAGAAATTCGGCTCGTTTGAGATTGTATCACTTTGTGTAGTTTTCGAATCCTTAGATATCCCGGAAATTTTAACTGCCACAATTCGATTTTAGATTCCGATCCGTCAAAGAAAAGATGATGGCTGGGCCCATAACCTGTTAAGTTTTAAGACATTGTGTTGAACAAAGATGGCGGCGTTGTTCAGATCAGTAACCAAGATGGCGGTCAAGAATCAAATGCGGTCTGTGGCGTGGTTAACAGCAAACTGATTGAATCCAAAATTCGACAATTTTTATAATAATTTTGCGACGTTTTGATTGGTTGTTTAGCACAGCCGTTGGTTAAAAAAATGATTGGCGAATCCATTCGTCTCATACCCCCATCACAAGTAAAAAACATTTTACAGGTTAAATGATACTCCACTCTAAAATGTTTGTCATTTTTTATCAATTATTTATTTTGTGAATAAATTGTGGCTTTTTTTAAACGTAATAAAATCGATTTTTATTTATTCAGATTTACCATTTTTTTACATTAAGTTTCTGCTAATTGGTTGTGACAGATACAAGAATGCTCAGTTGATGTAAATTTTATAAAAGAAAGTGATCAGCACTCTAAAATATACAATATTGGATGAACTATAAACAAGCTAATTGAATTTTTAAGCCACATAATAGATAAGTGTAAACAGAAAAAAGCTTTTAAACATGTTAAAACAAATTCATTTATTTTTTGTGTTCAGTTTGTTTATAATTCGACTAACTTTGAATGAAATTATTGTGTTTATAGTAAAAACACACACACACATATATATATATATATATATATATATATATCAAATATTCTACAATAATATATTTTTAGATTTTTTTGAGGAGATATTTAGGTAAGTGTAAAAAACATCAAATTATTTTTTCTACTTAATTGACTAACAATTCGAGCAACTTAAAATTAAACTATTTTTTATGGTAAACATTATTATGTTTGATATGTAGTTTGCTTGAGCATTGTGTGGGATAGGTATGTAATAGAGGTTTCGAAGGCTGTCACGATGCGAGAAATGAATTATAGTCGTTGTTGGTAAGAGGAGACGAGAACAAGTGGCGATTTACAAATCAATAAGTACATATATATATTTTTTAGGCTCTCGCTCCTGGGCAAAGTTCACAAGAGAGTCGCCAACCTGATAGGTTGTGAACTGTCATCTAAGCTTCAGCCTCTGTCCCATCAACGACATGTTGCATCCCCTTGCCTGTTCTACAAGTATTTTAATGCCGAATGCTCCGACGAACTACAAGACCTTGCACCCCTCGACGTAAATACCTCCAACAGATCAATCAAGCAGATAAATCTCACCCCTACACAGAAGAGATAAGAAGGCCGTCTACTATAATAGTTTCTTCCCCCGGAACTGCTAGACTTTTGAACTCCCTTCCGGGTTTTTGCTTTCCCAACTGTACTGACCTGCAGAAGTTTAAGTGTAATGTGAACAGATATTTTGCTGCTCAACTCCCTACATAGTATCTCTGAAACATATTGCCCCTACATCAAAGTGGCACTGTACCTTGTTTGGGGTGAAAATGGAAATTTAAAAAAAGTTTTTTTATATCTTCATATAATTTATTTTTTAATGAAGTTGACACACAAAAAAAATTCACTGAAGAAATTTAACAAATATCATTCAAACTTGATAGGAAAACAAATCCGAACACTGAACTAACCTAATAAGCTTTAATCATTGGCAAATATAATTTTAACTTCATATGGAAACAAATTCGGCACACTTACCTAATGAACGAACATTTTTACACGAAGACCGAAATCATGATTACACCGTGTTGCGATAACCTAAATTCTTTGTTCTTTAGCAATTGATTTTCTCTTTAAATAATTTCACGTTTAAATCGTGATTTTCATCTTTTAATTTGGATTCTTTTATATTTTCATATATTTTTTTCTTAATGAATTAGACACACAAAACAAAAGTTGTATCAATTTATTAAAGAAATCATAGCAAGAAAAACAAATCGAACAAAGAATTAATTCCGATTTTTTTCGTATTGAATTCCTGGAATGAAAGGTAAGGTTTTTTTTTACAATTTAAATACATTCAATTAAGTAACTTTTAAAATAGTTTTAAATATTATAACAAGTTTGTTTTCAATGTAACCGATCAAAAAATAATATTGCTTTATAACAGACGCCAATAATAATAATAATAATAATAATAATAATAATAATAAAAAGCTTCTAGTGCACTTATTGATCCGCAATAATTTTTAGATAGTTTTTTTTTTGTATTAGAGTTTTATGATATCTGTTTTTATTATATATATATATATATTTTTTTTTCAGTTGTATTGGTAAAATGTCTTACTTGTTAGTCTCTGCGACGTATTCCATTATTAATGTCGGAAATTTTCCCTTTTCAAATGGTGTGCGTAACAGGTCGATTCAAAGCATGCTGGATGATGGAGCGGAAATTGTGTAGGACTCGGGGCAAATGTGAGTAAGGGATTTGTGTAAGGTATGGTGTGGTAATTAATATGTTTATGATTTTATTATTTTTATTTATTTGTCTTTATTTTTTGTTTATAACTTGTTGTTTTAGCGTGAGCTTTTTTTAATGTTCTCTGTTATGTTGTCTTTATTATTATTACTATTATTTATTTATTTTTTCTGCTGACGTGTGCGGTGTCTCTGCTTTTCTGCCTCACGTAAATCGCCACTGGACTGTGTCCGGTCGACTACTGTAGGGGTCGGATGTGAGAGAGGAGGGAGGTGGGGTGCGGGGTGATGTGTTCTCGGTCGGCAGCTGGGTGTTTAGGTTAGTGTTGCTGGGGGTAGGAAAATAGGTGAGGGGAAGGGGAGTGGAATAGGGATGACATTCCTTGGGAGTTGTTAATTTATTTATTTTCATGAGTGGTAGATTTTTTTTTAGTTGGTTTGTATTACTTCAGCTAGCTATATTTTAATTTTAATTTTTTTTTCGTTTAAATATATACTGCTGTTTATTTATTAAGTTTCTAGAGTGGGCTAGTTGCATATTGAGACCCTCTCTTCTGATAGCCCTGCAGATAGCCGTTGTGATCTTGTCGCTGAGATGGGGCATTTTAAGGAAGCAAGTATTAGTGGAGAAACCTCTTACATGTTTTCTCGTGTTCCAAAGGTGTTTAATGACAGTGCTGGGTTATCCGTTAGCCTCTAGGACCTGGTGGAACCGTTTTGTGCATTCTGTCTTGTTTTTTGGCTTGCTGCATTTGCTTTGGATGCGGGTTATCTCATTCCTAGCATATTTGATGATGACCTTAGTAGGGAGGGCAGACTTGTAGTGTATAAATATACTTCGGCTGGCTGGTTTTCGGTAGAATTTAGTAATGCTGGCCCCGTCATCTGATATTTTTAGGTTGAAGTCTAGGAGTGATAGGGATCCGTCATCGCTGGGGTATTCGATGGTGAATTCTATGTGTTGGTCAGAATCAGAGAAGATAGCGTAGATGTTCTCAGCGTCGGTGCGTGATGATGTGAGGATCAGAACATCAACATATCTCGAGAGGAATATGATAGAGTTGCACGTGTTGAGGGCTCGGCGTTCGAGTCTGTCCATGTATGAGATGGCCAATATTCCTGAGAGGCTGGAACCTATGGGCAGCATTGTAATTTGTCTGTATTTTTGGCGTTGGTAGGTGAAGTATGTGTTGTCTACTATTATAAGTAGGAGTTTGCGGATGTCTGAGGGAATCAGGCCGAAGCAGTGTAAGTTGTAGGAGGAGATGTGGTCGGTGATTAGGGCTACTGCTGAGGCTCTTAAGTGTGCAGCGTTGTTTATATGAGATGTTTTGTCTAACGCTTCCTTGTTCGTGTTTTATAGTGTCGAATATCCTTCTATGTAGGGAGTTGAGTAGCAAGATATCTGTTCACATTACACTTGAACATCTGCATGTCAGTACAGTTGGGAAAACAAAAACCCGGAAGCGAGTTCAAAAGTCTAGCAGTTCCGGGGGAAGAAACTATTATAGTAGACGGCCTTCTTATCTCTTCTGTGTAGGGGTGAGATTTATCTGCTTGATTGGTCTGTTGGAGGTATTTACGTCGAGGGGTGCAAGGTCTTGTAGTTCGTCGGAGCATTCACCATTAAAATACTTGTAGAACAGGCAGAGGGATGCAACATTTCGTCGATGGGACAGAGGCTGAAACTTAGATGACAGTCCACAACCTATCAGGTTGGCGACTCTCTTGTGAACTCTGCCCAAAATGAGAAGTAGCTAATTTTAATATACTGAGGGTCCGTAATGCTAACATGCCCTCGTTTTTTTTTATTTCGAATGAGAATGCCCCTTCGATTAAGTATCTATTCCCATATTAATAATATCATGATCTTATGTTCCCTTATCATATATATATATATATATATATATATATATATATATATATAATATTTTCTGGTTTGCCCTTTTCAGATGCTTGCAAAATTATATCTATACCTGACAATTCTTTTGTTGTTCTCAAAATCAAAGCAGACAACTGTTTTCACTTTACAAGTTTTTATTGTTCTTTATTTGGCATTAAGCAATTCTAACTTCCCAACCTGAAATGTAAGCTTTTCTTTGTTTTCGGTGATAATTACAATTCAGGTCATTTTTATAGGCCAGTAAAAAATCTGGCGTGTGCATACACCTTCGATTTTACCGGCGTCGCCCCGGCTCAATATCCACCATTCGAAACCCTCATTTACAAAAAAAAATATTTTATATTTTTTATCATTCCAATTTTTAAATATTTACATCAACAAAACAAATAAATTATTTAAAACAAGGCATTCCATATTTTCAAAAATAATACAAAATATCACATTAGTATTTTTTCCAATTGAATCGATGATTTTCTGTCTTTTTCTTTGTTTTTCTGTTTTCTGTTATACAGTTTTATCTTTTTTCCTCGTGTGTGTGTGTGTGTTCATCACAATTTCTATAACGGGTTTTAATTTAAAAACACACCAGTCTTTATATTTTACAGACAATAAAACAAGTCCAGTTTTTTAGGGGAGGTGGTTATTTTCGTACTTTGTTTGTTTCTGGAGATATCTCTGACGTATATTCATTAAGCATCAATAGTAACCGCGTTGCATTTGTTAAATTTATACCAGTTAAATAACATTTGATATCCGCAAGTTAATTTCTGTAATGTCTATCTTAGAATAGAGAATAATATAGAATCAGAATTTATAATCTTTACCCATCCTTAGCAATTCCCTTTCTCCGGATCCTTCCCTTTCTCCTGGTCTATCTGATTCCCTCTTTCTCAGTGCCACTCCTATTTATCTCCGTTTGAACCATAATACTATTGCTACATGAGGAGGGGACAGACCCCAGTAATTAAATAGATATGTTTGAAGATGATATTTGAAAAGGATAGAATCGAACCCAGTAAGCAAAGTTTAAACAGATAATGGATATTCAATTTAGGAATGCAGCGATTGTTCATTCTTTTAGAAATAACTGGATATTAAATATGTCAGTTAAAAGAATGGACAATACGAGGTTAGAAATAATGATTAACAAAATAGGTTAAAAACGATACAATTCAATTTAGGAATTTCTTTGTTTACCAAAGGCATGTGAATGCATGTTCAAAGCACACGTGTAATTTGAAACGTGAAGAAACCACACTGATGCCGGAAAATGGAATTCCCAATATATTGAGATGTGTTCGAGTCAGTTGAAAGACAGGTTAGGAGAGAGCAGGCAAGATCGACCAGAGGAGTCCGTCAGACTGGGAGCTGATGTCCGTTGGAGGCGAAGGAGGGAAAATGAGACCATGTAGCCATAAAAGCTTGAGTTTCTGGCATCATCTCATCCGGATGAAGAATAAACTTGTCTATAATATACACTCTTTCGTTCTCTATGCCCCCGCCAATATAGACACGAATAATATATATAAACACTCTGAAATATACATGCACACACGAATGACGGTTCTCAGTATGGAATGACTATTTAACGCTATCAATTTGCTCTGATAATGACGCAAATAGGAGACAACTTACATCTAAGTTATTTACCGAAATGCTATTTACCGTCATGAGTTTTTATTCCGTAATCAGATTAATATAATCAACAAAAAATTACGACCAAAGAACAAACAAATAATATACGACTTCGTCTACTATAAAGTTTTTTGTTCCATGTTGGACGGTTTCCCGATTTTCATTCGTCTTTTTAAATCTCGAATTTTATTATCGTCCTCCTTTTCCCTAATTAATACTCGATAACGTTATTGCTTTACCGCTGCATTCTTATTCATGCAAACTTCACATTCTTATAAGATGCAAACCCCATCGACGAGATTCGAGTGTATTGCTGATTTGACAAATGACGTTTTTAGCCATTTCATGGATATTTTTTTAGTTGGAACATTTGCTAAACAGGACAGACATTGTTCCTCAAAGAATTAGACTTCTGACATGTTAACTTTTCCTTCTCAAAGCTTGCTTACAACTTTCTGCGAATTTTTGATATTTTATATTTGCGTATTCCATTGACCAAATCACTGTCCAATCTTTCTCCCTATTCCACTGGCTTTGGGCAATTTCAGCAGTGTTAAATTTGGTGAAATCAATCGTTGCTTCACTAAAATCTTTCTTAATGTACTCTCTAACATATTTTTGGAGATATTTATGTATTTTAGATATAATTGAAAGTATGTTCTTACTTGTATTTAGTAATGTTTTTTCTTTTGTCAAGGGATAAGTTTTTAATTGAACCTCAAATACCGTTTCTTCCTCCTCCATTTTTCATACCTTGAATATGCGAAACAATGAAAAATAATTTTCGTCTCCTCAATAGATCACTTACTTGGTTATAATGTCTTTTCCTAGTAGTCTTTGTTTTATCTTGCCGGATTTCAGGACTAGAATTTGACTTGTCTGGTGGAGTGTCCAGCTTAGTGTTGTTACTTGTGGAAACATCACTAGAAGAAGGTGCACCGTTATTTTTCTCATATAACCCAGTAAATAGCAAAGCTAAAGGGATTTTTCTTTATTTTGGACGACGTCCTGCCAGTTTATTGATTTAGTTTTATTTTTTTTTATTTTCATTTAAATTTTAATATATGATCAAGGTTTACATAAATGACAATTGACAGTTTCTCCATACCAGAGTTCATGGTAGACCCCTATACCAAGAGACTGAAACCCGAGGTTGGTGTCTAGTACGCATTCAATTCCCCCCAGTATGAGTTCTAGTATGACTCACTAAATTTGATTTTTGAGAACAAGAATATCCACACACTTTACAAGAATGTGGCTTTTCCCTTGTGTGAGTTCTCATATGTTTAACTTAGGTTGATTTTTTAGAACAAGAATATCCACACACTTTACAAGAATGTGGCTTTTCCCTTGTGTGAGTTCTCATATGTTTAACTAAGGTTGATTTTTGAGAACAAGAATATCCACACACTTTACAAGAATGTGGTTTTTCTCTTTTTTTTTTATTTTTCTTCCTTTGAAGATTGTAATGCTGGGTATGGGGCAGCCAAACCAGCTGCCAACATTGCCCTCTTTTTTATTGAAACCAACCTAGAGCTTTTTTTAGTGTCCTCGCTGTTCCCTTAAGTGCAATTGTCTGAATCTCTTTTGCACTTGGTTCACCAGGAATATTAGTTAGGTAGGACTTCAGGTTCTTCTTCATAAGTCCTGTGGCACCTATGATAACTGGTATGATCGATATCCCCTTAGGTTCCAGTTTCTTTTCATATCATACATGAGACCTTGGTATTTGGTCTGTTTCTCTCTTTCAGCTCTGTTAAGACCGCCATCATTAGGAACACTCACTTCAATCAAGGTTGCAACTCTCTCTGACTTATTCCATATAACTATGTCAGGTTTCACAGCAGCATTTTCAAGGTAGGTGGCTGTAGGGATTACATGGTCGTAATGTATGGTATATAAATCATTACCAACTGTTTTTTCAGGTTGGTGTTCCCAGGACTTGCTGCTACACTGGATGTTTAATTTTTTACAGATGATCCAGTGGAGGTACTTGCATACTCCATCATGTCTCGCTGTATAGTAGCCGTCCCCTAGAAGAACTTTGCAACTTGATATCAGATGACCAATACTTTCCAATTCTGTGTGGCAGAATCTGCATTTATTGTCATTACTGATCCCTGCCATCTTCTTGAATGCATTGGTCATCAATCCCTGGTCTTGGGACGCGATTATGACCCTTTCCTGATCGTGGTGGAGGGATCCTCTTTTGAGCCAGTCCAAAGAACCTGTATAGTAGCCGTCCCCTAGAAGAACTTTGCAACTTGATATCAGAATACCAACACCAATGTTGATTTTTCAGTAAAAAAATATCCACACACTTCACAAATATGTGGCTTTTCCCCAGTGTGAGTTCTCATATGACTCAGTAAATCTGATTTTTCAGTAAACGAATATCCACACACTTTACAAGAATGTGGCTTTTCCCCAGTGTGAGTTTTCATATGTCTCACTAATTTTGATTTTTCAGTAAAAGAATATCCACACACTTTACAAGAATGTGGTTTTTCCCTTTTTTTTATTTATTTTACTTCAGTAAGTATTAAGAGATCAAGGGACTCCCTCCTGGAGCTAACAATTGATTCTGCTATGATTTAAATTTATATCTGAGGGCTCTTTTAAGAATAGATGCTGTTCCCTTTATGGCTGCTATTTGCTATTTTCACAGTGTGAGTTCCCATATGTCTCAGTAAATCTGATTTTTGAATAGACGAATATCCACACACTTCACAAGAATGTGGCTTTTCCCCAGTATGAGTTTTCATATGCTTCACTACGTTTGATTTTTCAGTAAAAGAATGTCCACACACTTTACAAGAATGTGGCTTTTCCCCAGTGTGAGTTCTCATATGTCTCACTAATTTTGATTTTTGAATAGACGAATATCCACACACTTCACAAGAATGTGGCTTTTCCCCAGTGTGTGTTCTCATATGTGTAACTAATGTTGATTTTTGAATAGACGAATAACCACACACTTCACAAGAATGTGGTTTTTCCCCAGTGTGTGTTCTCATATGTCTAACTAATGTTGATTTTTGAGAAAAAGAATATGCACACACTCTACAAGAATGTGGCTTTTCCCCAGTGTGAGTTCTCATATGCCTCACTAAATTTGATTTTTGAGTAAACGAATATCCACATACTTTACAAGAATGTGGGTTTTCCCCAGTGTGAGTTCTCATGTGTATCACTAATTTCGATTTTTCAGTAAAAGAATATCCACACACTTTACAAGAATGCGGTTTTTCTCCGGTGTGAGTTCTCATATGTCTTACTAAATGTGATTTATTAGTAAAGGAATATCCACACACTTCACAAGAATGTGGCTTTTCCCCAGTGTGAGTTCTCATATGTGTCACTAAATTTGATTTTTGAGTAAACGAATATCCACACACTTTACAAGAATGTGGCTTTCCCTTCATATGTATATTCATATTTAAACATAAATTGCTCCTGGTGCAAGATTATAACTTCCAAGTTATAAACAACATTTTAATCTGAGTTGTTGATGCAAGTTAGATTTTATACTAAAGAAATTTCAATTTGTATCACTTACTTTATTTGATAAGATATATGTCGTTGTGTAAAAGTTAAAATATTCTATTTTGTAAATTAGGAGATTCTTCTGAAATGTTAAATTCGATATCTTATGATTTATTAAAACATTAAACAAAAATTTCACAAATTGAATTATGTGTGATGTTCTTATCACTATTTGCTAAACAATCCAGATAAAATAACTCTTCACACATATCTTTCTAATAAAGTTGTGTGCAGACGTTTTCTGTTGACAGCTACGTAAAGATATAATTGTGTAAAGAATACTCTTTAAGGAGTAAGGTGATCCTTTAATATCCATTAAAACGTTCAAGCAGGAACATCTGTAAGTAAAAACAAATTAAATTAAATATTTTAATATCATTGTTTATTTTAATCGTACCAACAAAACAAGAAACATAACCTTATAAAACATTTCCAAATCACAAAAACTCTTAATTCACATTCATATTGTTGTAATATTTAATACTATTCATAGTATTTTGTAATAGATAAATGAATTATGCAATTAATAAAGTAAAATAAACAATAATAGTAAGAATTGTAGGAACAGTACCCATACAACTACCATAGTTGCTACTGATAATAATAAAAATATATTGCAAACAATAGAAATATTATAAGTTTATATTACAGGAAAATTGAATTTAAATACTCATTAAATTAAAGTTAATAATACAAATCAATATATAATCTAGTTACTTAGCAATGGATACTAATATGGTCTTTTAAAATAGCTTTCGTTTTAAGTCATATGTGTGGAAATATAACCGCTTATTTCTAATGTGTTTGATATTAAACTGAATATTTTCATAACATTACATATTTATTAATATTCATAATAATTTAATGCAACAGAATTAGGTTCTTATTTTTTGTACTTTTTTTAGAAATCAACAGTTTTTCATTCAACGAATTATTTTATCGAACGCTTGTGAATGCATTACTATAATTCCTATATTTTATTATCCCACTGATATAAACCGTTTTAATAATCGATTAGTGCAGTTTTATTTATTTATTTTAATAATCGATTAGTGCAGTTTTATTTTTTAATTAACGTCTGATAATACATATTAATATACCTTAAAAAGCTCTCGAAGCTGTAAATTGGTTACCTTACCTCCATTACAGAACTGATATTCTTAGTAGTTACTTTTTTAATTTTTATTAAAATAAGTATTTTTGTATTGCAATTTAAGAAATTATTTAATTCAACTTTTTTAGCATATTTTTGTTATTCATATATTTTTTGTTTCTTTATGATTTTTTATTCTGATTATTTTCACCTTCTGATAGTATAAATTATTAAAATGTATTAATGTTGAAAGTTTAGTATAAATTTAAATATGGCCTGTAAAATGAGTCTATTCAATTCATGCTCTACGAACTAAACGTCTTTCTTCTGCATATCAGTATGTCTTTAATGTTTTATATATAACATGTCTTACTGTCTTTAATGTTTTATATATAACAAGTCTTACTGTCTTTAATGTTTTATATATAACAAGTCTTACTGTCTTTAATGTTTTATATATAACAAGTCTTACTGTCTTTAATGTTTTATATATAACAAGTTTTACTGTCTTTAATGTTTTATATATAACAAGTCTTACTGTCTTTAATGTTTTATATATAACAAGTCTTACTGTCTTTTAAACCTTTTTATTTCGCTTTGAAGTTACGTTTCATTTACTTTTTTTACTGGATTTTGGATTTTTATGTCTGTTAAACGTTTCTAAGCAGCTTTTAAAATATATTTCCTTTTTGAACCAAGAAAAAGTGAACAGTTTCTTCTTTGATGAACTGATAAAAATGTCTGATAATTTGATTGGTTTATGCAATGAAACACGTGTAAGACGCAGTAATTTAAACAATATGAATGTGAATTAAATGCTTAATAAAGTTACATATGCTCTGAAAGTGTAAATCATTTTCATTGAGTTAAATAAACCGTTGCATTTTAAGATATGTTTATTGAATAAATACATTATAAACGTATATTGTTTTAAGGAAAATATGCATGTGCGCATGTGTGTGTGACAATCTTGATGTAATATTTTTCATTGTTATAATGAGAGAAATATATCTAGGTTTATTTCTGCCTTCCTAAAGCACATGCATATACTGTATATAAAATATTTAAATTTATCAAAATTATCGACTATTTCTTATAAAGGATTTATTTAATGCCGAAAACGTTACTAATTCGGTTCGAAAACCTACATTAAAATCTGTACATTTATTTTTTATTAGTTATTTTTTGTTTTCCGTATATATATTTATCAAATTTAAAGCATATTATTAACATTTATAGATTGTTTAAGGATATCCGTTTATCGCTAATTCATCTGAACATAGAAATTGTTGTTACTACGTGTTTAACTTATCAGTGAGTTAATATTTAATCTTTATGTGACGAATTCTAGCTGGACTTACCAGCCCATTTAACGTCATTTTAACTATTGGTTAAAACAAAATTGTTATTTAATAATCTGTTAATACACAATTTACATAGTAAGGATGTTACAAAGCCTGCTTAAAACTTGCTAGAAAATTACATAAGAGTATTCTATACGTAAACAAAGCTAAGATTACCATATGTATTCTAGCCAAATATGGCTTCGTGCAACTACCAAGACCATATTTGTCTTAGACTTCTAAAAAAGTTTCAGGTATACGCTCTGCACCAACATACTTACTCCCGACCAATCAGACAAACATCAAAATCCAACCATTCTCCTTTGTTGATGCTTGTAAGACTTCTATTATTTGAGAAAAAAAGTTTAAAAATGGGGTTGAATTGTTTTATTTTAAAATATTTGTCCATTCTTAATTCATCTGAACGTTAAAATTATTTGGAATCATAGACGTTTAACTTATAAGTGAGTTTAATGTTTTATATTTAAATATTAGTAAGACTAAATATTTAAATTATTATTAACATATAACAAACACTTAACCTAATTATATTATTTTGATTTTTTACTAAACATTTTATAACAATACAACTACCACATATAGATTAATATTTTCCTTGCTTGGGACAATTACATTTTCTATTTCTTCTCGTGTATTTCTCAATGTGTCAATCCTATTATTCCAAACCAATGAAGAAAAATATTTGTTCATCTCTAATTCAGCTTAACATATTTTTTAAAACATAATCACATGTAAGATCAGCACATTTAATAATAAATCTATGAAAATGGTTTTATGTTTAGAAAGTTAATTCTGTTTCCTATTTTTAAGGAATATAGTTTTAAGAGATTTTATAGTGAATTGTTATAGGCAATAAAAACGGACAGAGTAGAGCTCCACGTCTACAGCTTTGAAGTGAAAGGTACTGGAATAATATGATGTATTATAACGAGGTACCTGAACAGTGAATTAATTAACACTAGATAAACAAGTCAAACGAGCAGAAACTTGTCATTATTATTGATTTTTTTGTTGAATAAAATATTATTTCATATGATTATCATTATTATTGAACACCATTCATACATTCATATGATTATCATTATTTTTGAATAAATAAGATTTCATATGATTATCATTATTATTGAGTTTTTTATAGAATAAAATATTATTTCATATGATTATGATTATTATTGAGTTTTTTTATTGAATAAAATAAGATGTCATATGCTAATCATTATTATTTGTTTTTTTTAATTAAATATTATTTCATAGGATTATCATTATAATTGAGGTTTTCATTGAATTAAATAGTATTTCATATGATTATCATTATTATTGAGTTTTTATGATTATCATTATTATTGAGTTGTTTATTGAATTAAATATTATTTCATATGATTATCATTATTATAGGGGTTTTTATTGAATAAAATAAGATATATGATTATCATTATTATTGTATAAATAAGATTTCATATGATTATCATTATTATTGAGTTTTTTATTGAATTAAATATTTCATATGATCATCATTAAATTGAGTTTTTTATTGAATAAAATATTATTTCATGATTATAATATTATTGAGTTTTTATTGAATTAAATATTATTTCATATGATCATGATAATTATTGATTTTTTTATTTAATTAAATATTATTTCATATGATTATCATTATTATTGAGTTTTATTGAATTAAATATTATTTCATATAGTTATCATTATTATTGAGTTTTTATTGAATAAAATATTTCATATGATTATCATTATTATTGAGTTTTTATTGTATTAAATATTATTTCATATGATTATTTTTATTAATGAGTTTTTTTGTTTAATTACATATTATTTTATATGATCATCATTATTATTGAGTTTTTATTGAATTATGATTTTCATGATTTTTGAGTTTTTTATTGAATTAAATATTATTTCATTTGATTATATTATTTCATTATTATTGAGTTTTTTATTGAATTAAATATGATTTCACATAGTTTTCATTATTATTGATTTTTTTTATTGAATTCAATATGATTTCTTAGTATTATCATTATCTTTGAGTTTCTTATTGAATTAAATATTTCATATGATTATCAGTAATATTGAGTTTTTTATAGAATTAAATATTATTTCATATGATTTTCATTATTATTGAGATTTTTATTAAATTAAATATGATTTCATATGACTATCATTTGTTAACGACTTTAAAGTGTTTCTCCCTTTAACATCGAAAGTTTTTAAGTGCTATATTGAAAGATATGCTAATTCAACGAACCCATAGTATCCATATTGTCATTAAATATCATCTTTACTGTTTGTATAGCAGACTTTACCCGGACATTAAATTGTATTATGTGTAAGGAATGTGTAACAACTCACCTGCCAATCGATTGGCCTAAAAACGTTTGTGTGTTGTATCAATACTAATTCATATTCACATAATAATCAGACAATATATATCTCATCAGCAAGTTTATATTTAATCTTTAACTATTGATTAAAACAAAATATTTTTAATACACAATTCACATAGTAAGAGAGTCTCAAATATACGCTCTGCACAAACATACCTACTCTCGACCAATCGGACAAACATCAAAATCCAACCATTCTCCTTTGTTGATTGTAAGGCTTCTATTGTTTGAGACGAAACAAATTTAAAATTGGATTGAAATGTTTTATCTTAAAATATTTGTTCATTTTTTTATTCATCTAAACGTTAAAATAATTTGCAATCATAGACCTTTATATTAAGCGAATTTAATGTTTTATATTTAAATATTAGTAAGACAAATTTTGCATGTCGTTTATATTTTACGCATTTAACATGATAAACAATATGGTTACAATTTATTGTGGTAGAGAGGAAGTTGTATCGGTTTCAGTTTTCTTGTGTTTGTTGAGGGAGAATAAGAGCCAAGTGTCGTTAACTATTCTACAAATTCATGTAAAAATTTAATAAACAAAATATACTGAAAAAGTATCCTTATTGGCGTTTCAAAAACAACACACATTGCAACTGAAACATAATGAGATACTATGGATTATGGGCCATATCAGCAGAGGTTTTCCCTGTAAGTTGTGATGTGATATGTCTGTTTACATCACATTTAAGTTTAGCATGTCTATATAGTCAGGAAAACAGGGAACAGGGAGAGAATTACAAATGTTTTCATGAACTTTTTTTCTGTCATTGTTAAGTCAAAATTGAAAGGGAGAAACAAAAAAAACTCATATAAGTTTACAGCTTTGAATAGAAAGGTACTGGAATATGATGATGTATTATAATGAGTTACCTAAACAGAGAATTGATGAAAAGTAACACTAGATCAACAAGTCAAACGAGCACAAAATTAATTGTCGGCCATGGTTTGTGTTTTGATATTATTATTATTATTGAGTTTGTTATATTTAATTAAATATTATTTCCTATAATTATCATTACTATTGAGCTTTTATTGAATTAAGTAAAATTTTATATGATTATCATTATTGAGTTTGTTGTATTGAATTAAATAGGATTTCATATGATTATCATTAGTATTGAGTATCCATATTGTCATTAAATATCATCTTTACTGTTTGTATAGCAAACTTTACCCGGACATTTAATTGTATTATGTGTACGGAGTGTGTAACAACTCACCTGCCAAATCGATTGGCCTTAAAATGTTTATGTGTTGTATCAATAGTGATTCATCTTCACATAATAATCAGACAATATATATATTGTGCGGTTGTACTTCATTGTTAGGTGAGCATTGGATTAGATAGGCTTACCTAACATTTCTGAGCTGGCACTATCCATTTTGTGTGTGGTTTATAAGATGCAGACTTAATAGGTATGAAGTTATTTAATTAGAACTACAGCACAAGTTGTTCACAGGAGAGACTTTATAGAATTTTATGATCTCCACAGAATATATTCTTACAAAGTGCTGAAACCTTTTGGATTTAAATTTGTGACCCCAGCTTTTAAGAGTTTGTAAGAGTTGGTATTTTTTAAAAGTTTTTTTTACACAATAATTAATATATTTTTTTCAAATTAAAGAAAAGTTTTTAATTATTATATTTTTCAAAAGTTGTTTTTACACAATAATTAATATATTTTTTCAAGTTTAAGAAAAGTTTTAAATTATCATATTTTTTAAGTTTTATTTACACAATAATTAATATATTTTTTCAAGTTTAAGAAAAGGTTTTAATTATTATATTTTTCAAAAGTGGTTTTACACAATAATTAATATATTTTTTCAAGTTTAAGAAAAGTTTTAAATTATTATATTTTTTTGTCAGTGAAAATTTTATGTTTGAAATTTTATATACCTACGTTTGACTTATGTTATTTTACAAAAGAGTCCGCATTTATCAAGGCCCAGATGCCACTCGAGAATAAGGGTTAATAAGCATACAGTGGTCAATGGAACACTGTCGTCTTAATTGTAAATGGAAATTTGAAAAATTCGATTACTTAAAGGAAACGGCTCATTAAGAACATGCTTAGGTAGGACTTGAAAATGACGATATTATAGTCAACTGGCAAAGAGGCAAATGGAAGAGGTGTGCATTCTAAGGAAGAAACTTTGTTCATGGAATCTATGTTTATGTTCAGGCACAGATAAAGTGTGGGGGAAATTATTGATAATTTTTTTCAACTAGACGAGTGTTTCTCGTGAAAGTTTGGCGAGGGGGCTATAGACTGAAGCTCAGACGAGCATGTACCATGAAAATAATGATAAAGCAGAGACAGGCTGTGAGAAAGAGTTTGCAGGGAAGAGAAAATGGCATCACCCACTAGACTATGAAGTCTACTTTTAACTCTGCCAAGGCAGAGAACATGAGTTTGAATAGATACATCGAGATCATTGCCAAGACTGCTGCAAATGTGGGCTCTCTCTACCTTGCTAGAAAGTTAGTTACACTTGAAAATATCCTATACCTCTACCAAGCTAACATTCGCCCATGTATGGCGTATTGTTGTGACATTTGGGCTGGTGCATCAGCTACTAGTCTATCGCTCCTGGGCAGGGTTCAAAAGAGAGTCACCAACTTGATAGATCCTGAACTGTCATCTAAGCTTCATCCCCTGTCCCATCAACAAAATATTGCATCCATCCGCTTGTTTTACAAGTATTTTAATGGTATATGTTCTGATGAACTACAAGCTCTTGAACCCTCTTAATGAAAATACCCCCGACAAACCCGACAGGCAGCAAAGTCCCACCCCAACACAGTAGAAATCCCTAGATGTATGAAAACCTTCTATTCTAATAGTTTCTTCCCTAGAACTTCTAGACTAGGTGTGTCAGAAACTTTGTGAAAAATATTGAATAATTCCACCCTTGTCTTTCCAAGCTTATAACTACTCGAAAAATGTAATTAAACGCCTAATGTTTTCTTAATTAAAGGAGCAAGGACCGAGGTTTCAGTTAAAAAACAGAAACAAACAACGTGTTAAAAAAAAGGTTTTAAACTTCGGACTTCAAAGGTCAATTTCTAAAAAAACACTTTTTTTGTTTTAAAGTTGAATATATTATTTATCGATCTTTTATCTTCAATTTGTGATATATAACACTTTGATGAGTAAATTAATTATTTACTTTTTAATAGACATTTCAAAATAGGGGCGTGAATTAATTAGACCCCTGTCTTTCCAAGTTATAACTACTCGAAAAATGTAATTCAACCCCTATTTTTTTTTCAATTAAAGGAGCAAGGACCAAGGTTTCATTTAATAAAAAAAAACAACGTGGTTTAAAAAAGGGGTTTTAAACTTCGGATTTTACAGGTAAATTTCTAAAAAACACTACTTTTTTGTTTTAAATTTGGATATATTATTTATTGATCTTATCTCCAATTTGTGATATATATATAAACTTTGGTGAATAAATTAATTATTTACTTTTTAATAGACATTTCAAAATGGGAGTAGTGTGAATTAAAAAAAAACGTTTGTCTAAAATATTATATTCGGTTTATTGGAAAGAGCATAAAATTTCAATTGATCCTGAAAATATCGTAAAAATAGAATCAATAGAAAAATTTTGATAGATTTTTAAAGTTTAAAAATTGAAAAATACTGAACTCGTAAAATTCAATTGATTTCATTACTGTTTTTTTTAAATTAAAAATATTTCTATGACTTTTTATACAACTTTAATAATTTATTTTTGAAGTATAATCCATAAAGAAAATAAACAACCCACTTTTAAAAGAGAAACTACGAGTTTTTTTTAAAATATTTTATACAGGGTTTCGTGTTAGGGGTGTCAAAAATTCCTACAAAAATTCTGATACACCTACTGTAAACACACTCTTTGCTGCTCAACTCCCTACATAGTATCCCTGCAACTTTGGCACTTTGATGTAGGGGGCTACTATCAGGGACCTATGTGCCGTGTTTTGTATAATTAAAAAATAACGGGTAAAACCAAACAGGAGACCCATATAAAAAAGTAAATTTATTGGACTTAAGGAGTCGGAGTTTGATAAAAAAATTCCGACTCCGACTCCTAGTACTCTTAGAAATCCAAATCGAATCAAATTATTGTGTTTATGATAAACATTATGATTTAGCTACATAATAGATAATTGTTGACATAAAACTACATCTAAAAGAAACAAATAAAAAAATCTCTAAAAAAAACCCCGAAAAACTATACTGGTTGTGATTGTAAATATTTACAAATTATTTTGTTCTATATAAAGTTTCTGTTAATTAGTGATGCCCAATAAATGAAGGATCATTTTATGTAAACTTAAATAAAATTATCTTTATTCGAAAATCCCAAATATTGAATAAAATATCAAAATTCAAACAATTCTCTAGTGACATATTAGGTAAATGTTGACAGAAAAGTATTTGTAAAAATATTTTTAAAAAAGAATAAAAATATAAAAAAAAACATTTTGTGCTCAGTTGTCTGACAATTCGACAAACTTTGGATCAACTTATTTTGTTCATGGTAAACATTATTATTTTCTCAGAAATAACAAAAATAAATAAACTCATTTTTGATTAAAAAAATCCAAGTATCAGATTGAATCATCTATTATTAAAAAGATTAGGAAGGGGTGGGTGCTCATTTTCACTTGAATTTATGAAACAAAGGCGTCAGTATTAATTTTTTTTTTTCATTCTATTTTTCGGAATATTTTTAATGGCTTTTCAGACGTAATGGCAAACAAAAAATTTATTTTATTTAATTTTTTTTATTAAAACTATGTTGAATTCGATTGTAAACATTTATCAATTATTTTTTTCTTTATTAAGTTTCTATTATATGCTTATCTTATGTAAACGTAATAAAAAGAATCATTTTATGTAAACGAAATAAAAGAATCATTTTATGTAAACGTTTTATGTAAACGTAATAAAAGAATCATTTTATGTAAACGAAATAAAAGAATCATTTTATGTAAACGAAATAAAAGAATCATTTTATGTAAACAAAATAAAAGAATCATTTTATGTAAACGAAATAAATTAATCATTTTATGTAAACGAAATAAAAGAATCATTTTATGTAAACGAAATACAATAATAATTTTATGTAAACGAAATAAAAGAATCATTTCATGTAAACGAAATAAAAGAATCATTTTATGTAAACGTAATAAAAGAATCATTTTATGTAAACGTAATAAAAGAATCATTTTATGTAAACGAAATAAAAGAATCATTTTATGTAAACGAAATAAAAGAATCATTTTATGTAAACGAAATAAAAGAATCATTTTATGTAAACGTAATAAAAGAATCATTTTATGTAAACGAAATAAAATAATCATTTTATGTAAACGTAATAAAAGAATCATTTTATGTAAACGAGATAAAATAATCATTTTATGTAAACGTAATAAAAGAATCATTTTATGTAAACGAAATAAAAGAATCATTTTATGTAAACGAAATAAAAGAATCATTTTATGCAAATGAAATAAAAGAATCATTTTATGTAAACGAAATAAAAGAATCATTTCATGTAAACGAAATAAAAGAATCATTTTATGTAAACGTAATAAAAGAATCGTTTTATGTAAACAAAATAAAAGAATCATTTTATGTAGGCACCGCCAAAACTGGGGGGGCAGGTCAGTACTTTTTGACGGACCGTCTTTTTAAAAATCTACCAAAAATCAGGTAATTATCCGATCAATACGAAATTTTCAGCGATTATTAGGAGAAGAATGAACTTTATAACAGTGTACTTATTTTTCATAAACGATATATATATATATATATATATTTTTTTGCTTACAAAACCCCCCCTTGTTTTGAAGTGGGAACAAATATGCTTAAAATAATCATCTGAAACTGAAATCAACATATTGTGTTGTTGTAAGGGACAGAATTATAGATTCCAAAAAAAAAAAAAAAAAAATTGTTTGCATACCTTATTTTGACGTCTGAATATCAGAACTTCGATTGTGTTTAATTATCCCGCTTTTGAGTTTTGAAGTGTGAAATTCGGTGAATATGTTAAGTAAAATAATTAATTTAAGTTAAGCAAAACGAAAAAAAATTTTTTTTAATATTTATACGAAAAAAGCTATTTTAAAATTTTTGATAAATAAATTAACAATTTTTTTTTAGCGAGCCGAATAATGCATGACCATTATTAAACAGAGCATGCTTTGAATAATCGATACCAAAAAAAAAAATTCGATAAATATTGTGCCCTTTGTGTTAAAAATAGCATCATTTTTTTCGATCCCGTTTGAAAACGTTTGCCGCCTTTCGACTACGGTGGACCAAACGCGCTGAAATAATTTTTTTTTATTCTGCTTTAAATTGCCCCCCCCCCCCATTTTGGGGAGCCTGGCCCCCACACACATACACATTAAAAAGCAAACGCATACAAATGGTCACCCATCTGGTACTGGCCAGCCTCAGCTTAATAATACATTGAAATTTTCGTCACTGAAAAATAAGTTTTTTTGGCCTGTTTGGTCTTCCATAGTTTTCTCCTGATCAGACGCAAACGTAAACAGAGTCGCGAAATCGACGCGAAATCTGGTTAGCTATATGAATAAGTGGAATTATTTGAAATTCAGGTACTTATATTATAATATTTTTGCATATTCTCTTAGAAAATCATCGTAAATCTTAGTTAGACAATAAATAAATTAATTAATTATTTCAAAAACCCTTTTTTTTAAATATTTAAGTACGTTTTTTGTGCAAGACAAAAAATGTCAATTGTTAACTTTTTGGGAAAATTTAACATTTAAAATTGAATTAAAAATAGTAGAAAAAGTTTTACATTATTCTGTTTTCTATATGATAAAATTCAGGGTTTTATCTTTCTGGAAAAAAAAAGTTACTCAGAAATAATGGATTTTAATAAATGTAATTTCGTTTTAAAAAACAACAACAACTTGATTTTGCGGCCATTTTTGGCGGTGCCTAATTTTATGTAAACAAAATAAAAGAATCATTTTATGTAAACGTAATAAAAGAATTATTTTATGTAAACGAAATAAAAGAATCATTTTATGTAAACGTAATAAAAGAATCGTTTTATGTAAACGTAATAAAAGAATCATTTCATGTAAACGTAATAAAATAATAATTTTATGTAAACGTAATAAAAGAATCATTTTATGTAAACGAAATAAAAGAATCATTTAATGTAAACGAAATAAAAAAAATCATTTTATGTAAACGTAATAAAAGAATCATTTTATGTAAACGTAATAAAAGCATCCTTATTCCATTATTCCCAAACCTTAAACATTGAATATAGGTACGGGCAAAAATATGCGGAAAATGGAGGACAGTTTTGAAAGCAGGTTTATCATAATTTTTTGTAGGTTTCCGATTACTTTATGATTGTATTTGAAAGATTAATTTACAAAAGGGAAAAAAAATATTTGTACACGTGAAAAAGAAGTTATGAAAATGTTCTCACGGCGAGCTACCCAATTCAGCTAAATTTTGAAGTTAAATAAATTCATCGTAAAAAATCCTTTAAAAGATAAGTATAAGTTTTCTGGGTCTATTTCAAAGATAATTAGTAAAGTAAAGTCGTAAGATATTGAATTAAAATTAAAAAAAAAAAAAAACAAACACCTTGTTTGTACAAAACATAAATTAATTAGCCCCAAACTTGGATTTCAATAAAAAATAAACTTATTTTAATATTTAAGATTATTTTAAAGTTGTTGAATAATATTGTTGTCAAGTAAAAAAAAAATAAAGAAAGAAACTTACCTTCCATTCCAGAAATTTAATACGAAAAAAAAAAAACGTTTTTCTTTTGTGTCCAACAACGCAGAAAATTTGTTTGTTTGTTAGGATTTCTTAATATGATCTTTAGTAAATTGATACAAATTTTGTTTTGTGTGTCCAATTCATTAAGCAATTAAATATATGAAAATATAAAAGAATCAAAATTAAAAGACAAAAAACACGATTTAAACGTGAAATTATTATAAGAAGAAAAAATCAACTGCTTCAGAACAAAGAACTTATGTTCATCGTAAAACGGTGTAATCATTATTTTGTTCCTCGTGTAAAAGATTGAACATTTCATTATTATTTGGATTAGTCGAACTACTGTTTACATCCAAGATGAGAACAGTAATCCAAATAATCCAAATATCAAAAAATGCAAAACTGAATATTTCACATAAACAATTCAAAAGAAGGAATTGAACAAATAGCGAAGTCAATCAAATAACAAAAATTAGATTTGAACCAACAAGAAACAAAACAATGATTACATTATGAAATTGCGACTTATTTTTATCAGATTTGATTCCGTTAACTTTACGATGACCTTAACTTATAATTCCAGACTTACAAAATTCCCACTGTTTACATCTGGCTTTATTTGTCATGTTTTGCGCCCACCCATGTATTACCCCTTCCTTTGATAGAGAAGAAACGCAATGTTGTAAAATGTCCCGCATCCAAGGTGTGAATATGAGAAAAAAATCGATATTTAACAACATTCAGATCGCCGTGTAATTTGCTTGGACCCTACTTGTTTATTTAATTTATATATATATATATATATATATATATATATATATATATATATATATATATATATATATATATATATATATATATATATATATATATATATATATATATATATATATTGCAAGGGAAAGGTAACTCTTCTGAAAGTTATGTCCCTTTACTAGTAAACATTACAATTCTCCAATTCGGGTTGGAATGGATTGTTCTATCTATCCTTACTTTAAATAAAAATACAATAATAAACAAAGGGGTTTATTTACAAGGGAAGAGTTACTCGACATCTTGTCTTATTCTCTTCCTGTCTTTTTCCTTCTATCTCAGTCACGTCAGAGGGTCAATATATCTCTAGTTCATTTCATTTATGGAGGGATGTTAGGTTATTCCATTACATCAATATATATATATATATATATATATATATATATATATATATATATATATATATATATATATATATATATATATATTGGCTGTGTGTGTGTGTGTGTGTGTGTGTGTGTGTGTGTGTGTGTGTGTGTGTGTGTGTGTGTGTGTTTACAGAAAGCTTAGATTAGTTCAAGGTCTCTCCAACCAATACTCATCTGTTTTATAACGAGAAGTGGAAACATATATATATATATATATATATATATATATATATATATATATATATATATATATATATATATATATATATATATATACATAAGGAGTTCACGTTTAACTCTCGTTTTGTGAAATACACCCCCACCCCCACCCATATTTATCGGATGCGCCTTATTAAGTTTAAAGTCTAATTTCATTTTTTTTAAATATTAACTCTAATATTTATTTAAAAATTAACCTTTTAAATTTAAAATTTATCTCAATATCTAATTAAAATTCCATTTAATTATAGAAATGCATTTGAAAATTTCAAGGGCTGGGCGGTACTTGCCTTGCCTAAGGCATTTTTCTGCTATATTAATCTCGATATTATTGTATTCCTTTTTTTTAAATGGTTTTAAAGTGAAATAATTATAGAAATACATTTTACAAAGTAGGATTAACAAAAAATACAATTTAAATCCATATTTACAAAGCTAAAAAAATCAAATTTAGAAATCTTTAAAAAAAAGTGTAGTTAGTTTTTATTTAATTTTAAATTCTCCCCCAGTTTATATGTTTCTCAGCATTAGTTATAAATGTCTCTCAGCATCAGTTATAAATGTTTCTCCCAGAATATAAATGTCATTCCCGTTAAAAATGTTTCCCCCGTTATCTCTCATCCCGATATACACTCTGAGATATACACACGGTATATGCACACGCACTGATATATGTACACACGGTATATACACACACGCTGATATATGTACACACAGTATATACACACACAAACACACACACACACTGATGTACATAGATATGCACACACACTGATATATGTACATACGGTATATACAAACACACACTGATATATGCACACACGATACACACACACACACTGATATATGTACACACAGTATATATATATATACACACACACTGATATATGTACACACGGTATATACACACACTGATATATGTACACACGGTATATACACACACTGATATATGTACACTCGGTATATACACACACACTGATATATGTTAACACGGTATACACACACTGATATATGTACACACAGTATACACACACACACTAATACATGTACACACGATATATACATACACACACTGATATATGTACACACGGTATACACACACACACACTGATACATGTACACACGATATATACATACACACACTGATATATGTACACACTGCTACATAACACTATCTCTTGCCATCGCCTAGGCTTATTGAACATTCTCTAGTAAAACACGAATATTTCCAAATGAACATTTCTTAACTGAGAATTAATTAGCAGATTTATCATTATGTAAAATATTATTTGTTCAATTAGTGTTTATTACTTGATGGTAATTCAAAGCATCGTAGTAGATACGTGTATAGTACAGTATAGTATGTCTTTTGGTAATCAATCCAAGCAATGCTTAGATTTCTCCGCAGCTTCTTACAACGCACAGTGATTTTCTTTTTAATCAGCAACCGATTCTTGATGCCAAAACACTTCCTGCTTCATACTGTTGGTTATTTTATAATAGACGATGTAGACAAGAATGGTTCATAGATGAAGTATGCAACTAGGAAAGTGAAAACTTATATATTGTAGAGGCACAGCAGATTTATGTGGACTTGTTGTGGCATTATGTCTCAATATTATAGACTTTTTTCTTTGTTTGAATTTACCAGACTTAGTAAAAGATTATGCATGTTTCCCCAAAATATGGCTTTGTCAATTTTTAACTTTTACAACACTTTACTGGAAATTAACAATATTAACATAGTGTGAAAGTAATATAAACATAATGAATTTGCTACAGAAAATATATTGGTTCCATATGCTAATCAATACATGAGAAAGTATTAACAACTGCACTAAAACTGCCAACTATGTAATAATCTAAGATTTTCAAGGTTTTAAATACAACATATTGTGTAACAATGAATCTGCTGGTCAATAAGTGAGAAGATGTAAACAACCTGAGCTAAAACTTCCAACAAAACCAAGAGAACCACCTGTTCCTTTGAATACCTAAGAGAGAATGCTGGCTGTAAATACTTCGTAGTTAAAGAGTATATAACGAGTCAAATGATGAACCATAATGGTCCAAAAAGTACATCAGTCTCGAATGATGAGAGATAAGGTTCGGGGAGAATTAATCAACCGCCATAATAAAAGAAATCTCACTTAAAATAACTGCCATCTTTTGAAGACCTAGGATGCTATCTGGCGGATTATGAAACAAGGTTCAAGAAGATTATATCAGTCTTGGATGTTTAGAAATAAGTTTTAGTGAAAATATATGAAGCGTTTAATCAAATTCTCACATTGGAAATATCACTTAAAATATATAACGCGCCTTAATCAAATTTTCACATCTGAAATATCACTAAAAATATATAAAGCGCCTTATTACAAATACCCTCATAAGAAATATTACTTAAAATATATAAATATATAAAACGTAAGGAAGAGGTGGCTGGTCACTTTTAATGCATCTAAAACCAAGCTTCTATCTTTACATCATCAACGCTCTGATCTCATCTGGCATCAATTGAAATGGATGCCCTCGTCTTGGGAAGGCTCCATGTTTTGATAAGCGCCTGGGTTTGACCTTTACTCCTGATCTGAAATGGAACACGTACATTAAATCTGTTGCCAGGGTCGCTGGAAAATGATGAGATACTTTTACCGCTCCAGTAGATATCTCACTCCTGATGCAATTTTCTATCTATATAAAAGCCAAATACGTTCAAGGATGGAGTACTGCTGCCATATCTGAGCAGAAGCTGCGAAAAATAGTCTATTCTTCCTTGACAGAGTACAAAATAGACTTCGTAGCCTAGTGGGGGATGCCCTTTTCTCTTCCCTGCAACCTATATCTCACAGAAGGGACATTGCGAGCCTGTCGTTGTTTTATCCTTATTTCCATGGCAAGTGCTCGTATGAGCTCCAATCTAAGGTCCCCCTCGCCAATCTCTCATGAAAAACACCCGTCTAGCTGAAACTACTGTCAGTAATTTTCCCCACTATTTATCTGTTCCTAAATCCAAACGTAGATTCTATGAACAAAGCTTCTTTCTTAGAAGTGCACGCCCGTAGAACTCTCTTCCGTTTGCCTGTTTTCCACCTTACTACAACTTGGATGTCTTAAAGTCCAACATAAACAAATTCCTGATAAACCGCCCCCTTAAGTAAGGCACTTTATTAGATTTCCATTACTAGCGATTACTACGATATTTTTCCATTGAGTACTGTACACACAATAACCCTTATCCCCGAGTGGCCTCCAGGCCTTAAGAAATAGTGACTTCTATGAAAATAAGCGCCTTATTCAAATTCTCACATCGAAATATCACTTAAAATAAATGTAATCAATTACCTGACAAAAACTGTCGTCTAATGGATGTTGCATTACTGACCACCATGCTACATAAAAACCGGAAATATGCTGCCTTAACATAATATCATTTACCAATATACAATGTAATACAGATGTGTACTTAAGAGTAATTTCAATCTGTACTTAATATGAACAAAAGGTAAGTTATCCTTTAAAGAACCTATAGATATAAATTAATCTCGAGAATCAAATGGTACAGAAGGACTTGAAAACAAAGTAAACTATGACGGAAGAAATACACTTGTTGTGGTAGGGATAATTTTCCCAACGAAAAATTTTTTGAAATTATGCAGAATCCTTGCAAGTGTATCAGAACTTTTGTATATGAACTATACTATATATAGTGTTTTTGCCTTTTCAACTAATACATATTTGTTATCCACATAATAAAAGATTAAATATACATTTTATCATGAAATCTGTTTATATTTTTAGATATTGCTTAATCTGCGGGAGACAACCTTGTTAAAGACAAGTGTTCATCAATTTATTAATATTTACATTTTTTCCTTTATTTTTTCATAAACTCTGAATAAAATTAACATATGAACTTCATTAAATTTTGACATTAGTAAATTAACAATAAAATCATAGCGAACTGTTTACACCTGCTAAATTCGCTCTGCCGCCCAGGCATTCCAAAGATTCACATATTAAGTCCTTCATGAACTACTCTTGGTCTATACATGCATCGCCGACATCCTGATCGCAAGCTCCACACAAGTAGAACACCGAGTCTCCCAATCTTTACAATCCTTTTGATTAAAAATCAATGTTGCAAATTCAGTGGCAGTTCTTCAAAAGTGCAAGCAATCCAGGATTTTCCCGTACCCACTTCATTGTGTAAACTTTGTTATTACATTCCAGTTGTGAACTACTACCGCCAGTTCATAGCCAACTGTTCACATAACCTGTCCAAACTCAGAGACTGACTAGGTGTGTCAGAAATTTCGTGATAATAGTGAATAATTCCACCCCATCTTTCCAAGCTTATAACTCCTCGAAAAATGTAATTCAAGCCCTAATAAAGGAGCAAGGACCAAGGTTTCATTAAAAAAAAAAACAAAAAAAAACAACGTGTTTTTTAAAAAAAGGTTTTAAACTTCGGACTTTACAGGTAAATTTCTAAAAAACAGTTCTTTTTTTATTTTAAATTTTAATATATAATTTATTGACCTTTTCTCTTGAATTTATGATATATAAGACTTTGGTACATAAATTAATTATTTATTTTTAATAGACATTTCAAAATGGGAGGCGTGAATTATTCGACCCCCTGTCTTTCCAAACTTATAACTCCTCGAAAAATGTAATTCAAGCCCTAATTATTTTTCAATTAAAGGAGCAATGACCAAGGTTCCATTTAAAAAAGAAAAAAAAGAAAAAACAAATAACGTGGTTAAAAAAAAGGTTTTAAACTTTAAACTTTACATGTAAAATTCTAAAAAACACTACATGTTTTTTGTTTTAAATTTGAATATATTATTTATTGACCTTTTCTCTTAAATTTGTGAGTAAATTAATTATTTACTTTTCGGTGAGTAAATTAATTATTTACTTTTTAATAGAAACTTGAAAATGGGGGGGGGGGCGTGAATTAAAAAAAACGTTTGTCTAAAATATTATATTCGGTTTATTGGAAAGAACATAAAATTTCACATTGACCCTGAAAATATCGTAAAAATAGAATCAATAGAAAAATTTTGATAGATTTTTAAAGTTTAAAAATTGAAAAATATTGAGTTCGGAAAATTCATTACTGTTTAAAAAAAATTCTATTACTTTTAAAACAACTTTAATAGTTTATTTTGGAAGTATAATCCATAAAGAAAATAAATAACCCACTTTTAACAGAGACATTACGAGATTTTTTTGTATTTTATTCGCAGTTTCGTGTTAGGGGTGTCAAAAATTCCTACAAAAATTCTGATACACCTAGAGACTGACTCTCTCACGAAACCTCACATCTTTTCACGCATCCAAAATTGCTCTGGTGAATTTCACAAAGACATTTTACCTTTATCCTGACCCGACAGCTTCTGTGACCTCAAAGCTAAATCTTTCTTTCTACAGATGCTTCTAGTGTAGCTGTTGGTGCCGTACTCAACCAGGTGATAAATGTTCAAACAGGACCACTGTCTTTCTTTTATGTTAAGCTGAGCCCAATACAGCATTTTCGGTCCAGAACAAATCACCATGTATTTATCAGTAAAGTATTTTTGTTTTATGTTGGAAGGGAGACAGTTCACAATTTTTTCCGACAACAAACCTCTGATCGCTTACCTTACATCTTCCACCCCTAGAAAACATACACCCAAAGAATTGTGACGCAATATCCTGCTGACAGTCAATATTTACCAGGAAAAACGAATAATGTAACTGACACCCTTTCCCGCTTCTGTGACCTCAACAGTTTTGACAAACATCTGGATTAAGATGATATCGCGACTGAACAGGAATGACACACGTCATTGACAGACTTCATGTGAAAATCAAACATTTTTTTTCAGAAAGCTAATCTGGTGCGAGATGTCTGTTGCATGAAAAACCCTACTTACCTCCTTCTTGTTGTAAGAAAGTATTTCGACACTTTCAGGACTTGACACAACCCAGCAAGCAGGCAACAGTCAAGCTTATCACAGCTCATTTTCTTTTGGGCCTAGCATGACTGGTAATATACGTCGATGAAGTGAGGCACGTATTTCACGCAAAACTACAAAAGTTCATCGTAATATAAACTCTACCCCAGGCAGCTTCTCTGTATCTGACGCACGTTTCTCCCTTGATCACCTGGACATTGTTGGACCACTGCGACCTTCTGATATCGTCATCGCCACATGCTCACCATGGTAGACTCTTTTACACGTTCGCCAGTAGCAATTTCTTTGTATGACATTTCAACAGACGTCATAGCCAACGCATTTGTAGAGAACTTGATCTCTAACTTTGGTGTACCAAGACTGTTACCACTGACAAATGTTCCCAGTTTACATCACAAACCTTCCGAGACCTTTGCCAATCCTTCAAACCTTTAAAGTTTCTCACATAGCAACAACCGCCTATCATCCTTCTGCTAACGGGATGGTAAAGAGCTTTCACCATCGACTTACAGCTGCATTAACAACTTAGACCAAACTGCATTGCTGGAGCAAACACGTGCCGCTCATGCGCAAAATAAGGTCATCAGGCAGAAAAAATTTGAAACCCCCCCAATCCTCTACCTATATAAAAGTCAGGTACATCCAATGATGGAGTACTGCTGCCACATCTAGGCAGGAGCTGTTAGAAGCAGCTTATCCTGCCTTGACAGAGTTCAAAATAAACTTCGTAGCTTAGTGGGAGATGCCCTTTTCTCTTCCCTGCAACCTGTTTCCTACAGAATAGACATTGCAAGACTGCTTTATCGTTATTTTCATGGCAAGTGATCATGTGAGCTTCAATCTATGGTCCCTCACCAAACTTTCACGAAAAACACTCGTGTAGCAAAACCCACTATCAATAATTTCCTACACTCTTTATCTGTGCCTAAACCTAAATGTGCATTCCATGAACAAAGATTTTTTCTTAGAACTGCACGCCCGTGGAACTCTTTTCTGCTTGGCTGCTTTCCAGCTGACTACAATCTGTAAACAAGTTTTTGATAAGCCGTCCCCCCTAAGTAGTTCAATTTATAAAATTCCTACCATTTATGTTTACTACGCTATAATCACATTGACTAATGTATACCCATTAGCCATTATCCTCAAGTGGCCTCCGGGCCTTGATAAGTGGTGATTTCTGTGTAAAAAATACTTGAATATTTCTCAATAAAAGATATTCTAATAAAATATTTAATAACATAATCTGTTATTGTCTGTTCAAATATTTTTTTTCATATTTGTAAACAAGTTGATCATGCAAAAAGTAAGGGAAGACAATTAACAATTGATTTGTTTTATTTATTTATTATAAGAAAATAAAAGGAAAAAATATATTTAACCACCACCTATTAATATTAAAGAAAACATTTTACTTTAAACATCTTGACATTAACATATGTAGACATAATTCATTAATCATTATTTCAGTTATAAATATCTGACCTGAATCACTTCCCTTGTTCTCATTTCAATTTTCATCTAAGAAAGGTGGTTCGACTGTACATATTAGTAGGCCATAGGACAGGTAAAAGCATGCATTGTAATATACTGGTGTATATACTTATATAGATAACGTGCATACGTGTTCATGTAAGTTTATCTCTTTTATGTAAGTGAACTCGATTACGTTTGCCAGAGTGTCGCATTGTTGCTATATGCTTTCTATAAAGTCACGTGGCTGTGTAGTGGAACTGGATTAGGCTTCAAAGAATGTGGCATTGATTAAATATATATATATATATATATATATATATATATATATATATATATATATATATATAGTATAATAATATAAAGTCACATTGCTCTCCTGGTGTATACATTAAGCATATTTTTCAGTTATTATATCTGAAATAATGCTTGAAGCGACCTTAATCATCTGTCTTGTTCTCATTTCAATGAGCTGTAAGAAAGGTGCTCTCTAATGTGATATGTTCGACTGTACATATTAGTAAGCCATGGGACAGATAAGAAAGCATGTGATGTAGTATACTAGTTCATATATACATATACATAACGTGCATATGTACGTGTCAGGTTGTATTGTGTCTATGTAACCGTGTTCATGTAAAATTATCTATTAATGTATGTATAATGTTTTCTTTTCATTTTTTGTTAGTATACAGTCTCTGTGGTTTTCCCTGTGTGTGGAGATACACACATAAACATTGTTTACAACCGGAACAAGAACCGTATGCGAGACAGTTCTGTTAACATAACGAATAGACATCTTTGCATTGCACATCACACAAAAGGGAAACATACCTTATCCCATTGACCTTCGCTCTCTTGGTGGTTTTTATCTTACAAGAAATACATCTTCTTCTGAACAAAACACTATAACACAAATATATACTGTTATATACTTTTATTCCATGTCTGTGACTTTTCACTCAGTTGAACCCAATTATAGTCTTTGTGATTATTTATTTACTAATATTATATTCTCTTTTTCTCTTTATTATGACAATATTCATTTAGAATTGTTGCATCAATCATGAGTCATTTCAAATGTGTTACATGTAATGTTGTCTTGTTTGAAGTTCTCATGTAAATAAATGCAAATTCTTAGAAGAAAAAGGCACACATTTCACAAGAATGTGGCTTTTTATCTTATCTTTGTTTTTGTTGGGACCAGAGCCTTCCACCAGATGCCAAACATTCTCCAATTATTTTAGTGACTCAAATTGAAAGATATTTTTATGATTCAACCGTCTATTGTGGTGCAATTGTATTTATCTTTTACTTAATTCACCGATAGTTTTTTATTTCTTTTTCAGTAGCCTGGTTGCTCCTATAATGAGTGGAATGACAGATCTTTTGATTCCAGTTTCTTTTCATGTCGTACATAAGTCCTTGGTATTTTGTTATTTTCTTCCTCTCAGCTCTGTTCAGGCCAGCATCATTAAGGACGCTTACTTTAACTTGAGTTGCTACTTTCTCCCTCTTGTCCCATATCAATAGGTTCGGCTTAATATCCCGTTTTCTATGTATGTAGATGTTGGAATTTCGTAGTCATAATGGATGGTGTATAACTTATTACCAACTGTTGTTTCTGGCACATGTTCCCAAGACTTTCTAATACATGGAATATTCAAGATTTTACAATTGAGTTATTTACACACTACATTATGTAATATTGTATAATAGTCGTTCCCCAACAATTAGATGTCAAGAAGCTAACATTCTCTACTTCTGTGTGGCAGACTCAGCAATTGTTTGTTATTGCTGAGTGAGTTCTCACGTGTCTCACAAAATTTGTTTGTTATTGTCTTCAGGGAGGTCAGAATTCTTGATTGTCTCTTGTAGGATCTCATTCAACGTTCTGCTCCATTTTTCAAACTTTGAATTATGGTAACAATATAATAATACCTTCTTTTGTGCAACTGTCCAGTGTTGGGTTTTTAGGCCTCTTCTGTTTCCTTTTCTTTGTTTGTATTTCTTTTTCACTTGGTTCACCGAGTATGTTCGCCAAATAGTTTTTGAAATTCTTTTTCAATAGCCTGGTTGTTCCTATAATGAGTGGAATGACAGATCTTTTGATTCCAGTTTCTTTTCATGTCGTACATAAGTCCTTAATATTTTGCTGTTTTCTTCCTATCAGCTCTGTTCAGGCCAGCATCATTAGGGACGCTTACTTTAACTTGAGTTGTTACTTTCTCCCTCTTGTCCCATATCAACATGTCCGGCTTAATATCCCGTTTTCTATGTATGTAGATGTAGGAATTTTGTAGTCATAATGGATGGTGTATGACTTATTACCAACTGTTGTTTCTGGTACATGTTCCCAAGACTTGCTAATACATGGAATATTCAAGATTTTACAGTGGAGTTATTTACACATTACATTATGTAACATTGTATAATAGTCGTTACCAATATGACATTACAATTAGATGTCAAGAAGCTAACATTCTCTACTTCTGTGTGGTGGAATCAGCAATTGTTGTTATTGCTGAGTGAGTTCTCATGTGTCTCACTAAATTTGATTTTTTAGAACAAGAATATCCACACACTTCACAAGTATGTGGCTTTTCCCCAGTGTGAGTTATCTTATGTCTGACTAAGCTTGATTTTGTAGTAAAAGAATATCCACACACTTCACAAGTATGTGGCTTTTCCCCAGTGTGAGTTATCTTATGGGTTACTAAGCTTGATTTTGTAGTAAAAGAAGATCCACACACGTCAAAAGTATGTGGCTTTTCCCCAGTGTGAGTTCTCATATGTGTAACTAAGACTGATTTTTTAGTAAAAGAAGATCCACATATTTCACAAGTATGTGGTTTTTCCCCAGTGTGAGTTCTCATATGTCTGACTAACCCTGATTTATAAGCAAAAGAACACCCACACACTTCACAAGTATGTGGCTTTTCCCCAGTGTGAGTTATCTTATGCCTGACTAAGCTTGATTTTGTAGTAAAAGAAGATCTACACACTTCACAAGTATATGTTTTTTCACCAGTGTGATTTATCTTATGGGTGACTAATCTTGATTTTGTAGTAAAAGAACATCCACACACTTCACAGGTATGTGGCTTTTCCCCAGTGTGAGTTCTCATATGTCTGACTAACCCTGATTTATGGGCAAAAGAACATCCACACACTTCGCAAGCATGTGGCTTTTCCCCAGTGTGAGTTATCTTATGCCTGACTAAGCTTGACTTTTTACAAAAAGAAGATCCGCATACTTCACAGGTATGTGGCTTTTCCCCAGTGTGAGTTGTCATACGCATGACTAAGTTTGATTTTGTAGCAAAGGAACATCCACACACTTCGCAAATATGTGGTTTTTCACCAGTGTGGGTTCTCATATGGATGAATAAGCTTGAATATTGAGAACAAGAATATCCACACACTTCACAAGTATGTGGCTTTTCACCAGTGTGAGTTCTCTCATGTGTCAGTAAAGTTGATTTTCGAGAAAAAGAAGATCCGCACACTTCACAAGTATGTGGCTTTTCCCCAGTGTGAGTTCTCATATGCATGACTAAGTTTGATTTTTGAGAAAAAGAACGTCCACACACTTCGCAAATATGTGGCTTTTTCCCAGTGTGAGTTTTCATATGCATGACTAAGTGTGATTTTTGAGAAAAAAAAGATCCACACACTTTGCAAACATGTGGCTTTTCCCCAGTGTGAGTTCGCATATGGATCACTAAGAAGGATTTTTCAGAACAAGAATATCCACACACTTCACAGGTATGTGGCTTTTTCCCAGTGTGAGTTCTCATTTGTGATACTAAATCGGATTTTTTAGTACAATAATATCCACACACTTCACAAGTATTGTTAGAGAACATGTCGCCTGTTATTGTAAGTAAAAATGAGACAGGATAGTCCGAGAATTCGAACCTGGGAAGCTATGTTTGGAATTAAGATTCAGGAGAATTCTTATCGAGAGTTTAAAATAAATAAGCAGATGTTTGGTTAAAAGAGATTCGTTGTTTACTAATGTCATTGAAAAAGGAATTTGATGATTAAGTCTGCTTATTTTAAAAGGAATTTTAAACGAAATATGAAAAATGTTATAACATATTTGAAAGTTGGTTAGGCCGAAATAGGTTAGAGAACTCTTGTTGTAGACATGTGAACAGTGTGTTTTAGACAACGTGAGCACGTCGTTTTGTCATGCAATGACGTCATGGCTAAGAGATGAGTTGTCGGTATAGTTAGAGTTTTAGTGAGACAGAGTTAGAGAGAGTCGAGTCAGTGCCGTGTCAGAGGTCGGATTTGGTCGGACAGACAGAGCTGACATCCACCTTGGGAAGCAAAGGTTTAGAAGAATGAACTCATGTAAGATGTTGAACTCATTGATGCAAAACCATTGACCAATCGAAGAAATTTAGGATGTCATCATATTTTGTAACAGCTGTCTTGTGTTGGTTCATTCAACAAAGGTATTTATAACAACTTGTGTTCAACTCATGTGTATAAGATTCATATAAGTAATGTGTCTATCATCTTAAGAATGTTTCTCCCGTCATCTATTATAAGTAATGACTGCTTCCTTCTTTATGATAAAAGAACTGATAATCATCATCTCAAAAACATTTGTGTTAAAGAAATATGTTTATAGAAACACTCCCAGAACTGTCAGAACTGTATAAATGTCGATATCTCTTCTATCTTTATATCTATCTCCCTCTCATTGTGTATTACATGTTCCCGGCTCTATATTAAAATGTACCCTGACTCTATCTCACTAATATGAACACTCTAAAATGAAAACGCAACAACAAATATATAATTTGTCATCTATATTAAAATTAATACATAACAGTATGTGGCTTGTTACTCTAGTGTGAGTTCTTATATGTATGATTAAGCCTGATTGATTAGAAAAAGAACTGTGTGGCTTTTTCCCAGTGTGAGTTATCTTATTTCTGGCTAAGCTTGATTTTTGAAAACAAGAATATCCACACACTTAACATGTGGCTTTTCACCAGTATGAGTTATGTTAGACTAAGATATGAGAAAAAGAACACCCACCCACTTCACAAGTATATGGCTTTTCCCCAGTGTGAGTTCGTATATGTATTAATAAGCTTGATTTTTCAGAACAAGAATATCCACACACTTCACAAGGACTTTTAAGGACTTATCTTATGTTAAACTAAGACTGATTTACTTGAAAAAGAAGATTCACACATTTCACAGATATGTGGTGTTTCCTCACTGTCAGTTCTTATATGTTTCACTAAAATTGATTTTTCAGAACGGGAATATCCACACACTACACACAAATGGCACTTTTCCCCAGTGCGAGTTCTCATATGCATGACTAAGTATTTATTTTGTAGAACGAGAATATTCACACACTTCACAAGTATATGGCTTTTAAGGAGTGTGAAGTTTAATATGCATTACTGTGATTTTTAAGAAGTATATTCACGCACTTAACAATTATGTGGCTTTTCCCTTTTTTAGTTTTCATCCTTTGAAGATTGTAACGCTGAGTATGGGGGTCTAAAACACCTGCCAATATTGTTCTGTTTTTACTGAAACCAACCGAGAGCTCTTTTTAGTATTCTCGTTGTTTCCTTAAGTGCAATTATTAATTTGTTAAACTTGAAGATAATAAGCTTATCAGATAATTATTAATTTGTTAAACTTGAAGATAATAAGCTTATCAGATAATTATAAATTTGTTAAACTTGAAGATAATAAGCTTATCAGATAATTATTAATTTGTTAAACTTGAAGATAATAAGCTTATCAGATAATTATAAATTTGTTAAACTTGAAGATAATAAGCTTATCAGATAATTATTAATTTGTTAAACTTGAAGATAATAAGCTTATCAGATAATTATTAATTTGTTAAACTTGAAGATAATATGTTTATCAGATCATTATTAATTTGTTAAACTTGAAGATAATAAGCTTATCAGATAATTATTAATTTGTTAAACTTGAAGATAATAAGCTTATCAGATACCTTAAGTGCAATTATTAATTTGTTAAACTTGAAGATAATAAGCTTATCAGATACCTTTAGTGCAATTATAAATTTGTTAAACTTGAAGATAATAAGCTTATCAGATAATTATAAATTTGTTAAACTTGAAGATAATAAGCTTATCAGATAATTATAAATTTGTTAAACTTGAAGATAATAAGCTTATCAGATAATTATTAATTTGTTAAACTTGAAGATAATAAGCTTATCAGATAATTATTAATTTGTTAAACTTGAAGATAATAAGCTTATCAGATAATTATTAATTTGTTAAACTTGAAGATAATAAGCTTATCAGATAATTATAAATTTGTTAAACTTGAAGATAATAAGCTTATCAGATAATTATTAATTTGTTAAACTTGAAGATAATAAGCTTATCAGATAATTATTTATTTGATTAAACTTGAAGATAATAAGCTTATCAGATAATTATAAATTTGTTAAACTTGAAGATAATAAGCTTATCAGATAATTATAAATTTGTTAAACTTGAAGATAATAAGCTTATCAGATAATTATTAATTTGTTAAACTTGAAGATAATAAGCTTATCAGATAATTATTAATTTGTTAAACTTGAAGATAATAAGCTTATCAGATAATTATTGATTTGTTAAACTTGAAGATAATAAGCTTATCAGATAATTATAAATTTGTTAAACTTGAAGATAATAAGCTTATCAGATAATTATTAATTTGTTAAACTTGAAGATAATAAGCTTATCAGATAATTATTAATTTGTTAAACTTGAAGATAATAAGCTTGTCAGATAATTATAAATTTGTTAAACTTGAAGATAATAAGCTTATCAGATAATTATTAATTTGTTAAACTTGAAGATAATAAGCTTATCAGATAATTATTAATTTGTTAAACTTGAAGATAATAAGCTTATCAGATAATTATTAATTTGTTAAACTTGAAGATAATAAGCTTATCAGATAATTATTAATTTGTTAAACTTGAAGATAATAAGCTTATCAGATAATTATTAATTTGTTAAACTTGAAGATAATAAGCTTATCAGATACCTTAAGTGCAATTATTAATTTGTTAAACTTGAAGATAATAAGCTTATCAGATACCTTAAGTGCAATTATAAATTTGTTAAACTTGAAGATAATAAGCTTATCAGATAATTATAAATTTGTTAAACTTGAAGATAATAAGCTTATCAGATAATTATAAATTTGTTAAACTTGAAGATAATAAGCTTATCAGATAATTATTAATTTGTTAAACTTGAAGATAATAAGCTTATCAGATAATTATTAATTTGTTAAACTTGAAGATAATAAGCTTATCAGATAATTATTAATTTGTTAAACTTGAAGATAATAAGCTTATCAGATAATTATAAATTAGTTAAACTTGAAGATAATAAGCTTATCAGATAATTATTAATTTGTTAAACTTGAAGATAATAAGCTTATCAGATAATTATTAATTTGTTAAACTTGAAGAGAATAAGCTTATCAGATAATTATTAATTTGTTAAACTGTAAGATAATAAGCTTATCAGATACCTTAAGTGCAATTATTAATTTGTTAAACTTGAAGATAATAAGCTTATCAGATACCTTAAGTGCAATTATAAATTTGTTAAACTTGAAGATAATAAGCTTATCAGATAATTATAAATTTGTTAAACTTGAAGATAATAAGCTTATCAGATAATTATAAATTTGTTAAACTGTAAGATAATAAGCTTATCAGATAATTATTAATTTGTTAAACTTGAAGATAATAAGCTTATCAGATAATTATAAATTTGTTAAACTTGAAGATAATAAGCTTATCAGATAATTATTAATTTGTTAAACTTGAAGATAATAAGCTTATCAGATAATTATTAATTTGTTAAACTTGAAGATAATAAGCTTATCAGATAATTATAAATTTGTTAAACTTGAAGATAATAAGCTTATAAGATAATTATTAATTTGTTAAACTTGAAGATAATAAGCTTATCAGATAATTATTAATTTGTTAAACTTGAAGATAATAAGCTTATCAGATAATTATAATGAACTCATTGATGCAAAACCATTGACCAATCGAAGAAATTTAGGATGTCATCATATTTTGTAACAGCTGTCTTGTGTTGGTTCATTCAACAAAGGTATTTATAACAACTTGTGTTCAACTCATGTGTATAAGATTCATATAAGTAATGTGTCTATCATCTTAAGAATGTTTCTCCCGTCATCTATTATAAGTAATGACTGCTTCCTTCTTTATGATAAAAGAACTGATAATCATCATCTCAAAAACATTTGTGTTAAAGAAATATGTTTATAGAAACACTCCCAGAACTGTCAGAACTGTATAAATGTCGATATCTCTTCTATCTTTATATCTATCTCCCTCTCATTGTGTATTACATGTTCCCGGCTCTATATTAAAATGTACCCTGACTCTATCTCACTAATATGAACACTCTAAAATGAAAACGCAACAACAAATATATAATTTGTCATCTATATTAAAATTAATACATAACAGTATGTGGCTTGTTACTCTAGTGTGAGTTCTTATATGTATGATTAAGCCTGATTGATTAGAAAAAGAACTGTGTGGCTTTTTCCCAGTGTGAGTTATCTTATTTCTGGCTAAGCTTGATTTTTGAAAACAAGAATATCCACACACTTAACATGTGGCTTTTCACCAGTATGAGTTATGTTAGACTAAGATATGAGAAAAAGAACACCCACCCACTTCACAAGTATATGGCTTTTCCCCAGTGTGAGTTCGTATATGTATTAATAAGCTTGATTTTTCAGAACAAGAATATCCACACACTTCACAAGGACTTTTAAGGACTTATCTTATGTTAAACTAAGACTGATTTACTTGAAAAAGAAGATTCACACATTTCACAGATATGTGGTGTTTCCTCACTGTCAGTTCTTATATGTTTCACTAAAATTGATTTTTCAGAACGGGAATATCCACACACTACACACAAATGGCACTTTTCCCCAGTGCGAGTTCTCATATGCATGACTAAGTATTTATTTTGTAGAACGAGAATATTCACACACTTCACAAGTATATGGCTTTTAAGGAGTGTGAAGTTTAATATGCATTACTGTGATTTTTAAGAAGTATATTCACGCACTTAACAATTATGTGGCTTTTCCCTTTTTTAGTTTTCATCCTTTGAAGATTGTAACGCTGAGTATGGGGGTCTAAAACACCTGCCAATATTGTTCTGTTTTTACTGAAACCAACCGAGAGCTCTTTTTAGTATTCTCGTTGTTTCCTTAAGTGCAATTATTAATTTGTTAAACTTGAAGATAATAAGCTTATCAGATAATTATTAATTTGTTAAACTTGAAGATAATAAGCTTATCAGATAATTATAAATTTGTTAAACTTGAAGATAATAAGCTTATCAGATAATTATTAATTTGTTAAACTTGAAGATAATAAGCTTATCAGATAATTATAAATTTGTTAAACTTGAAGATAATAAGCTTATCAGATAATTATTAATTTGTTAAACTTGAAGATAATAAGCTTATCAGATAATTATTAATTTGTTAAACTTGAAGATAATATGTTTATCAGATCATTATTAATTTGTTAAACTTGAAGATAATAAGCTTATCAGATAATTATTAATTTGTTAAACTTGAAGATAATAAGCTTATCAGATACCTTAAGTGCAATTATTAATTTGTTAAACTTGAAGATAATAAGCTTATCAGATACCTTTAGTGCAATTATAAATTTGTTAAACTTGAAGATAATAAGCTTATCAGATAATTATAAATTTGTTAAACTTGAAGATAATAAGCTTATCAGATAATTATAAATTTGTTAAACTTGAAGATAATAAGCTTATCAGATAATTATTAATTTGTTAAACTTGAAGATAATAAGCTTATCAGATAATTATTAATTTGTTAAACTTGAAGATAATAAGCTTATCAGATAATTATTAATTTGTTAAACTTGAAGATAATAAGCTTATCAGATAATTATAAATTTGTTAAACTTGAAGATAATAAGCTTATCAGATAATTATTAATTTGTTAAACTTGAAGATAATAAGCTTATCAGATAATTATTTATTTGATTAAACTTGAAGATAATAAGCTTATCAGATAATTATAAATTTGTTAAACTTGAAGATAATAAGCTTATCAGATAATTATAAATTTGTTAAACTTGAAGATAATAAGCTTATCAGATAATTATTAATTTGTTAAACTTGAAGATAATAAGCTTATCAGATAATTATTAATTTGTTAAACTTGAAGATAATAAGCTTATCAGATAATTATTGATTTGTTAAACTTGAAGATAATAAGCTTATCAGATAATTATAAATTTGTTAAACTTGAAGATAATAAGCTTATCAGATAATTATTAATTTGTTAAACTTGAAGATAATAAGCTTATCAGATAATTATTAATTAATTGTTAAGTGCAATTATTAATTTGTTAAACTTGAAGATAATAAGCTTATCAGATACCTTAAGTGCAATTATAAATTTGTTAAACTTGAAGATAATAAGCTTATCAGATAATTATAAATTTGTTAAACTTGAAGATAATAAGCTTATCAGATAATTATAAATTTGTTAAACTTGAAGATAATAAGCTTATCAGATAATTATTAATTTGTTAAACTTGAAGATAATAAGCTTATCAGATAATTATTAATTTGTTAAACTTGAAGATAATAAGCTTATCAGATAATTATTAATTTGTTAAACTTGAAGATAATAAGCTTATCAGATAATTATTAATTTGTTAAACTTGAAGATAATAAGCTTATCAGATAATTATAAATTTGTTAAACTTGAAGATAATAAGCTTATAAGATAATTATTAATTTGTTAAACTTGAAGATAATAAGCTTATCAGATAATTATTAATTTGTTAAACTTGAAGATAATAAGCTTATCAGATAATTATTGATTTGTTAAACTTGAAGATAATAAGCTTATCAGATAATTATAAATTTGTTAAACTTGAAGATAATAAGCTTATCAGATAATTATTAATTTGTTAAACTTGAAGATAATAAGCTTATCAGATAATTATTAATTTGTTAAACTTGAAGATAATAAGCTTGTCAGATAATTATAAATTTGTTAAACTTGAAGATAATAAGCTTATCAGATAATTATTAATTTGTTAAACTTGAAGATAATAAGCTTAACAGATAATTATTAATTTGTTAAACTTGAAGATAATAAGCTTATCAGATAATTATTAATTTGTTAAACTTGAAGATAATAAGCTTATCAGATACCTTAAGTGCAATTATTAATTTGTTAAACTTGAAGATAATAAGCTTATCAGATACCTTAAGTGCAATTATAAATTTGTTAAACTTGAAGATAATAAGCTTATCAGATAATTATAAATTTGTTAAACTTGAAGATAATAAGCTTATCAGATAATTATAAATTTGTTAAACTTGAAGATAATAAGCTTATCAGATAATTATTAATTTGTTAAACTTGAAGATAATAAGCTTATCAGATAATTATTAATTTGTTAAACTTGAAGATAATAAGCTTATCAGATAATTATTAATTTGTTAAACTTGAAGATAATAAGCTTATCAGATAATTATAAATTTGTTAAACTTGAAGATAATAAGCTTATCAGATAATTATAAATTTGTTAAACTTGAAGATAATAAGCTTATCAGATAATTATTAATTTGTTAAACTTGAAGATAATAAGCTTATCAGATAATTATTAATTTGTTAAACTTGAAGATAATAAGCTTATCAGATAATTATAAATTTGTTAAACTTGAAGATAATAAGCTTATCAGATAATTATAAATTTGTTAAACTTGAAGATAATAAGCTTATCAGATAATTATTAATTTGTTAAACTTGAAGATAATAAGCTTATCAGATAATTATTAATTTGTTAAACTTGAAGATAATAAGCTTATCAGATAATTATTAATTTGTTAAACTTGAAGATAATAAGCTTATCAGATAATTATAAATTTGTTAAACTTGAAGATAATAAGCTTATCAGATAATTATTAATTTGTTAAACTTGAAGATAATAAGCTTATCAGATAATTATTAATTTGTTAAACTTGAAGATAATAAGCTTATCAGATAATTATTAATTTGTTAAACTTGAAGATAATAAGCTTATCAGATACCTTAAGTGCAATTATAAATTTGTTAAACTTGAAGATAATAAGCTTATCAGATAATTATAAATTTGTTAAACTTGAAGATAATAAGCTTATCAGATAATTATAAATTTGTTAAACTTGAAGATAATAAGCTTATCAGATAATTATTAATTTGTTAAACTTGAAGATAATAAGCTTATCAGATAATTATTAATTTGTTAAACTTGAAGATAATAAGCTTATCAGATAATTATTAATTTGTTAAACTTGAAGATAATAAGCTTATCAGATAATTATAAATTTGTTAAACTTGAAGATAATAAGCTTATCAGATAATTATTAATTTGTTAAACTTGAAGATAATAAGCTTATCAGATAATTATTAATTTGTTAAACTTGAAGATAATAAGCTTATCAGATAATTATAAATTTGTTAAACTTGAAGATAATAAGCTTATCAGATAATTATAAATTTGTTAAACTTGAAGATAATAAGCTTATCAGATAATTATTAATTTGTTAAACTTGAAGATAATAAGCTTATCAGATAATTATAAATTTGTTAAACTTGAAGATAATAAGCTTATAAGATAATTATTAATTTGTTAAACTTGAAGATAATAAGCTTATCAGATAATTATTAATTTGTTAAACTTGAAGATAATAAGCTTATCAGATAATTATTGATTTGTTAAACTTGAAGATAATAAGCTTATCAGATAATTATAAATTTGTTAAACTTGAAGATAATAAGCTTATCAGATAATTATTAATTTGTTAAACTTGAAGATAATAAGCTTATCAGATAATTATTAATTTGTTAAACTTGAAGATAATAAGCTTGTCAGATAATTATAAATTTGTTAAACTTGAAGATAATAAGCTTATCAGATAATTATTAATTTGTTAAACTTGAAGATAATAAGCTTAACAGATAATTATTAATTTGTTAAACTTGAAGATAATAAGCTTATCAGATAATTATTAATTTGTTAAACTTGAAGATAATAAGCTTATCAGATACCTTAAGTGCAATTATTAATTTGTTAAACTTGAAGATAATAAGCTTATCAGATACCTTAAGTGCAATTATAAATTTGTTAAACTTGAAGATAATAAGCTTATCAGATAATTATAAATTTGTTAAACTTGAAGATAATAAGCTTATCAGATAATTATAAATTTGTTAAACTTGAAGATAATAAGCTTATCAGATAATTATTAATTTGTTAAACTTGAAGATAATAAGCTTATCAGATAATTATTAATTTGTTAAACTTGAAGATAATAAGCTTATCAGATAATTATTAATTTGTTAAACTTGAAGATAATAAGCTTATCAGATAATTATAAATTTGTTAAACTTGAAGATAATAAGCTTATCAGATAATTATAAATTTGTTAAACTTGAAGATAATAAGCTTATCAGATAATTATTAATTTGTTAAACTTGAAGATAATAAGCTTATCAGATAATTATTAATTTGTTAAACTTGAAGATAATAAGCTTATCAGATAATTATAAATTTGTTAAACTTGAAGATAATAAGCTTATCAGATAATTATAAATTTGTTAAACTTGAAGATAATAAGCTTATCAGATAATTATTAATTTGTTAAACTTGAAGATAATAAGCTTATCAGATAATTATTAATTTGTTAAACTTGAAGATAATAAGCTTATCAGATAATTATAAATTTGTTAAACTTGAAGATAATAAGCTTATCAGATAATTATTAATTTGTTAAACTTGAAGATAATAAGCTTATCAGATAATTATTAATTTGTTAAACTTGAAGATAATAAGCTTATCAGATAATTATTAATTTGTTAAACTTGAAGATAATAAGCTTATCAGATAATTATTAATTTGTTAAACTTGAAGATAATAAGCTTATCAGATACCTTAAGTGCAATTATAAATTTGTTAAACTTGAAGATAATAAGCTTATCAGATAATTATAAATTTGTTAAACTTGAAGATAATAAGCTTATCAGATAATTATAAATTTGTTAAACTTGAAGATAATAAGCTTATCAGATAATTATTAATTTGTTAAACTTGAAGATAATAAGCTTATCAGATAATTATTAATTTGTTAAACTTGAAGATAATAAGCTTATCAGATAATTATTAATTTGTTAAACTTGAAGATAATAAGCTTATCAGATAATTATAAATTTGTTAAACTTGAAGATAATAAGCTTATCAGATAATTATTAATTTGTTAAACTTGAAGATAATAAGCTTATCAGATAATTATTAATTTGTTAAACTTGAAGATAATAAGCTTATCAGATAATTATAAATTTGTTAAACTTGAAGATAATAAGCTTATCAGATAATTATAAATTTGTTAAACTTGAAGATAATAAGCTTATCAGATAATTATTAATTTGTTAAACTTGAAGATAATAAGCTTATCAGATAATTATTAATTTGTTAAACTTGAAGATAATAAGCTTATCAGATAATTATAAATTTGTTAAACTTGAAGATAATAAGCTTATCAGATAATTATAAATTTGTTAAACTTGAAGATAATAAGCTTATCAGATAATTATAAATTTGTTAAACTTGAAGATAATAAGCTTATCAGATAATTATAAATTTGTTAAACTTGAAGATAATAAGCTTATCAGATAATTATTAATTTGTTAAACTTGAAGATAATAAGCTTATCAGATAATTATTAATTTGTTAAACTTGAAGATAATAAGCTTATCAGATAATTATTAATTTGTTAAACTTGAAGATAATAAGCTTATCAGATAATTATTAATTTGTTAAACTTGAAGATAATAAGCTTATCAGATACCTTAAGTGCAATTATTAATTTGTTAAACTTGAAGATAATAAGCTTATCAGATACCTTAAGTGCAATTATAAATTTGTTAAACTTGAAGATAATAAGCTTATCAGATAATTATAAATTTGTTAAACTTGAAGATAATAAGCTTATCAGATAATTATAAATTTGTTAAACTTGAAGATAATAAGCTTATCAGATAATTATTAATTTGTTAAACTTGAAGATAATAAGCTTATCAGATAATTATTAATTTGTTAAACTTGAAGATAATAAGCTTATCAGATAATTATTAATTTGTTAAACTTGAAGATAATAAGCTTATCAGATACCTTAAGTGCAATTATTAATTTGTTAAACTTGAAGATAATAAGCTTATCAGATACCTTAAGTGCAATTATAAATTTGTTAAACTTGAAGATAATAAGCTTATCAGATACCTTAAGTGCAATTATTAATTTGTTAAACTTGAAGATAATAAGCTTATCAGATACCTTAAGTGCAATTATTAATTTGTTAAACTTGAAGATAATAAGCTTATCAGATACCTTAAGTGCAATTATTAATTTGTTAAACTTGAAGATAATTAACTTATCAGATACAAAATTTTTCGTAATGCTATTGTTTCTGTTGTTGTAGAAAATTTGTCTTACTGATATAGGTTCGGGTGCTGTAAAAAATACTATTTTCTTAAAAACACATATTTTTCTTTCTATAAAATTTTTCTTACTTTTATATTTTCGGGTGCTGTAAAAATATTGTCTTCTTAAAATCACATATTTTTCTTTCTACAAAATTGTTCTTAGTTTTATATTTTCTGGTGCTGTAAAAAATATTGTCCTCTTAAAATCACATATTTTTCATTCGACAAAACTTTTCTAAGTTTTATATTTTCAGGGGCTGTAAAAAATATTGTCTTCTTAAAATCACATATTTTTCATTCGACAAAACTTTTCTTAGTTTTATATTTTAAGGTTCTGTAAAAATATATTGTTTTCTTAAAATCACATATTTTTCTGCAATTTGATTTCTTATTACCTTTTGTTCTATTCAACAAAAATATTTTACCTTTAAGATGTTTTATGTTTTCACCAATGTTTCACAAAATTCATCAAATATTATTGTCCAGTATAATAAATCTTGTTGTAGATGTCGCTGTATTATCCAAATGAAGTATTAATTGTTTAAAAGATTATGTTTACAGAAAATGATACTCCATTAAAATTGAATAATAGCGTCCAATCAGGAACATCTGTAAAAATAAAATTCAATATTTTAGTATCTGCAATCACATATTTGTATTGTTTGTTTATTGGGGCATAATCTAAAAAAGTTACATGTTCTTTTATTGTTGTTGATATTATTGGATTGAACACAATATCTAGATTAATTTATTCTAAAAAAGTTATCTGTTTATTGTCTTCAATATTATTGGATTGAACACAATGCGTTTATTCAATCTTAAAAAAAATTATTAGCTTATTGTTGTAAATATAATTGTTTTTGTGTTCAATATTAATAGATTAAATACATTTTATCTAAGTTATATGTTTGTTTACTGTTGTCAATATAATTGGATTGAACACAATATCTAGAATTATTTAATCTAAAAAATTATCTGTTTATTTATTGTTGTAATATTATTGGACTGAACACAATATGTTAATTTAATCTAAATAATTATCTGTTTATTGTGTCAATATTATTGGATTGAAATTATAGACAGGCATAAAGATGGAAAGGGGTACAGGAAAATAGCTTCAGAACTAAATTTGCTGGTGAGTACAGTTGGGACTATCGTGTCAAAGTTGAAAGCAATGGATGGTAATAATAAAATTCTATGTAGTGTGCATTGGATAAAACAAACTCACATAATAATTCACCTAAGACAAAGTTACCTAATAATTTTGAGATTCCACTATTTTGTGTGTGCTTTTTAAAACTTTAAAAGTATGAAATTATTCGATTCGAAGTAGAACACAAGTTGTTCAGGGTAGATACCAGTTTTTTGTAAAGAGCTGCTGCCAGATGTTGCACCGATATTGCAGGACAGTTTCAGCCACACACTCAATATTCATTAAACATTGAGGACAAATATTGTCATTTATTTTCCGCTTTGTTATTTTACAGAATATTTTAGTAAACAGTTAATTTTCCATATCCTTTTTAATTATTTAATTGATTATTTCAATTTTGTTAGCACATTAGCAATTAAAAAATAATAAAACGAAATTTAAATTTCCATATCATTTTTAATTATTTAATTGATTATTTCAATTTTGTTAGCACATGAGCAATTAAAGAAATAATAAAATAAAATTTAAATTTCCATATCATTTTTAATTATTTAATTGATTATTTCAATTTTGTTAGCAAATGTGCAATTAAAAAAAAATAAAACGAAATTTAATTGTCCGTATTATTTTTAATTATTTTATTAATTATTTCAATTTTGTTAGCAAATGTGCAATTAAAAAATTAATAAAACGAAATTTAAATTTCCATATCTTTTTTAATTATTTAATTGATTATTTCAATTTTATTAGCACATGAGCAATTAAAAATTTAATAAAACGAAATTTAAATTTCCATATCATTTTTAATTATTTAATTGATTATTTCAATTTTATTAGCACATGAGCAATTAAAAAAATAATAAAACGAAATTTAAATTTCCAAATCATTTTCAATAAATATGTGTTGATTTTATGTAACCTTTACGAACCAAATTGATCCCCATTGTAAAATCTAAAATATTTTATGTAATATCTTTTCTACATCAAGCTACTGCTAATTGGTGATGGTCAATATATGTGTTGATTTTATGTAAACTTTACAAAAGAAATTGATCCCCATTGTAAAATCTAAAATATTTTATGTAATATTTTTTCTATATTAAGTTACTGCTAATTGGTGATGGTCAATAAATATGTGTTGATTTTATGTAAACTTTACAAAAGAAATTGATCCCCATTGTAAAATCTAAAATATTTTCTGTAATATTTTTTCTACATTAAGTAACTGCTAATTGGTGATGGTCAATAAATATGTGTTGCTTTTATTTCAACTTTACAAAAGAAATTGACCCCATTGTAAAATCTTAATATTCTATGTAATATTTTTTTCTACATTAAGTTACTGCTAATTGGTGATGGTCAATAAATATGTATTGATTTTATGTAAACTTTACAAAAGAAATTGATCCCCATTGTAAAATCTAAAATATTTTATGTAATATTTTTTCTACAATAAGTAACTGCTAAACGGTGATGGTTAATAAATATGTGTTGACTTTATGTAAACTTTACAAAAGAAATTGTCAAATCTAAAATATATTATGCAAAACTTTTTAAAAGAAAGAGACTCATATTATTAAAATTAAATATTTATCCAAAATTTAATGTTTAACAATATGAATAAAATTAAAACAGAATTCTCTAACGATGTAATAGGGAAGTGTAGAATGATTTTTTAAATCTTAAAACAATGAAATATAAAATAAAATGTTTTTGTGATCAGTTGGTATTAATTCGATCAATTTTGAATTAAATTATAATTTTCTCAAAATCACACAACTTTAAAAAAAAAAATAATCCCATTTTTAACAAAAATTTAATATCACATTAAATGATATAATTTTGTGATATTTTTTTTAATCATGCTTGTTTTTTTTTAATTTGCGTCTATAATAAAGCATGGCAGAAATAAACTTATTTTAAGGTTTAAAATGTAAAATCCTTTTTTTTACAAGGTAGTGACCACATATCAAGGCCCGGAAGCCAATCGGGGATAAGGGTTATTGTGTGTACAGTACGTTAATGTTTGAGATTTGATAAAGTGTCTTCCTTAAGGGGGCGGTTCATCAGGAATTTGTTTACACTGGAATTGAAGACATCCAGGTTGTAGTCAGGTGGGAAACAGGCAACCTGAACCGAGTTCCAAAGGCATGCATTTCTAAGAAAGAAGCTGGAATCTACGTTTTGATTTTGGCACATATAATGAGTGGGGAAAAGTTTTGATAGTGATTTCAGCTAAGCGGGTGTTTATCGTGAAAGATTCGCGATGGGGGATCAGAGATTGGAGTTCAGACGAGCCCCTTGGAAAGGTAGTAACGATGAAACAAAGACAGGCTCGCAACGTCTCTCCTGTGAGAGAGGTTGCAGGGAAGAGAAAAGGGCATCACCCACTAGGCCACGAAGCCTATTTGTACTCTGTCAAGGCAGGATAGGCTGTTTTTAGCAGCTCCTGCCCAAATGTGGCAGCAGTACTCCATCCTTGGACGTATTTGGCTTTTATACAGATAGAGAATTGCATCAGGGGAGAGATATCTTCTGGAGCGGTAGAAGGATCCTAGCATATTTCCAGCGACCTTGGCAACTGACTTGATGTATGTGTTCCATTTCCGGTCAGGAGTAAAAGTCAAGCCCAGAAGCTTATCAAAACATGGAGCTTCCCCTAGACGAGATCAGAGCGTTGATGATGTAAAGATAGGAGCTTGGTTTTAGATGCATTAAAAGTAACCAGCCACCTCCTCCCCTGAAATACATATTATTTTTTTCATTCCGTTAGCGGATATTTTTAAGGCTGTTGCAACGTAATAGTCAAAATAAAGTAATTTTTTAACAAAAATTTTAAGGGGATAAACTAGACTGTGTTAGATTGAAAAGACTTACGAATATTTTTTCTACATGAAATAATTGCTAATTGGTGATGACCAATAAAAAAATTTAAAAATGAAATACAAAAAATTATTTTTGTGACCGGTTGTTAATAATTCAATCAATTTCGAATTAAATTATTATTTCCTCAGAAATCACACAAGCTTTAAAAAATATGTTTAACATAGGCACCGCCAAAAATGGCCGAAAAATGAAGTTGTTGTTTTTTGAAACGAAATTACATTTATTAAAAACCATGATTTCTGAGTAACTTTTTTTTTCCAGAAAGATAAAATCCTGAATTTTATCATATAGAAAGCTGAATAATGTAAAACTTTTTCTACTATTTTTAATTAAATTTTAAATGTTAAATTTTCCCCAAAAGTTAACAATTGACATTTTTTATCTTGCACAAAAGGCGTATATAAATGTTTTTAAAAAAAAAGGTTTTTGAAAGAATTAAGTTGTTTATTTCTAGTCTAACTAAAATTTAGGGTTATTTACTATGAATATATGCAAAAATATTATAATATAAGTACCTGGATTTCAAATAATTCCACTTATTCATATACGCAACCAGTTACTTCGCGTCCATATAGAGTCCAGATCGAGAATATTTACGTTTGTGTTTAATAAAAAGCAAACTATGGAAGACCAAACAAGCCAAAAAACCCTTATTTTTCAGTGACGAAAATTTCAATGTATTATTAACGCTGAGGCTGGCCAGTACCAGATGGGTGACCATTTGTATGAGTTTGGTTTTTAATGTGTATGTGTGAGGGTTAGGCTCCCAAAAATGGGGGGGGGGGGTAAAGCAGAATAAAAATTAAAATTGATCCAGTCTAGAAAGATTTCTCCTTCATTGAACGAGGAAGAACTGTAGGGTTTTTTGACTACATAAGCAACCCCGAGGCTGGCCAGTACCAGATGTGTGACCATTTTGATGAGTTTGGTTTTTAATGTGTATGTGTGTGGGGGGTCAGGCTCCCCCAAATGGGGAGTGGAATTCAAAGCAGAATAAAAATTAAACTAAACTACATAAGCAACCCTCAGGCTAGCCAGTACCAGATGGGTGACCATTTTGATGAGTTTGCTTTTTAATGTGTACGCGTGTGGGGGACTCAGGCTCCCCAATATGGGGGATGGGTGATTTAAAACAGAATAAAAACTAAACTACATAAGCAACCCTGAGGCTGGCCAGTACCAGATGGGTGACCATTTTGATGAGTTTGGTTTTTAATGTGTATGTAGGCTCCCAAAATTGGGGCGGGGTAAAGCAGAATAAAAATTAAAATTGAAATGATATGCAATGAAAAGAGAAATGTCTCGTTTCTATGTGAGTGTTGACCAACATAAATTGTACTGATTCACGCTTGCACCGGTTTTGGCAGTTATGAAGATCCAACAAAATTATTTCAGCGCGTATGGTCCACCGTAGTCGAAAGGCGGCAAACGTTATCAAAAGGGATCGAAAAACTGATGATATTTTTTTATTAACACAAAGGGCACAATATTTATCGATTTTTTTTTGTATCGATTCTTCAAAGAATTCCCTGTTTAATAATGGCCATACATTATTCGGCTCGCTAAAAAAAAATTATTAATTTATTTATCAAAGATTTTAAAATTGCTTTTTTCGTATAAATATTAAAAAAAATTTTTTTATTTTTTTTTGCTTAGCTTAAATTAATTATTTTACTTAACATATTCACCGAATTTTACACTCCAAAAGTCAAAAGCGGAATAATTAAACACAATCAAAGTTCTGATATTCAGACGTCAAAATAAGGTATGTAAACAAGTGTTTTGTTTTTTTTTTTAATCTATAATCCTGTCCCTTACAACAACGGAATATGTTTTGTTTAGTTTCAGATGATTATTTTAAGCATATTTGTTCACACTTCAAAACAAGGGGGGGGTTAAGCAAAAAACAATATATATAAATATCGTTTATGAAAAATAAGTACACTGTTATAAAGTTCATTCTTCTCTTAATAATCGCTGACAATTTCGTATTGATTGGATAATTACCTGATTTACTTACCTGCCCCCCCCCCAGTTTTAGCGGTGCCTAGTTTAACAATAATCTAAATATCACGTCTATTATAAAGCATGGCAAACTCATTATATTTTATTGGATTGAAAAACAATAAATAAACTTATTTCAATTGTAAAGATTATATCAAAAGTTATAGATTAAATTTTTTAGCGTAAAAAAAGAAAAAGATACAAACTTACGTATATTTCAAAGATTTCAATACGAAAAACATCGGGATTAATTCGTATTTCTTTTGTGTTTAAAACAGAAAATTTGTTTTGTTTGTTATGATTTCTTTAGTAAATTGATATAACTTTTGTTTTGTGTGGTCAATTCATTAAGAAATAACATATATGAAAATATAAAATAATCAAAATTAAAAGATGAAAACACGATTTAAAAATTAAATTATTTAAATAAAAAATCAACTGCTAAAGAACAATCAATTCAAGATCATCGTAATCCGGTGAAATTATTATTTCGTTCCTTGTGTAAAAATGTTCGTTCATTAGTTGGATTCTTTAAAAAATTAAAGTTCTCTTCTTATTTTTATGTCTAATTTATTAAAATAAATAAGATACATGAAGATATTAAACTAAGGTTTATTTTTTACGACTGAACATTCTATTATTATTTGGATTAGTTGAACTACTGTTTACATCCAAGATGAGAACAGTAATCCGAATAATCCAAATAATCCTCACATAAAAATATTTTACATAAACAAATCAAATAAAAGAAGAATTAAACGACTCAAAAAAAAAAAAAAAAAGGAAAAAATTACACAAAATGTAAAGTCAAACGAAAAAAATAAATTTGGATTTAAAAAGAAAAGCAAATTATAACTACATGATTACATTATGAAACTTTAAACTTATTTTAAACTTCCCTTATTATTTCAAACTTAATTTGCTAATTAGTTTGCCTGTAAGACATACAATCAGCAAAGAAACTGCAGTTACACTCATGCCAGCCATGTTTTCATATTAAAAGTTAAATAGCTAAAATTCTACGCAGAATCCCAAACTAAAAAAAAAGACAGTAATAATGAAAGTGTAGTACCTGTTTCTGGTTTACGTATGAAAAAATAGAAGTGTTTTAGTATTTTGACTTTTTTTTCACATTATTATTATTACGGCAATTTAAAGGCATAATTTTGTTGTTGACATTAATTATAATTCAGCTGACTTTCATGAGTTGCATTATATCGTAATGTTTCCATCAAAGGGACATTATTTCCAAAATAGTTACCTACCCTTTAAACGATATATAAAAAGGCAAAAAAAAGTGATTTAATTAATTATCGATTTGTGTTCTATTCTATTTTCTCGCATACTCACACTCACGAGCGTATTTTACATTTCATCTGGTGATGAGGATGAAAAGATAGAAGGATTTAAAATCAACTGTTTCATGAACATATACAGTTTTTAACAGCAAGAATCGGCACTTATACATGACAGTATTTTTTAGATATAACACTTACATGTGGCGAATGTTTGTATTTTAGTTTCAAGAATCGCGACAGATGTCGCTTGTCAGGGATCGATAACTCTTCCTTTTCTAAAAGTTAGTGCAAACAAAAACTATATTTTTTATATATTTTTAGGTACTCTTGAATAATCTGGCCCGAATACTTGTCAATTCCGGTCAAGCATGAATCGGACGAGACCGGCAATGGTGACGTCGTAACACAAACACCCACACCCACACACACACACACACACACACACACACACACACACACACACACACACACACACACACACACACACACACACACACACACATATAATATATATATATATATATATATATATATATATATATATATATATATATGTTTGTTTTGGTTTTAGCGATATGTTTTTGACTGAATTCAATTATTTACGAAAATGCATTTTTACCTAAATGCGAGTTGGGATTAATTTTCCCTGTTAAACAATTTGGTACCCCCACTTGGGGAGCGGTATATATATATTATTTTTAAATATAATTATCCACTGACACGTGTTTCGTCGTCTACGACTCATCAGAGTGGCTGAATCTAGCGAGATTCGAAATCGGGACCCCACGGTAATGAGCCGCAGCCCGCAGCCGCACCCCTTACCGCTTACCCATCTCGCACGACCGATTTGCTTAGATGTTTGTTTTGGTTTTAGCGATATGTTGTTGACTGAATTCAATTATTTACGAAAGTGCATTTTTTACCTAAACACATAGGGTTCAAGCAAATTACACAGCGATCTGAATGTTGTTAAATATCGATTTGTGTTCTGTTGGATTTTTTCTCATATTCACATCTGCGAGTCGGAACTTTTTACAACATTGCGTTACTTCTCTATCAAAGGAGGAGGTAATAAATGGGAGGGCTCAAAACATGACAAGTAAACCCAGAATGGGGATAACGCGACACATGTCTGAAATGCACAAATAAACTAGAAAAAGATACTACACTTCCATCGTTAGTCGTTTGATGCTGATTACATGTAAAACATCAGGTTTAAGTCTGGAATTATAAGTTAAGGTCATCGTAAAGTTAACAGAATCGAATCTGATAAAAATAAGTCGCAATTTTCATAATGTAATCATGTGATTATTGTTTTGTTTCTTGTTGGTTCAAATCTAGTTTTTGTTATTTGATTGACTTCGCTATTTGTTCAATTCCTTCCTTTTTGAATTGTTTATGTGAAATATTCAGTTTTGCATTTTTTTATATTTGGATTATTTGGATTACTGTTCTCATCTTGGATGTAAACAGTAGTTCGACTAATCCAAATCATAATGAAATGTTCAATCTTTTACACGAGGAACAAAATAATGATTACACCGTTTTACGATGAACACAAGTTCTTTGTTCTGAAGCAGTTGATTTTTTTCTTCTTATAATAATTTCACGTTTAAATCGTGTTTTTTGTCTTTTAATTTTGATTCTTTTATATTTTCATATATTTAATTGCTTAATGAATTGGACACACAAGACAAAATTTGTATCAATTTACTAAAGATTATATTTAGAAATCCTAACAAACAAACACATTTTCTGCGTTGGATACAAAAGAAAAACGATTTATTTTTTGTTGTAATTTCCTGGAATAGAAGGTAAGTTTTTTTTGTGATTCTTAAAATAATCTTAAACATAAAAAAATGGTTAATTTTATTGCAATCCAATAAAAATATTGATTTCGTGAATAAAAGTGTGTTTATTTAAGTAAAATTAACGTGATTTCTGCGAAAATCCTAATGTTTATCATAAACACAATAATTTGATTCGAAGTTGGTTGAATTGTTAAACAACTGAACGCAAAACTGTTTTTTCGGTAATTGATATATATATATATATATATATATATATATATATATATATATATATATATATATATATATATATATATATTGTGAGAATTTTGAATGTGTTGACTTGCCGAGGGTAGGTCGGTAGGGAAGGAAGGAGTGCTGCTAGCTGTGACCAACACGGCCGTTGGTCCGTTAATCAAAGAACCTGAGTGCCTATTCCTTACAAGTTAAATAGACATTTCAGTCACGCGTGAATCTCGTTGACTGAGAGTTGGGGCAAATAAAAGGGGTGGCCGCTCTACTGTAGTTGTAGTTGTCTTTTAGACAAATTACACTTCCACCATCGTTACCCACTTGTTATTTTACAAGGAAAGACTGCTTGTAAGCAACGTCGACATTTCGTTACAAGACTTAAACCGTCTTTTCTTCCCCTCCCCTCTACTCGTTGGTATGCTAATTTCGACAATATATATATATATATATATATATATATATATATATATATATATATATATATATATATATATAGTTCTCTATAATTTTGATATTGTATTCAATGTTTTAGGTTTTGGAATAATGGAATATGGATTAATTTATTACGTTTACATAAGATTATTATTTTATTACGTTTAATAATTCGTTTGGCAATAGTGCCTCTCCTCAATTAATTCTCTGGAATTTGTAACGCTAAACTTGGATTCCACCAAAAATGTGTTTATTTACTTTTGTCATGTCTCTATAACAGATGTATATAAATAAATAACAGATGTATATAAATAAATAACAGATGTGTATAAATAAATAACAGATGTATATAAATAAGTAACAGATGTATATAAAACAATGAATTTCCTATTTAACATTTTTTAAATATCGTATTCAATCTGACAATAAGATTTTTTTCCAAAAATGGGTTTATTTAAGTTAAACTTACGTGATTTCTGAGCAAATAATAATGTTTACCATAAACACAATAAGTTGATCCTAAGTTTGTCGAATTGTCAGACAACTGAGCACAAAATGCTTTTCTTTTTATTAAATTATTTTTACAAATACGTTTCTGTCCACATTTACCTAATATTTCGCTAGAGAATTGTTTGGATTTTGATTTTCTTTTTCAATATTTTAGGTTTTAGAATAAGGGTCATTTTCTTTAATAAAGTTTACATAAAATGAGGACTCATTTATTGGCCATCACCGATTAACAAAAATTTAATATAAAAAAAAATAATTGGTAAATATTTACCATCGAAACCAGCATAGTTTTTCAGTATTCCATTTTTTTTTTAGTTTTTTTTTTCAAAACTTTTAGAAGTAGTTTTCTGTCCAAGATTATCTATTATTATTATTATTATTATTATTATTATTATTATTATTATTATTATTATTATCATTATTATTATTATTATTATTATTATTATCTGTATTATTATTATCATTATTATCTATTATTATTATTATTATTATTATTATTATTATTATTATTATTATTTACATGATTTTCCTGTTTGGTTTTACCAGTTTTTTTTTTTTACACCAAACAAGGCACATTGCCACTTTAATGTAGGGGGCTACTATCAGGGACCTTAGTTACAGGGGTACTGTTACATGATAAGGGCTGTCCCCTTTTCATGTAAGTATAAAAATAGAGAGATCTACTTAAAATGAAAATAAAATGAGAGAAAGCAGAAATCGAACCCTGGATATAAGTTTTAAAGAACAATAGGTTTAAATGGAATGTCCAGTAAATTGTGCATTCTGATGAAATAAATAATAAATAAACTATTCAATTGTTAGAAAGAATGCGGATAATAAAATATGGATTAAATGAATTAGATATGTAGGTTGAATTCCTTTGTGAAAAGAACAAAAGAAAAATAGGTTATTGAGAATCAGAATGTTCGGAAACGTGCAGGTCGCGCATGTTGATGGCACGTGAATTGTGGTCACGTGGCCGGACATGCATGGATTTCTCAATATAGGAAGTGAGAGTTAGTTAGTTAGAGTTAGTGAGAAACTCAGAGGGAGTTTGAGAACGACAGACGATAGTCTGGAGTTTGGAATTCGAACGTCTAGGAAGCGAGATGGTCACTTTGAAACTTAATATGTGAAGCTTTGAATTCTTGGGCGCAAAGCCCCCAACCGGTCAGGGAAGAATAAATGTTCAATGTGTTTTTATAACTGCCGTCTCCTGTGTCCATCATTACATGAAAAAGGTATTGTCTATTTATGTGTACAAACTATTTGAAATTCATCATCTAAAAAATATATATGTGTTAGAAAGTAAATGTGTCTATTTATGTTATACAAACACTCCCGTTCATACGAACTGTCAAGGCATTAATGCAAACCTCTCAATTATCGGTCTGTCTATCTAGATAGCGAATCACCTCTCAAAGTTTATTTATATGTACACACTCTCTCTCTTTATATACACCTGTTAATGTCTCCATATCTCACAACATGATTACACACATGAACCTTCAAATATCTCTTACTAAGCATGAACACTGAAGACTCGTATCTTTACTAATAAGAACTCACGTAACATACGCGCACAAGTGGAACCTTCGTCTAATAATAACATTAGTATATAACAGTACTATGTAGGGAGTTTAGCAGCAAAATGTTTGTTTACATTACACTTGAATTTTTGCATGTCAGTACAGTTGGGGAAGCAGGAAGCCAGAAGAGAATTTTTAAGTTTAGCGGTTCTGGGGAAGAAACTTTAGAGTAGAAGGCTTTGTAGTTAGGGGTGATACTTCAGTGCTTGTTGGGTTTGTCGGAGGTATTTTCATAACGGGGGACAATTGTTAATGATAATGTAAATATTTTGTCTTACTAATATTTTGATATAAAACGTTAAACTCGCTTATAAGTTAAACGTCTATGATTACAAATAATTTTAACGTTCAGATAAATTAAGAATGAACAAATATTTTTAGATGAAACAATCCAATCCCAATTTTTCACTTTGTGCCTAAAAAAGTAGAAGTCTTACAATAATGTATATAATCAATAAGCACATCTTAAAATTGCAACAGTTCAATGAAAATGATTTACTCTTTCACGTGTTTCATTGCATCAACCAATCAAACCATCAGACTTTTCATCAGTTCATCCAAAAAAGAATGTTCCCTTTTTTCTTAGGTTTAAAAGACAATAAAATATCTACTGGTTAATGTGCAGAAGAGAGAAGTTTAGTTCGTATAACATGACTTAATTAGTTGGATTTTACAGGCCCTATTTAAATTCATATAAAGCTTTGAGCATTAATACATTTTAATAATTTATACTATTAGAGGTGAAAAGAATTAGAATTAAAATTCATAAAGAAACTAAAAAATATGTGAATAATAAAAATACGCTAAAAAAGTTGGAAGAAATAATTAGTTGAATGTTTACTATAAAAAATTATTTTTATCAAAATTAAAATAACTACTAAGAATATCAATTCTCTAATGTTAATTCACACCTTTCGATGGCTTTTTTCATATACAAACATATATATTATAAGACTGTTGATTTCTAAAAATAAAAGTAAATAAATAAGGAACTAATTCTGTTGCAGTAAATTATCATGCGTATTAACAAATATATATTAATAAATATGTAATGTAAGGAAAATATCCAGTTTAATATCAAACACATTATAAATAAGCGGCTATATTTTTCCACACACATGACTTAAAACGAAAGCTATTTCAAAAGACCATATTATTATCCATTGCTAAGTAACTAGATTATATATTGATTTGTATTATTAACTTTAATTTACTGAGTATTTAAATTCACTTTTCCTGTAATATAAACTTATTATATTTCTATTGGATGCAATATATATTTATTATTGTCAGTAGCAACTATGGTAGTTGTATGTTTATTGTTTCTACAAATTATTACTATATTATTCGGTGTATCAAATAATGTGCTGAATGCAAGTAACAATTTGTTTAATTTCCAAAATAAAAAATATTTTAATCAAAATTAAAATAGGTATGAAGAATATCAATTCTGTAATATTGGTCAGGTAACAATTAACAGCTTTCGAGAGCTTTTTGGTATACAAATATGTATTATTAGACGTTAATTTAAAAAATGAAATTGCGATAATCGATTATTAAAACTGTTTATATCATTTGGGAATGATAATAATGCATTAAAAAACTGTTGATTTCTAAAAATAAAAGTACAAAAAGTAAGAACCTAATTCTGTTGCATAAAAAAATTAAATTATTATGAATATTAACAAATATGTAATGTTAGGAACCTAATTCTGTTGCATAAAAATCGCTATTAATATCAAACACATTATAAATAAGTGGTTATATTTCAACGCATATGACTTAAAACGAAAGCTATTTTAAAAGACCATGTTAGTATCCATTGCTAAGTAAGTAGATTATATATTGATTTGTATTATTAACTTTAATTTACTGAGTATTTAAATTCACTTTCCTGTATTATAAACTTATTATATTCCTATTGTTAGCGATATATTTTTATTATTATCAGTAGCAACTATTATTATATTATTGTATGTTTATTGTTCCTACAAATTATTACTATATTATTGTTTATTTTACTTTATTAATTGCATAATTCCTTTATCTATTACAAAATACTATGAATAATATTAAACATTTAAACAATATGAATGTGAATTACGTGTTTATTTCTGTGATTTTTAAATGTTTTATAAAGTTATGTTTCTTGTTTTGTTGGCATGATTAAAATAAACAATGATATTAAAATATTAAATTTCATTTATTTTTTATTTGCAGATGTTCCTGCTTGAATGTTTTTAATGAATATTAAGGCACCATCCTTCTCCTTAAACATTATTCTATACACAATTATTTCCTTACGTGGCAGACAACAAAAACGGCAGCACACAACATTATTAGACATATATGTGTGAAGAGTTATCTGGATTGTTTAGCAAATAGTGATAAGAACATCACACATATTTAAATTTGTGAAATTTTTGTTTAATGTTTTTATAAACTATGAGATATCGAATTTAACATTTCAGAAAATTCGGCTAATTTACAAAAGAAAATATTTTAACCTTTATACTACGAAATATGACTTATAAAATAAACTAAGTGATACAAATTGAAATTTCTTTAGCATAAAATCTTACTTGAATCAACAACACCAGATTAAAATTGAAAAAGTCAGGATAGCAAGACATATTTATAACTTGGGAGTGATAATCTTGCTCCAGTTGCAATTTAATTTAAATATGAACATACACATTAGGGAAAAGCCACATTCTTGCGAAGTGTGTGGATATTCTTGTTCTCAAAAATCCAAATTAGTGATGCATATTAGAACTCACACTGGGGAAAAGCCACATTCTTGTGAAGTATGTGGATATTCTTTTACTGAAAAGTCAAATTTAGTGAGACATATAAGAACTCACACTGGCGAAAAGCCACATTCTTGCGAAGTTTGTGGATATTCTTGTTCTCAAAAATCCAAATTAGTGATGCATATGAGAACTCACACTGGGGAAAAGCCACATTCTTGTGAAGTTTGTGGGTATTATTTTTCTAAAAGATCAAATTTAGTGAGACATATGAGAACTCACACTGGCGAAAAGCCACATTCTTGTGAAGTTTGTGGATATTCTTTTACTGATAAATCAAGCTTAGTGAAACATATGAGAACTCACACTGGGGAAAAGCCACATTCTTGTGACGTGTGTGGATATTCTTTTTCTGTAAAATCAACATTAGTGACACATATGAGAACTCACACTGGGGAAAAGCCACATTCTTGTGAAGTGTGTGGATATTCTTTTACTGTAAAATCAAAGTTAGTGAGACATATGAGAACTCACACTGGCGAAAAGCCACATTCTTGTGAAATGTGTAGATATTCTTGTTCTGAAAAATCAACATTAGTGACACATATGAGAACCCACACTGGAGAAAAGCCATATTCTTGTGAAGTGTGCGGATTTTTTTTTGCTCATAAATATAATTTAATGAAGCATATGAGAACTCATGCTAGGGAAACTTCGAATGAGAGAGCAGAACTTCGAATGAGAGAGCAGAACTTCGAATGAGATCCTAAAAGAGAAAATCAAGAACTCTGACCTCCCTGAAGAAAAAAAAGCAGACAACAGTTGCTAAGCTGCGATCCCTTTTATTACAAATCAAGAGACACATAACAGAAGACGAAAATAGCATCAAGTATAAAGCCCTAAAAGATGCTGAAAATGATTACCTCCCTATTCAGGAAGGGGAGACTGAGAAAAGACTAAAGTCCAGATGGAGTAAGGACGAAAAGTGGACTTTAATTTGGGCTATGGAATATGTGAAAAGAAAATATGCAAAACAAAAGTAAAGGACAGAATTCTGGAGGGAAATTTTCTTCTATGTCTGTCCATGGAAGAATAATAATCCACATTGTAATTTAACCTCTCAAAAGAACGAGTGTTCCATGAGGAAGAACATAAACAGAAGAGAGAGGAAGTAACAGTTCTACTGAACACAGTGCAACATTTATCGGAAACTACTCAACAGATAACCCTTACAATGTAAAATCCAGCAGAAGTGCATAACTCCATATCAGGAACCCAAATATCCTCTCCACAACATCACTTTCACTATAAAGCAGATTACACATCTCCATCCCCATCAATATGTGAAATAACTCCCTCATCAAGAAAAACTCTATCTTGTGTTTTGCTTCCAGAACCAGATGATGATCAATTGGAAATAGAAGAAGAACTGTGTAACACAATAGAAAAAGATACCAACTTGAGCATGGAAGATAGGCCTAGCTTACCTAAAATACAAGCCTCAATATTCTTTAAGTCATTGATCATCAAAGTCAATATTGCTCTTATAAGGCTTGTTCTAGAAGAAATAGAACTTAGGCAGCTAAATAACGTCACATATGCAGCTGGAATGTACATTGCAACAATATACTTCCTCTGAATAAACACCAAAATAGAAACAAAAACCCTAATGTAACCAAAGCAACTGTTATGTAATGGATGACCGGGACCATCCGATACATAACTGTGAAAATAAACTTCTTTAAAAGAAAAAGACGAAAATATTTGAAAGGTGGGCATCGAATAATCGATTGTCTACCAGTCGAAGCGAAAAAATAATTATGTTGTAAACAGTAATCGGACGACGATTTTTTTTACAAAAAATGAAAGTTTGTGGGGGAGATGGAGGTTTGGAATGTCATATGAAGCTAGCAGGAGGTTGTGGACTCACGTGTGTAAACAAAGTCAATAGTCGGTCAGCTGAAGAGAAGTGGGTTACGATGTCTCTGGGTCAGATGCAGAAATGCATGTGTACAACGAAAACTGAGAAACGTGACCAGGAAATGCATGATCCATTATCGATAACAGAGTGATCGACCAGTGGCGTGGAAAATCACCGAGCAAAAACACATGCTAATATAAAGAGGTGATTTTTGGAGTCCAGCAGAAGAATAAAAAAAGGAGGGAGAGAGAGACGCCGATACATGAGATGTGCGTTGTTGAGAGCATAACGATTCCCCCCTCTCCATCACTGAAACAGAACAGTAAGCCGCACCATTAAATTGTGAACTGTTAAAAATCTCTATGTACAGAACGAGAAAAATAATTCTAACACAAAATATATTTTTATATAAAAAGCCAGCGTGTCTTACGTCTTGATTGGTATGCTGAGTTACGTCTGATCTTTGTGCGCATGTTAATTTTCTTTCAGCCGTTAACATTGACAGCTGACGGTGGAAATAACATAACATAAATATAACAATCAGAAAACTAAACAAAATTGACGATCAATAAAAGATGGCTGCTTAGTTTTGTTGCAGCGGGGAACTTACTAACTACGACTGTTCACAACCTGGGGTCCTCGCGCTATAAAACAAAACCTATTTGGTGCCCGTGAGCCAGTTTGCATCAGCGATGCAAAACCGAACCTGGGGTATATATAATAAAAACTATTTGGTGCTGTTCGACCAGTTCACTCCTCAAGAGTGATAGGTAAGACCTTTAAAAAAAAAACTCTTACACGAAAAACTATTACACAAAAAACTCTTACACGAAATAACTCTTACACGAAAACAACGGTTACCACACAAACAAGAACTAATTCTACCAAAACAAAGAGAAAAACGCACGCAAGGAAAAGGCAAGGTCAGTGATTTTTTTCAATATTTTTCGTAACCTCGGCTCTAAAACTTGTGTTGAAAAAAAATGTTTTTCTTTAGTTCTTTCTCATAATTTTAGGGTATCGAGTAGATAATTTTCGAAGATGGAACAGCAGTTCTTTACAGATTTCGCTCAGATCCTAGGGGCTGAACTATGTAGGGAAGGCCATTTCGAACTCTCTGAGGGGAGAGGCGTTATTAGCGAAAATAAAAACTTTAGACTCTCGACAAGCGCACGAATATAGTAGGTGGCTTAGCAATATAGATAAGTATACAGGAATAATTAGACAAACGGAGGAAGAGAAATGTCAGTTAGCATTATTAACTACGGCTGGCCCAGTGGGACAGTTTGTTTCAAGTCTGCTAACCAACAATGCGAGTTTGGCATGGGTAGACTTGAAACGAGCTTTAGATAATTATTTTGGAGTCCAGGCAAATCCTACCAAATTTATGAGGGAGTTGGCAAATATTAGTCTAAAACCGTGGAGTTTCCCGATAGTACTAGTAAAAAAGAAAGACGGAACGAAGAGGCTCTGTGAAGATTTTAGGGCCCTGAACAAGATAACAAAGAAGTATGCCCGAGCGCTACCAGTAATTGATGATATACTAGCTTCGTTTGGGTCAGCAAAATACTTCTCAAAGTTTGATTTGAAATCAGGGTATTGGCAGGTAAAGTTGAACGAAAAGGATAAAGAGAAAACCGCGTTCACCTGTCATTGAGGACTGTTCCAATTTAATGTAATGCCATTCTGACTTGCTAACGCTCCAGGAGTGTTCCAGGAGCTAATTTCCGTAGTATTACAGGGACAGGAAGAATTCGCCGTGCCTTATTTGGATGATATTTCAATATTCTCCAAAACAAAGAACGAACATGTTATGCATATAGAAAAGGTGCTAGGTAGTTTACGTAAGTTTACGTAAGCATAACCTCGCGTCGAAGTGTGAGATTTTCGCCAAGGAAGTGCAATATCTGGGATTCAGAGTGAGTGAGAAAGGTATCCAGCCGGATGGGGACAAAGTTAAAGCGATTCAAGCAATTTCGACCCCGACCACTGTGAAGCAGGTTCGATCCTTTATAGGCATTACATCCTATTACAGGCGGTTTATCAAGGATTTTTCCATAATTGCCGAACCATTAATTCGGTTAACTAGGAAGCATGCACGTTTCTGTCAGTCTGCTTTTAATCGATTGAAATTGAAGCTTGCAGAGATGGTGACGCTGGCATACCCGGACACTAGCAAAGGATACAGACTATACACAGATGCCTCTGATTATGCGATCGGAGCATCCTTGTCTCAAATGGTCTACGAACTAGAGGAGGGTCGGGAGATAGAGAAACCCATTTATTTTCTATCTGATAAGTTGTCAGATATCCAGACTAGATGGCCAACAATAGAGAAGGAAGCATATGCGATTCACTATGCCTTAAATAAGTTGAATCACTACTTGCACAGTGCTACGTTCATCTTTTACACGGATCACAGACCATTGGAGTACTTGTTGAAATCTCTGATACAGAATAGAAAAATACAGACGTAGGCTTTAAGTATGGCTGCCTACGATTGCACCATACAGTACCTGAAAGGAAAGGATAACGTCTGTGTGGATCTCTTATCCCGGGCGGTAAATGCGAGTCGGGATGAAGACCATCCTCTAGTAGAGATAGACGATAGGAATTATACGGTGAGTGTGATAAACTCGAATCGTTTTGAACGAAGAGAGTTTGTATCGCATAGGGATGACGAAGACTCACCAGTAGAAAGCGAGCGTCCTACACTATCAGGTTTGGATATGTGTAAAGAACAAGATGCCGATAGTCAGATCGTCGAATTAAACAAACGGATGAGGAGCGGTAAAACGTCCAAGATGGAAGAAAAAAAGTACATCATAATGGACGATATCGTATATTATTTATCACAACCCGACGATGATCCAGTAGTTAGATTATATATCCCGTCACATTTGAGGATGAAGGTACTGAATCAATACCATGATGAGAATGGTCATATGGGCGGGTAGAAAACGTTCCATGCCATTAAACAGAAGTATTTCTGGTCTGGTTTGTTCAAGAAGGTGAACGAACACATACGGAAATGCGTCCCATGCCAGACCAGAAATGTGAGGAGGCAACAAGCTCAAATGCAGGAGACCGACATGCCTTCTTTTCCTTTTGCTAAGATTGCATTGGATATTTCCAGACCCTATCCGAGGACTTTGTCAGGCAATCAATACATAGTCACGTTCATCGACATGTATAGTGGTTGGCCTGAGGCTTTTGCTGTGCCTAATAAAAAGGCAGAGACAGTGGCGCATCTCTTAATTGAGGAGATATTTCCCAGATTTGGTGCACCATTGCAGTTACTTACGAATAACGGACCGGAGAATGTTAATGGAATCATGAAAAGGGCTTTAGAAGCGCTTAATGTTGATCACGTGACCACCTCATTTTACCACCCGCAAAGTAACGGGAAAATAGAAAGATTCCATAGGACGATGCATGACGTACTAGCAAAGAAAATATTGGACAATGATCGTTCGTGGGACATGTACTTGAACCAGATGCTGGCTGCTGTAAGGTTTCATGTCAGCGAAACAACAATGTTCTCCCCCTATTACTTGCTTTATAATAGAGACGCTGTCTTGCCGTTAGACAACATACTGAGGCCTCATAGAATTTACTACGGGGAAGAGGATCACGAGATCGCTCTGCAGGACATGCATCGGACCTTTACATTAGTCAGAAACAATGAAAAGAGAGCTAGGAAGAAAATGGTAGATAGGGCCAACGAGAAAACGAAAGCAGTCGATTTTCAAGTTGGCGATTTAGTTTATTATAGAAATCATAGGAAAAAGGGAAAGCTAGACGTAAGATGGTCTCCATTTTATGTAGTAATAGAGAAGACGGGGCCAGTCTCGTATAGGATTAGAAGTCAACTGACAGGGGCAGTAACAAAAGCCCATGGGAAACACCTTCGAAAAGCAGAACTGGAGGAATGGAATATCCCCAACGAGCAAGAGGGCTGTAGAAAAACTACCCTGTCAGCACCGGTAGAGGAAAGTAGTTCCGATACTGAATCCTCTAGTGGGGAGGAAGAAAATTATCCCCAATAGAGCTGTCGCCATCAACGGAAATCCCCAAGTCAGGAAAACAGGGTCCCGTTGATGGAACGGAAAATAATAACATGCAGCATGACGGCTGAAAGGGCTAAGGAAGTTAACGAAATATCTAAGGACGATATATTGAACTTAGTGCCCAGGTCGTGCGGTGTTGATTATGATAATAGGGACCAGCCAACCGTAGCTAGGGCTAGCACGGGGGTTGGGAACTCAGATTATAATCAAGCTGCGGGTTGGGAGCGCGAAACAGGATGTTTAGACTGGGTAAGGAAGTTACTCTGTGGATTTTAGACAAAATCCTTATTGTTAACCTACTAACGGGGGGGGGGTTCTCGTTGCAGGAAAATGGGAAAAATTATATGGTGGTTGGTGTGGCTTCCAATATTAGGGAGTTCGATGTTGCTACTAACATTTAGGATCCTGGCGTTCTGATCGAAAATTTGTACTATATGCTGCTCACATTTTAAAAAAGTAATTAAAATGTTAGACTCATATTTAATTAATTAGTCATTATTAATTAAAGGGCCGAGGTAGTAGAGAATATTGGACAAATTGACCACTTCGTAAATTTGCAGCATATATTTCGCTGTTAAGTTATACCGAAGAAAGACCTTATGCTTTCTTGTGTTGCTGTTTTATTATTATTTTTTTTTCTCTTTTTTTCCGTATGGAATCCATCGGAAAAATTTGTGACATTTGTAAAAGAACGTTGTATTGTGAAAAAAAAAACAGAAAAAAGGAAAAAAAATAAATGATAATAAGGGAGGAATGTTATTAACGGATGTCTGGGACCATCCGATACATAACGGTTAAAATAAACCTTTTTAAGAAACTCGAAAGGAGGGCATCGAATATCGATTGTTTACCAGACAAAGTGACAAAAATAATTACGGCGTAAACAGAAAAATCGGACGACGATTTTTTGTTTACAAAGTAAAGTGACTGTGGGGCAGATCGCATATTTTGCTGGAATGGGACATTCCTTTGCGAGAACAAAGAAAGATTGGAATGTCCTGGAAAAAAACAATTATGGTCAAGGCTGGAACGTGTTGTAAAGACACGTGCAATAAACAAAAACAATAGTCGCCCGACTAAGAGAAAATGGGTTACTGGAGATCTGGGTCAAATGCAAGCAATGCATTTTGTAAACAAAGCTAAAATTTGCCTGGGAATTGAAGAATCAATTAACGACAATAAATGAATTAACCAATCAAATACAAGCCAGTGGAGACCGTAATATTGGAAAAATACGGGAACAAAAAATCCTGTGAATATAACGATGTGATTATTGGAGTCAGAGAGCAGAAGTAGGTCTGAGGACCACCGAAGGACGTGCGATTGTCGAAGTGAAATCGCGTTCTCCCCTCTCCTATCGCTCAATGAAAGGAAAGCCAAGCCGCAGAACTGAACTATTTGATAAAATGCATGTAAGGCTTTAGTTAACAATACACTTTTATACGAAAAGCAATCGTGACTTACGTCTATCCTTTATGTTCTGAGTTACGCCTGATCGTTATGTGCATGTCAAAACTTTGTTTCAGATACCGTCGTTTTTTTGACAAGATGGACAATTGATAAGTCAGCTTGAATGAAAAATGCCCGGGCAAGGGGGAAATAACCATGCTGTCTTAGCAGTTGCTATGACAACCGTTTAGCTCGGGTCGTAAACAAGTTAAACTAGCGGACGATCAATGAAATTGACGGCTACTACGTTTTTGTTACAAACCTACTAACTACGACCGTTCCCAACCTGCGCAACGTAACATGAGTTCAAGCTTTATGCCACCTGAAATACACAATAGTTAAATTACTACGAAACAAATCTAAAATCTATAATCTGGCAAGGTGCCGACTAAAATTAAAATATCTCTTCAGCATGGCTAGCTACAAGGTCATATGAGCTAATGACTGTGCAGCTACTATTAGTAAGGTTTACAAAATTAACAAGCTGGAGACGCCATTAGACCAAACCAAATATTGTCCTGGAATTCACCAAAACAATAAAGTCCACAAAAAGACATAATATAGTTTAATAGTTTATTGAGAAAACGAATTAGTTACTACCAATTCGCTTACTTGAAGTATTAGAAGTTGGAAATAATGAAATATAAAATATTCAGAAATCAAATGCAATCCTTTCCTTCCCACTAGAACGAAAAAATTATATTTGATTTTATCACACGAATGTAAATAACTTTTTAAAAGATATAGTAAATAAAGTAAACAATCAGTTTATATGAACAAACCTTCATTTGCACAAATCCAATTGAATTGAACGATAAAAAAGTTGATGCTGATATCGAAAATTTAATGTCTGAATAAAACTCATTAAGTTGATAGAAAGAATTACAATGTAATGCCCATTCAATAAAATACAATTGTTTTATATGGTTTCGCTTTTCAAGATATGGAGGAACGAGAAATTCTATATTCGAGACTGAAAGACAATTGTTTTATATGGTTTAGCTTTTCAAGATATGGAGGAACGAGAAATTCTATATTCGAGACTCAAATACAATTGTTTTATATGATTTCGCTTTTCAAGATATGGAGGAACGAGAAATTCTATATTCGAGACTCAAGTACAATTGTTTTATATGGTTTCGTTTTTCAAGATATGGAGGAACGAGAAATTCTATATTCGAGACTCAAATACAATTGTTTTATATGGTTTCGCTTTTCAAGATATAGAGGGACGAAACATTCTATATTCGAGACTCAAGTACAATTGTTTTATATGGTTTCGCTTTTCAAGATATGGAGGAACGAAAAATTCTTTATTCAAAACTTAAATACAATTCTGCTCCAGAAGAAATAATAGCTATTTCTACGACCAGCAAATTACTAATAAAAATTAGTTTATCACCAAAAATTTACATATCTCAAAAGATGTGATAGAACTCAAGTAAAAGCTGCCATTTTAAAACAAATGATTAATTTACAAATAAATTTCCACAAAACCTATTTAATAGGTAATAAAAATTGACGTTGACGTGAAAATTAGATTTTTTATCTTTAGAGATCTATAAAAATAAAACAGTTTTACATATCAAAAAGTATGATAGAACTCAAATAAAAGCTGCCATTTTCAAAACATTAAAACAATTGATTACGTTACAATTAAATTTCCACAAAACCTATTTAATAGGTAATAAAAATTGACGTTGACATGAAAATGAGAGTTTGTTTATCTTTAGAGATCTATAAAAATAAAACATTTGAAACAAAAAAAATGCTGCCAAATTCTCAAACAAGGATATTTGAATCGAACAATAAAAAAAATTCATGCTGATATCGACAATTTAATATGTCTGAATAAAACTCACAAAGTTTATAGAAATAATTACAATGTAATGTCCATTCAATAAAATACAATTGTTTTATATGGTTTCGCTTTTCAAGATATGGAGGAACGAAAAATTCTTTATTCGAAACTCAAATACAATTCTGCTCCAGAAGAAATAATACCTATTACTACGACCAGCAAATTACTAATTAAAATTAGTTTATCACCCAAAATTTACATATCTCCAAAAATGTGATATAACTCAAGTAAAAGCTGCCATTTTCAAAACATTAAAACAATTGATTACTTTACATTTAAATGTCCATAAAACCTATTTAATAGGTAATAAAAATTGACGTTGACGTGAAAATGAGAGTTTGTTTATCTTTAGAGATCTATAAAAATAAATCATTTTTAGAGATTATAAACTTAAATTATTTTTAGAGATTATAAACTTTAACATTTACCTTAGTTATGACAGTATGTTTTCAAGCTGAACATTTGGTTATATTGTAAAGCTTATCAAAACTAAGTATTTTATATCTTCTACAATAATTTAATGCACATATTTTAGAAATGAAATATTTTTATCACTATTTAAAGCATTGTAATTTGGATTTTATTTCGGCAAACACATATTGAATTTTCTTATTAATATCATGAATATTCTGATAAAATTTTTATTCAATTATTTAATGTTATTTGATTTGGATTTTATTTCAGCAAACACATATTGAATTTTCTTATTAATATCATGAATATTCTGATAAATTTTTTATTCAATTATTTAATGCTATTTGATATAGATTCAATTTTAACAAACACATATTGAATTTTCTTATTAATATCAATATTCTGATAAAATTCTTATTCAATCATTGAATGCTATTTGATTTTGATTTTATTTCAACAAACACATATTTAATTTTCTTATTAATATCATCAATATTTTGATAAAACTTTTATTCAATTATTTACTGTTATTTGATTTGGATTTCATTTTTACAAATACTACACGTTTACTGAATTGTCTGTTGGATACCATTAATATTCTT